>NC_090265.1:1092441648-1092763076 GCF_040414725.1 Anabrus simplex | reverse complement strand
ACATTCATAATCTCAGGGCTGTTTCTCCTGGAGATTGCAACATGATCAATTTGGAACTTTCCGAGAGCTTGGACGGGAGAACGCCAAGTCATTTGCTTTCTGGGTAGATGGCGAAAGTGGGTCGACATGACCTTGCAGGTTGTGATTTTCGCAAATGGTCACCAGTCTTTTGCCGTTGGGATTGGTTCTTTTGTGAGCAGGGTAATTTCCTATAACTTTCTTGTACTTCTGTTCACGACCTAGTTGGGCATTGAAGTCACCCAAAAGAAGCTTGACATGGTGTTTGGGGATTTTGTTTAATTTTTCATCCAGTAGGTCCCAGAAATTATCAACTTCGTCTGGATCAGACTTGTTCTTATCGTTTGTAGGAGCATGTGCGTTAACTAGGGCGTAGGTTTTGTTCGCGCATTTAATTGTGAGTATAGACAATCTGTCATTCACAGGTTCGAAATTTGCAACCGATTTAAGGATCTTGGTTCTAACAGCAAACGCGGTTCCAAGCATCACAGCTCCATTGAGGATTCCTCTTTGCGTTTAGCTCTTGAAAAATCGGTAGCCTTCGGATTCAAAAATCTCTTCATCTGGGTACCTTGTTTCCTGTAGGGCCATTATGGATATCTGATTTTCGTGAAGAGCTTTGGTGAGGGTTTTCAGCTTGCCAGTTTGTGTAAGTGAATTTATGTTGAAAGTTGCTAGAAAGGTTTTAGATTTTGGCCTGCGTTTTTGACTCTTCGGGGTACACCGAGACGCTCCGACTCGTCTCTTGCATGATGTCGAGTCTCCCCCAGAATCCGAACGAGACTCGTGCGCCGTGGCGTTCACGACGAGGGATTTATCCGAAGATTTACCCCCTGGGGTATGTTTCTTGAAATGTTGTGCCATCACGCTTTTTGACTTGACTTTGCTTTGGACGGGTACCTATCCTTTTACAACTAGGGTTGTTAGCCCTAGAGGTTGCCTCAAGATGTTTTCTGGCTTCTGTTCATTTACCAGTCTTCGCCGTAACCCTGGCAAGGGACCAGTTTTCTTTTCACGGTGGTATTTTATTTCCCTACTACCCTCTGACTCTGCTGGCGGCAGAGCCAGCGAGCTTCTCCAATTCCAATGGGACGCGCCCGATGGAGGTAACCGTTAAATCCCCACACGGGTTATTATTATTATTTATTATTATTATTTGCCACTTATGATTGCTATAGACAATCTAACATTGCAAATTCACATTTCAAGTATATCCCGTTCTTAACCATCACTTTTCTTTTCACTTCATGCTAGTAAGTACTAGAGAAGCCTCCGTGGCTCAGGCGGCAGCGCGTCGGCCTTTCACCGCTGGATATCGTGGTTCAAATCCCAGTCTCTCCTGTGAGATTTGTACAGGACAAAGCGGAGGCGGGACACGTTTTTCTCCGGGTACTCCGTTTTCCCTCTCATATCTCATTCCATCGACACTCTCCATTAATATTTCATTTCATCTATCAGTCATTTATCATTGCCCCAGAGGAGTGCGATAGGCTTCGGCAGCCAGCACATTTCCTATCCTCATCGCTAGATGGAGGCTTCATTCATTCCATTCCTGACCCGGTAGAATGACTGGAAACAGGCTGTGGGTTTTAATTTTCTAGTGAGTACTATGGTAGTACAACCACTTCACCCCAATCGTACGCGGATCAGCATGAACGGCAATGAACATACCAGACAGCCTTCACCTGAAATGCAGAACGTCGCCGATATTAGAATCGCACAACGTCTAGTTCACTAGCTCAATATTATGATGGCGTGTGACCTCTGTAGAGGTTTGGTGCAGGTCTTTCGAGCTGTAGGTGACTTGCGTGTCGGTGATGAAGAGGCCTAATCTAATATAAATTATAATACTGAAGAAGATACAAACACTCAGCTCGCGGGCCAGACGAATTAAAAATTTAAGGTTAAAATCTCCGATCTAGTCGGGAATCGAACCAGGAACCCCTTGAACCAGCATGATACCCATTTAGTAGCGGAGTCGGATGCCCTATATTAGCTGATGATGGAAAACTGTGTCCACCAAGTAAGTTGGTCGTGCGTTTAGGACCGCGTAGCTGTGAGCTCGCATTAGGGAGATGGTAGGTTCGAATTCTCCGTCGGCAGCCCTGAAGTTGGTTTTCCATAGTTTCCGATTTTACACCAGGAAATGCTGGGGTTGTACCTTAATTATGATCATGCCTACTTCCTTTCCACTCATAGTCCTTTCCCATCCTTGCGTCGTCGAAAATCTTCGATGTGTTCGAGTGACGTTAACAACAAGGGAAAAAGCATTGTCCACAGAAAAACGAGGGAAAGTACATTGGCTAGGTGACAGAAGCATCTGTTCCTAAATTTCTTATTTAATATAAAGTTGATACTTAGAGGAGATTAAAGTTTATTTTGACAGAATTTAATAAAAGCATTAAGATCAAGAGGTAACCGTTTCTTAGGTCTAAGAATGAAGCACGAGTCACGGTATTAATCACCAACATTTAAATCAAGAACGAAATCCTTCGGTGAGGTAAACCATTCCGTACCATTATGTTTGTATGGCGTGTTAACTCGATATGCGTGTTGAAAATTAATTACACGTTTGATGATCCCGAATGGTTTACCACCCTGATGAAGTATATTGTTGATTTAGATGGAGTGAACATACATTATCAGGGCTGTGACTATCACATTCTCTGCTCGTATCCCAAGTTAAAGTCTGCATTGACGGATTTTTGAACTTGACTTTGTGAAATGTAACTGATCTCCATCATCACATCCCCTTCTTGAGACACAGATGCTTTCACTTCATCCAAATGTAAATATTCTCCTGGGGGCAACGATTTCTATTAGCAGTTAACGTCCATAATGTGAACTAGATGTCTGGGAATTTCAATGATACCAGCAATATTGAGCTCTTCGGATGTAAAAGTGAGGTAGGTTCTTCGTAAGTACTGGAGCTTTATTACTATGATTGTCCGACCACCTAAAATGAAACCAAGAGAAAAACATTCGTCTAAGACTGCCATGGCAGTAAAGTAAACGAGCGAAGGAGATAGAGGAAGTGGAGCACATCTCCAGGAGTGGCAATAACTGACAGCCTGAGTGACAAAGGCTTCATTATCGTCTCATAGCTTCCAGCCAAATGAAACAAGTGTACCTTAAGAAGATCTCCACTTAAAATATCTGACACCACTATTTGATCAGGGGTTCATGGAACGGTTTCAAAATTTCTCGTAACAATTTAAAGCTCAGAAAACCCGTAATCATTTACAAGACGCAAACGCACTAATTATAGTTTAATAATAATAATAATAATAATAATAATAATAATAATAATAATAATAATAATATAAATACCACCTCTTTAGCAAAATAGTCAGCGTAGTGGCCTTCGGTAGAGGGTCCTGGATTCGATTTCCGCTCGATCCGCGGATTTTAGCCGTGTCCTATTAATTCCTCTTGCTCAGGGAGTGCGTGGTTGCATTCACCCTAATACATACCACCCTGACTTCATACACACAGAACACATCGTACTACCACGCAATAGCGAACAGAATGTATACCTCCACATGGGATTGGCTTCTGGAAGGGTATTCAGCCGTAAGAGTGGGCAAAATACACATGTAGTGCGGTTCTCAAATAATAATCAAAATCCACAGAATGTTTTCAGACACTCCACCGGGTCAGGAATGGAATGAATGAAGCCCCATCTAGCGACAAGGTTAGGAACTGCGCCGGCTGCCGAAACCTGTCGCACTCCTCTGGGGCAGTGATTAATGACTGACAGATGAAATGATATTTGAGAGTGCTGATGGAATGAAAGATGGAATGAAGGGAGAATCGGAGTCTCCGGAGAAAATCCTGTCCCACCTCTGCTTCGTCCAGCAAAAATCTCACATGGAGAGACCGGGATTTGAACCACGGAACCCAGAGGTGAGAGGCCGACGCGCTGCCGCCTGAGCCACGGAAGCGGTACATCCCACCTGATGTGAATATGGAAAAGCACATAAAACATCTTCAAGGTTGCCGACAGTAGATTTGAGCCTACCATCTCCCGAAGTCAAGCCGTAAGCCACGTTCCTCATACGTCGCTCTCAACTCGCTCAGTATTGCTTCTAATGAAACACTGTCTGCTTCATCGATATAACTAAATTCTATATGGCCCAAATAATACATATCAAAGCAAACCCATGGCGCAACATCTCCGAACGGCCGTGGCCTATCAAGTGACCGCAGTTCAGCCCGAAGGCCTCCAGATGAATAGGGGTCGTATGCTTAGCACGACGAATCCTCTCGGCCGTTAGTCTCTGCTTTTCTCCGGGCAAGAGGCAGGCACGCTACCCCTACATGGCGGGGCCGGCAGATTAGTACACACACACACACACACACACACACACACACACACACACACACACACAATAATCTTCAACCACAAATGACCACATTGTAGTGCCTCCATGGTTCGGGCGGCAGCGCGCTGCCCTCTCACCGCTGGGTTCCGTGCTTCAAATCTCGCTTACTCCATGTGAGATTTGTGCTGGACAATGCGGGGGGTGGGACACTTTTTACCCCGGGTGCTCCGATTTTACCTGTAGTCTTTCAATCCAGTAACACTATCTAATATAATTTCATCTGCTAGTCATTTATCATTGCCCCAGAGAAGTGCGACAGGCTTCGGCTGCCGGAACAATTCCTATCCTCGCCACAAGTTGGGGGCTTCATTCATTCCATTTCTGACCCGGTCGAATGACTGGAAACAGGCTGTGGATGTTCGAATGACCACACTCCAATAAAATTGCTCTCTACTTACAAGTTTCTCACAGGAGGCCACCAACTGGGCAGTCTCTACCTGGGACGGGCTAAGATCCTTATTGACAAGCTTCACCTTTCGCTCCGCATACCCAGCCGCTTCACACCAAACAGCTGCACCCTTACAGGTTTGAATACAAGGCTACTGGCCACCACAACATACGACGACTGTTCTTTCATTCGAGTCCAGACACTCAGTTAACACAGTCAATTCAAGTGGCCGCTCCACACAGTGACCTACTCGACAGTGACATCCAACCAGCGGTCACATGACAGCAACAACTCAACAGCGTCAGTCAGTATTACAATATTCCTCACTACAACAACAATTAACACAAATCCCACTCTACTGATACAAAACGCTCCGCCCAGTGACTCCACGTCGGTCTACAGTCCACGGTAGTACACACACAGTACTCCAACGCAATAACACTCGAACACGACGATATCCTGAATCTGACTCTGGCGGGACATCCACCACACTAACACTGACGACAACCAGCACTACTGCCGTCCTACTCCAACAACTGACTGACTGTTCGCGGCTAGCTTCCATTTATAATATACTTAAGATTGAGTACTAGAATCTTCTGGACACGGCTAGAGACGGAACATTCTCGTTTCACGTTCAGGGCGGTGCGCGGGAAAACCAGACGAAAGCACAATAGAGGAGAGGTCTGGGCTTGTCCTCGGACTGACTGGAAGATTACTGACCTGGATTATTCATCCCTTCCAGGAAATACCGATGGAGCTACGACAAGGCAGCCACCTAATAATGTACTTGTTTTAGTGGCTAGACCTACGGTATATGCGTCTGCCTGTCACCTAAAAGCCTTGGGTTCAAATTTCACCTCATCTAAGTTTTCTAATTCTAGTATGGGAGCTGGAACAAGATTCACTCATCTCGTGAGGCCACCACAGGAGCTGCTGATGTGAGAAAGTCAAGCAATGCGGCTTAGAAAGGCGACAGGCTAAATTATGGTACGAGCATGCCGGGTGGGTTACTCCTCACTCAGCGCTGAGAGCAGTGCTCTTCAATCATCACTCAAAGACGCACATACCGAGGGTGAAGGCGCTCTTTCTTTAATAACGAGGAAATGTTTTCCGTCCAATTATGATTGTGCAGCATTCACGAGAAGATCGCGTCGTGTTCTTTAGGGCCGATGACCTTAGATGTTAGGCCCCTTTAAACAACAATCACGTGTCATTTAATTATTTTTTGCAAATGTTCGTAGCTAGCTGTGTACATAATAGTTAAGTACAGTAGCAGTAGTGATGATGAGCTTACGATAGCAAGCAAACAGATTAATTTTATCGAGTATAAAGTTAGTATTAAACAAGTAGACTACTAATTTAATCATCGGATGAGTTGACCGTGCGGTTAGGGACGCGCAGGTGTGATCTTGCACCCGGAGATTGTGGGTTCGAGCACCACTGTCGGCAGCCTTGAAGATGTTTGTCCGTGGTTTCCCATCCTCACACAAGGCAAATGCTGGGCAGTATCTTAAGGCCACAGCCGCTTCCTTCCCACTCCTAGGTCTCTCCTATCCCATTGTACAGTATAACCATATTACGGTCCAAATATCTTCATTTTACGTTAATTAAATATCGAATATATCACCATGCAGAGCCCAAACTCTATGCTTTAGGGGGAGACGAACCCCGTAGTGCAAGCTGCAATCCTTGCGGTTACTCATGGAAACCCCAAGGAAAAATCAAGTTTTATTTTCCAAGCGAGGCAGAGTAAGAGAAAGAAGATCGGGAGACAGCGCGAGAGAGAGAGAGAGAGAGAGACGTTTGAATTCGTCACGTGAAGCCAGTAGTGCCAACAACACGTAGCCAAATCTGAGCACTTCAGGCCTAGTAGCATGCTAATCTGAGATGTTATTACGACACGAGTGCAAGTTTCAGCGTATGTAAAACACAGAAAAATATTGATTAGAATTATGGAGCAGTATTTGCACCATAGCGGTGACAAGTAGGCATGTTAAAGGTTTCCTTACTTAAATTCAAACAGCCCTTGGAAAGGGACGGCCGGTACACAAAGACAATCTCTAGTGAGAGCGGGTAAGTACCCAGCCCAACGGAAACTGGAATATACTATAAAGGGTAGACAGCCATGTGAGAGGGAGGCTAGTTGCTGAAAGACCGGTGTATAGAGCGGGTAAGTACCCAGCCCAACGGAAACTGGAATATACTATAAAGGGTAGACAGCCATGTGAGAGGGAGGCTAGTTGCTGAAAGTCCGGTGTATAGTGCGTGTCGCCCGTATCCAACCTCGAAAACAAAGTGCCTCCAACAAAGTGATTAGAAAGTTATAGTTAGGGAGTAGACTAGCTCACCCGAGCATTTACTGTGATTAAATGAATACCGTAACTAGATCGAATACTTCACTTTAGTGCGGTACGCGTAAGTTGACTGCCATACGGACTTCTTGTGACGGGTATCATACCCGTAATTGCCTCAGCTCATGGTCGGACTAATATCTTAAATAGATTAAGTTACTAGCATCTGGCCTAGGTCACGGCATTATACGCGAATACATACAAGGCAGTGGAGAGTAGTGTCATACTTCATAATCCAGTTTCCAGGATTCGAGTGCCAGGCTTCAGGATCCAGCGCACATAGCGCTAGAATGTGCTAATTCCACAACGCAGCCCTGGACTGCGCACTGGGGCAATGATGGGGGGTTTCACGTGAGTTCAACTGCATTCAAGCATGACTTGTAGCTATAGATTCTACTCAAGGCTTTTTCGGTAATGTAAATATTTAAAATATCATGTTTAATGCTTTAGGCAAGTTTATTTAAAGTGTAGGTTAAGTAATAGCTTGAGGCTGGCAGCAGGCGCCAGCCATATGTTTTATTAGCTTTGCTTTAGATGGTATGAGGGTAATGATAGTTTCGTGGTTATTGCGTGATTTTGTATGTAGATTTCTAATGCGCCATGTATGGGCGCGAGGGTTATAATGATGTCAAAGTCATCAAAATGTGTTGGAGGTCAACTTACCTCTAGAGATTCGAACGGGGAACCCGGTATCGAAAACGACATAGTTAGCAGCGTTAGGATGTGCATGATTAAGCATGGGGCATGTTTTTCAGCTTGCTGCGAGACCAGAGAGATATTTTCATCGTTGTGATTAAGAAAGGGTGTTTTATATGATACCGCAACAGACCAATCCGTACCCGTGTGTGAGATGAGAACCTAAAGAGGGTAGATGCGTGGCCATATAGAGCCGAGATATGTGTTTGTGATACCGCAGTGAGATATATGTGAAAGTAGCCCGAGGAGTCTTAGATGCGAGAACAGGCCAAGAGAGCTCCTAGATTTGTACCTGTGTATTCTAGATGCAAGGCGTGAGAAAACTGTAAAGAGAACATGAGAGATGTGAATTGTGTATTTGAGTGCAGGCTGATGTGAAGCCTAATTGCGGCATAATACTCGGACACAGTTGAATGTGCCATAATGAGATGTAAGTTTCGCTCAGAGACTCGCCTCTCTGACAACGTGTTGAAAGAGAAGAATGCTTTCGAAAGACGAGATGAGAAAGGTCTATTGTCTCCAAACGCACGTAGAGACTGTTGATGTTGTCCGACTGAGCCGCAATGAATGAGTGGGGTGTACACACAAACCTGTTATCCAGACCGAGGCAAGTTAGTTCTGTTTGCGTGTAAAAATATTCCGCCGATCACTTTCTATCTCTACAGCTGACCAGGGCTTGCTAAGGTAGCCGGCAATCACCCGCCTGCGTAATACATGGCAGTTGGCATCCAGAGCCTTCAATGTCTTGCGTTCGAGGCGAAGGTTCCCAGAAAATGACATCCGATGTATACATGTGTTTCCTTTTTCAGGATGTGTTTATTTTGACCTTATGTGTGTTTTCCCGATGTATTTTTGCCCATTGTTATTGTATTCATCGTTGATCAAGGGATTTACAGCACGTGCTGATTTTGAGGTTGAAGTTCTGCTCCCTCTCCAGTTTTCTTACCGAGCGGATCCCGTGATTGCGAATTCAGTGTCTTTTCGGGGGTATGTGTCAGTTCCAAGCAAGTCTTTATTATATTTATTTACCGACTATTTTGGATTTGTTTTATTAGGCCGAGATGTGCAAATCCATAATTATATTTCATTTAAAGAGACGATTCAGATTGAGGCTACGTGCCATGCGCAGTTTAATTTATTTGAATCTTACGTATGTTGATAAACGGGGTTTAAAGTCAGGTTGTGAGTCTCACAAACATGAAAAGCCCTGTCAGTTTTAATTACTGCGTTGATGGGGTGAAAGTTTGGTTTGGGGATCATTGTAAGTACCCAGGTGTTAATATAAGGAAAGAACTTAATTGGGGTAATCATATAAATGTGATTGTAAATAAAGGGTACAGATCTCTACACATGGCTATGAGGGTATTTAGGGATTGTAGTAAGGATGTAAAGGAGAGGGCATGTAAGTCTCTGGTAAGATCACAACTAGAGTATGGTTCCAGTGTATGGGACCCTCACCAGGATTACTTGATTCAAGAACTGGAAAAAATCCAAAGGAAATCAGCTCGATTTGTTCTGGGTGATTTCTGACAAAAGAGTAGCGTTACAAAAATGTTGCAAAGTTTAGCCTGGGAAGACTTGGGAGAAAGGAGACAAGCTGCTTGTCTAAGTGGTATGTTCCGAGCTGTCAGTGGAGAGGTGGCGTGGAATGAATCAGTAGACGAGTAAATTTGAGTGGTGTCTTTAAAGGTAGGATAGATCACAATATGAAGATAAAGTTGGAATTCAAGAGGATAAATTGGGGAAAATATTCGTTTATAGGAAGGGGAGTTAGGTTTTGCAATAACTTACCAAGGGAGATGTTCAATAAATTCCCAATCTTCTTGCAATAATTTAAGAAAAGCCTTGGAAAAGAACAGATATGGAATCTGTCACCTGAGCGACTGCCCTAAATGCAGATCAGTAGTGATTGATTGTTACGTCAAAAACACAATAATACCACCGTATTCCACAGTAATAATTGTCATTTGGGTTCGAGATCGGCGTTTGTATTTTAAATCGTGTAGACAAATTTTACAGTAATAACTAGCTGATGTACCCGTGCTTCGCTACGGAATTCTACATTGTATACAGAATTCTAGGTTAGATAGTGTACACGTTGTGAGCAAGATTGTATTAAATTTCAAAGCTCTTAACGTTACCCTAGAAACGCGATGGCGATCTCACCAAACATATTTTCTCATATAAAGACTGAGTTAGGGAATTGTCACTGTAATGGTAGACCCGCTTGCATACCATCAGTCACAATAAAGTCGGGAAGCTTTCATTTTAATGGTAGATTAATGGTAGACACTCACTCTCCACCTGCCTTTTTACTACATCCTCAGAAAGATGTCTTACTGGTTTTCCCAGCTGAAATGGACAAACATTACAGTGACGTTAGTAGGAATGGCGCAATTGAAAGCAATGCTTTCATATGAAATACTCGATCAAATCACAAACCACACATTTTTTCACATTTAACGAACAGGTCTAAGCTCCCGATATTACAGTCCAAACTTTCAGAGCTGGAATGACCAAACCGCAGACAGCCGTGATCCGTGAACACTCTTCGTCTTTTCTTCGGCGGGGAGGAGGTCGAATAGTGGAGACTCCTAGAGCAAAAAATCATGCCCTTTTACTAATCTATTTCCTAGGAGTACACGATGAGTCTGTAAATATCAATTCACTATACTGGCGGCGGAAAAATCTATCTGATTTGGAGGCAAATTTCTCCTCCAAGCCAGAGGAGAAACCCCCTCTTCACTGCTAATTTGGAATAAAACGAATGTAGAATGTAATAATAATGAGGAGGAAGAAGCTTAATAAACGGCTCTTTTCAGGGTTGAATGTTGAGTCATTTAGTGAATTGTGGTGCTATAATTTGGAATAGGCCTAAATTGTTATTCTAGACCAGGCCATAGGACTACTACTACTACTACTACTACTACTACTACTACTACTACTACTAAGTGAGCCTCTGCCTTAAATATGCACACTGCTCATTTAAAACAGCGCGTCAGAGTGGGGATCGAACAGCTGAAATACTATGATGAACGGTGTGTTACGTACCAGCTGTATCAGAAAATGTATGAACCAGAGGAATGCCATGCTAAAGAAGAAAGTTTTCGAACTCCCCGGCTATTTTCCGCCAGTAATCAGTCAGGCTATTATACTCGGTACGCAGTAGTAATCCCATCTATCGGAGTTGAGAGGCAGCGTAAGAGACAAAGAACACCGCCACAAACAATGGTCAATGTAATGTTATTGTTCATCAATGTTATGCGCTTACGATATTGTAAGCCGTCACATTTAGTTTTCTTCCGACCCTGAAATACCACTCCTATCATAGTCGGTACGCTAAAACTGAATAAAATATACATGGTCAGAAACTGTATTCTCTGTAACATTTGTTATGTAGTACTTTTCGATAGGACCAATGACATAGGTATTTAAAAATTAAATTTTAGGCGCCTTCCCCTAAACTACAATTTAATCCAGTTTGAATATAATTGTTTATAGCTTAGACTGTAGTGTCTTATTCGCCGTCTCTATATACTGATTTTCATTAAATTCTGTTAACCCATTTCCTCGTGGCTCGGCGTTAATATGGACTTAGCAACAAAAATACAAATTCATGAATATCTGTGTTATCATAGCCGGTACGGTAAAAATGTATAAGACATAAGTGGGCGGAAATTTAATTCTATATAACTTTGGTAATGTAGTATTTGTCGATACGACCACTAATAATAATAATATCAATAGATTTTCGAGAATTAAATTTTAGGCCTTCCCCTAAACTACCACTTAATTCAGCGTGAATAAAATTATGTACAGCCTAGATTGTAGTGGCTCATTCTCCGACTTTGTATAACAGTTTTCAATGAGATAGGACACTAATGACGTAAATATTCAAGTATTAGAATTTAGGCCTTCCCCTAAACTACCATTTCACTCAGCGAGAATAAAATTATTTACAGTCTAGATTGCAGCGACTTATTCACGGACTTCGAATACCAATTTTTATTAAGATAGGACCTCTAATATCATAAATATTTGAAAATTAAATTTTAGGCCTTCCCCTAAACTACCATTTCTATCAGCGTGAATAAAATTATTTATGGCTTAGATTGTAGCGACTTATTCCCCGACTTTGTATACAGATTTTCATTAAATTCTCTTTAGCCGTTTTCTAGTGATGCGTGAACAGACAGACAGACAGACAGACAGAAATTACGGAAAAGAAAAAAGTGCATTTTCTTGTTACTGTGGACATGACCGATACAGAAATACTATTCTTTTCAAATTCTGAGTAATGTACAGACAAAACTCTTATTTTATATATATATATATATATATATATATATATTGTAATTTATTTTTGATTTAGGAAGATCTTTTTTTGCTATTTGTTTTACGTCGCACCGAAACAGATAGATCTTATGGCGACGATGGAACAGGAAAGGCCTAGGAATGGGAAAAAAGCAGCCGTGGCCTTAATTAAGGTGCAGCCCCAGCATTTGCCTGGTGTGAAAATGGGAAACCACGGAAAATCATCTTCAGTGCTGCCGACAGTGGGGTTCGAGCCCACTATTTCCCGGATGCAAGCTCACAGCAGCGCGCTCCTAACCGCAGGGCCAACTCGCCCGGTATTTGTGAAGATTATCATTATTTTCTCATGCTTATTGTTAATAAACCTTTCCACCGTTTTATTTCTTCGAGTTCTCATTTACGAATAACGTATTCTATAATCTGTCCTATGATTTTAAGTTCATTTTAGATAGACATTTCGACCCATATCTTTATGGACGAACGCACCACGCAGAGTCTCCTCTGAGCTCGGCAAAATAGCAGACGGGGGATGGTACACCATCGTCGCTGTAACACCTATCTGTGGTGATGCGACGTAAAGCCAATTCCAAGAAAAGGAAAAACTAACTTAATCTTGATATTTTACCTTCAGTGAACATAGGCCGATGATATGATGAGTAGGCCGCCTTGGCCTTGAGCCAACCAATCACAGAATAGCACTCAAGAAGCACATCGCTCCAAAATTAAACTGATTTGATTCTTGAGGGAGGAGCGGAGACAAGAGGAATGAGTGAAGTGCCGGCATGAAGGCCATTATTGAAATATATGGGTTTGTTTTGCATCCCTCAGCTCCTGTGAGGAGTAATGCACCCGGCATATTCGTACTCTTACATGGCAGTACAAGACTTATTGGCATTCTAGCTGAATAGTAGTAGTATTGGCAGGCCAAGATACCTAAAAGGCTTTATATTCCAAGGGGTTATTTTAAATATTAGTATGTAATATGCCCAACTGCTTTGTTAAATGGTCAGCGTTGAGGCTTTCGATTCAAAGGGTCCCGCATAGGATTCCCGGCCGGATCGGGGATTTTAATCGCGTCTGGTTAGTTCTTCCGGCTCGAGGACTGGCTGTTTGTGTTTGTTCCAACACTTTCCTTCTCATATTCAGACAACACACTACCAACCACCGCACAAACACGCAATAGTGATTACATCCCTCCATATAGGATTGGTATTGGGAAGGGCGTCTGGCTGTAAAACAGGATCATATCCACATGTGCTACACAGTTCGCACCCGTAACTTCACACGTGTGAGAAAAGCAGTAGAAGAAGAAATATGGAATGTGGTTTTGACTGATTAGCAATTGTACCTGTTTAATGTTCATTGTCCCTTCAAGAGCTTCCGCTTTTATATGCTAGAGTAAAATAGGGCATACCCTATTATTCGATCTCACCACATTTAGGAAAAGAGGCGAGTGCCTTCGAACTGCGCTAGCAATGATTTAACAAGGTCAGCTGTCTTCTAGGAGCACTTCTTTACTAATTACGTATCAACTCCTTGAACCTATTAGACATGGCATGTATAGCCGCTCAAATAAAACAAAGATATCTAATAATAATGTTATTTGCTTTACGTCCCACTAACTACTCTTTTACGGTTTTCGGAGACGCCGAGGTGCTGGAATTTAGTCCCGCAGGAGTTGTTTTTACGTGCCAGTAAATCTACCGACACGAGGCTGACGTATTTGAGCACCTTCAAATACCACCGGTCTGAGCCAGGATCGAACCTGCCAAGTTGGGGTCAGAAGGCCAGCGCCTTAACCGTCTGAGCCACTCAGCCCGGCACACAGATATCTAAAAGTTCAACTGTTTGAGAAAAGAATTCTTGCCAATAACTTACACAGTAGCATGCACTCATTCTTTCTTTGAGTGACTGCACATCCAGAATACAGTGACATTTTCTCGTAAGTCATTATCCGTAAATATGTATACTGTATTTGTACTCTGATGACTTTTCTTGCTAATGGTAAGTCTCATTAACATGAACTGCGGTGACCATTGTACTGAGAGGGAGCAGCCATGGCATATGCGTGGCTTGAAAATAGGAAACCATGAGAGTTGAAGGCTGCTGACGCTGGGGTCTGAGCCACTCAAACCACACCAACTCGCTCGGTTCGTCCATTTCTTGACATCTGTGGATTATTTCTGAATACACAATTAGGTGCAGCATCTCTAATCCGTTACCCAAACACTAACGTTGGTAAATTAGCCAGTTCCCCCAGCAAAGCAAGGTTCCACTGATCCGGAACACTGAGTCAATAGCACGTGGGCTACCATCCAAGTGGTAAAAATGAAATAGCATATGGCATTTAGTGCCGGGAGTGTCCGAGAACAAGGTCGACTCGCGAAATGCAGGCCTTTTGATTTGACACCCGTAGGTGACCTGCGCGTCGTGATGAGGATGAAATTATGAAGAAGACGTCACACACACCCTGTCCCCGTGCCAGCGAAATTAACCAATTATGGTTAAAATTCCCGACCCTGCCGGGAATGGAACCCGGGGCCCCTGTGACCAAAGGCCAGCACGCTAACCATTTAGCCATGGAGCAGGAGATCCAAGTGGCGACCACGCGCTATGTTGCATAACATCGGAGACTCCACGGTATCTGGTGTTTTAACATGGCTATGCCTCTGGAAACTGGATGAATATGTTCACTAAAAAGTAAGTAAACTCAATGAAACTCACGACCGCATTGTAATCGAAATAAACTTTCAACCTATCAGGTCGTGTTCCGTACATGTAGTTCGTTTTGAAGAGATGTTAAGCACAGAAAAAACGGCCAAGCGGACACCAGTGGGATCCGAATCCACAAACTCTACAGAGTGATGGCAGTAGTGCAAGACCTGTGTCTTAGATCTTTTCGAACAGAACAAATATAACCTAGCCCACCATAGGTCAATTGGTAGAGCAACCGACGCGATATCAGGAGGTTGTGAGTTCGGATCCCACTGGTGTCCGGTTGGCCATTTTTGTTCTGTACATAACATCTCTTCAACACGTACTACTGTATATGTACGGAACACGACCTAGTCAGTTTATTTCTAACTCAATTTCTTGAATTCCCATTTGATTTCTTTTATCGCTCTTCTATAACAGTAATACTAAACTAGAATGCCTACTTTACTGGAAGATACACTGCTAAGTCTTGGGGGACACAAGAGTTGTTCTTCTTCTTCTTCTTCTTCTTATTTTTGTTCTTCTTCTTCTTCAGCTTATCCTCCAGAGTCGGTTTTTCCCTCGGACTCAGCGAGGGATCCCACCTCTACCGCCTCAAGGGCAGTGTCCTGGAGCTTCAGACCCTGGGTCGGAGGATACAACTGGGGAGGATGACCAGTACCTCGCCCAGGTGGCCTCCCCTGCTATGCTGAACAGGGGACTTGTGGGGGATGGGAAGATTGTAAGGGATAGACAAAGAAGACGGAAGGAAGCGGCCGTGGCCTTAAGTTAGCTACCATCTCGGCATTTGCATGGAGGAGAAGTGGGAAACCACGGAAAACCACTTCCAGGATGGCTGAGGTGACCATGGATGGGACAGAGGGAGCAGCCATGGCATTTGCGTGGTTTGAAAACAGGTAACCAGTAGAATCATAACTTCATAGGTGCGACTCTGTTTTAAAATGGAATCACGCATGTGTTGACAAGGATTCAAACTGGATCCGCCTTTGCAAGAAACAAGCGGTGGTACCATAACTACTGCGCCAAAAATTAAGGACGATCTTCCAAAATTCTCAGCAGAATGCTTTTCTTTTAAAATCCAGAAACCTAGAGCGTTATTAACTTGTTACTCGTCTGGAATAATAATAATAATAATAACAATAATAATAATGCCGTGTTTAATATCGCTGTACATACTACTGTTTGTTTATTATGCATGCATGTATCTTTATTTTCTACAGATTATACAGTTTTTCGACCTACTAACATTTATGGAGAAAATAGAAAAGAACGAAATAAATGAAAACAATTAATACTAATCAAATACAAAACACTATAAAGTTACAAATATTAAAACAACTCTATTGAACAAAACTCGACGGAAAAACGGCAACAAAAAACAAAAGAACAGTGGGCTTCCTGTCAAGACCCTGGTTGAATCAGGGAGTCTTGACCTCCAACTCTAAACTCAACACTCGCAGTCCACGTCCTAGAACAACGCATAATCTCGTCCTAGAATAATACTTCATTGATTCTCGAAAAGGCTGCATGATCCAGGTCCCGGCCTGCCTCACCGTAATCTAAGACCTTGCTGATTCAACACACTTCCCTCCCGTATCCTGCTGAGCCTCAGTGCCCTATATTCCTCGTTTCCTCTGACATTCTTACCTAAGCCCCAATATCGAACAACACACGTTATTTCACCATAAAAATCCACTATATCAAATTCCTACACACACACACTGTCATACTTATCTAATTTCATGCCCAAGTGTCTCTTGAGCATTACTCACGCATTCACTTCCTTTTATTTTCTTTACGTATATCTTTTCACTGCACTTAAACACCAATTTAAATTCCCTGCCCTATTCCATTCCTTTATCAGCCATCCAATAATTTTCTGCTCATTCTGTTATAATAATTCCTGCTTACTTTCAATATTTTCACTCTCACTTTGTTTCTTTACATCTTACTAACAAACGGAGGTCATCCCTCACTTCTCCACACAATAAGCATGAAGTATTATCCTTTTTTCGAATCCACCATTTGTTTTCGTCTAGACCCAAAATCCAGCATAGTAAACCTGTTCTCGTAGCTCCATCTACGTTGCTAATACTTATCCTCAATACTTCACTTATCCCATTAAACCTGCTCAGGGACGCTCTCTTCCGACATTCCTCCATCTGACGCTGCATTTGGATGTTCACTACCCTCATAATAAACAGTCTTCGGGGCCTACTTCCCCTTTTAACCCAATTCTCATTCCATACATATCCCATACCCATCCTTTCCCCATACCTTTTGATATTCGCCAGCCAGCTCTCACCATACATACTTTTAATCTGCTGTTGATAAGCAGATTGTAGCAATATGACCCCTCACCTCTCTTTAATCTCATCCAGTAATTAAGTACCCACTTAACAATTTCTACTTCTTCATACTCCCCACACATTATCACCCCCGCGTTTGCTGTGTATTAAAGGAGTCGCATCAAGGTCTTACTAAATTTACTAGCAATGTGGTTTAGCGTACCCCTTCCTTCCTTCCTTCCTTCCTTCCTTCCTTCCTTCCTTCCAACCCCATAATTCAGCTCTATAGAGTACTCTGCTTAACAGTAATACCTTGTACACCTTCCTTTGTATACTATAATTTAATCCCGGGTATTTGGTCTCCAAGATCTTGACAACAGAGAGCCTCTATCCCCGTCCATTTCGCTCTCTTAATATGATCTTCCCATCCCCCTTTTTTGTTTATAAGAACCCCCAAATATTCCAATTTTTCTACCTCTTCAATCATCTCCCCCTGGACTACCCATTTCTTTTCCTTCTTTCCCTTCCTGTTCTTTCGAACAACCAACACCTTTGACTTATTACAATTAATTTTCAGGGACCGCTTACTTGCATACTCTGAAACCGTATTAAAACTTCTCTGTAAATCAGACCCTTTTAAAGTCATTAATATCACATCGTCCGCAAAAAGCAATCCTGGAATCACTTTATCTCCTAAAACCGGACATACTCACATATTCTCTCCGTGACCGAGCAAAATATCCTTTATGAGTAATAAAAATAACATCGGAGATAGTTGAGAGCCGTGCTTCAATCCAATCTTACATTTAATCAGATCGCTTACAAAGCGTTCTTCCAGTTTAATACAGCAGTAGACTTATCATAAATGGCCTCAATCGCTCGGATCAACATTCCTGAAACCCCACCCTTCCTAATTTTTCGACTAACGCGCTTCAACTCACTTTATTGAAAGGTTTTTCGAAATCAATGGTAGCTAAATATACTTTAACTCCTTCCGTCTTCAGATATTTCTCCAGAATCATCTTAACTATATGTTATCTGTCGCTCTTCTGCCCTTTCTAAAACCACCTTGACAAATTGACAGTATCGACTGCTTTTCTGCCCAGTCTCTCAGTCTGTTCGCTAATATACCTGTATAAATCTTACTCAAGGATTCCAGTAAAGTTATTCCTCTATAGTTACTGGGGAGATTTCTCTCGCCTTTATTTTTGTAAATTGGGCATATAATCCCAATTTGCCACTCTTTTTGGAACCTACCACCCTAGAAAATTTTGTGTTGAACAACTTTACTATGCCTTCTATCATCTGACTATATTTCCCTGTTTCTTTTCAAAATAAATTATTGAATCCATTTCTTCCTTCTGCCGACCTAGTCCTTAATTTCCCTGTCAATCCAATTACCTCCCTTTTTGATATCTCTTTATCTAGCTCATAAATCTGTACGTCTACTCCCCTTTGTACGACGTTCTCCACCTATAATTCCCTCCTAATAATTCGCGAAAATAGTCCACCCATGAATCATAGTCAATATTCGGTTTGTCAACACTCTCCCCCCCCCCTCCCCACCTTGCTTAATTTTAATCACTCTGTCCCACACCCTTTCAGGTTGATTTACTCTACACTCCATGTTTATCGCCTCTGCTCGTTCTCTCAACCATAATTTCTTCCTCTCTGCAATTTCATGCTTGTCGCCTTTCCTTAATTTACAAAAATCTTCTCTTTTTGCACTCCCTCCGTACTTCCTATAGTCTCTTTTAGAGCCCTTATGACTACTTTCCTCATTTTCTTACACTCTTTATTATATCACCCTTATTCCCCTCCCTCCTTTCTTTTCTTAGATCTAGCTACCTGCGCCACCCTAGTTATTGAATATTCGATTAACTCCAGCGCTCTGTCAATATTCTAATCTATTAAAACTACCTCCCATCCACACTTGATTAATTGCAATTAATCTTCTATAGGAGTAATTAAATCAAGTTTTACATTTTCTGTCCACCTATATTTAATGTATCTTCTATCCTCCTCTACACTCCTCCTTTTACCTCTTTCCTCTCTCCAGCATTCACTTCTTCCCAGCTTAACATATAGCGGAGCATGATGGGATTCAACCCAGTCTCCTATTTCTATCCCTTTAATTCCCTCCAACATGTGCTCCGAAGTAATTACTAATACTTCCACACTGCGATGTAATGTAAGTCAGCTTCCCTTTCCTATCCCCTTCCCACCAGCCGTTCAGAATATATAGGTTGCCTGCCGCGCAAAATTCTAGAAGTTTTAACCCATAAATTTTCCTTTCTTGATCTTCACTAGCCCTCATTCTCCTCTTAGTCCTATTCTCTTTTATGTATGTTGGACACAGGTCGCTTATCCTAGCATTCCAGTCACCAAATAACATCCCATCTTCCTCACATTTCCCCAAATGCCACTTATTTCCAAAAATAAATCCTCAAAACATTTCACTAGCGTATGGCGAGTGCCTGGGGTGATTCCCCATATTCAACCTAATCCAGACCACCCCTTCCATCTCATTTTCAATGTCTTCAATTAATTCACTAATTCTTTCCTTTATTAAAACAACTATACCCCCTGGCGCCCTACGTTTAATCCTCTCTTTCCTTTTTGATTTATACTTGACCACAAATCCCCTCCACGTTACTATCATCCCTATTTATAACCACGTCTCTAACATCACCACTATATCGAAGTTTTCCACTAATCTGATCACTTCTTCATTACCCAACTTATCAAAACTTCAATATTTACAAAACCTATCTTTCAATCTACTGATAACATTTCCTCCCCTGTATCTCCCCTTCCCCCTTATTTTTACCCATCTCTGCCACATTTCTTGATTTACTTCTTGTCATTCTGGCCCTCTTATTTTTTACTTCCATTCCGCCTTTTTTGGACATTTTGTGATTCTTTATCAGTATTTTCCTCGAAACCTTTATTTTTTCTACCCACAGGTCCCTTAAACTCAAGCTTCTTCCTCTGACCAAGGCCTCGCTTCTTTTTCTTTCTTCTCTTGCTCCCTCGCCCTTTCCATGTGCGTGCACACTGTCTACGACACTCACTGATTCTTCAATTTTTTTCTACCACTAATAACTTCTGCATGGCTCAAAGCAACGGGAAAGTACAGCCGTAACTAACTCACAAGGACATGCAGCTCTCTCTATATGAATGATGCACGGATGATGGCTTCCTCCCGGGTAAAATATTTTGGAGGAAAAACAGTCCCCCACTTGAATCTCCGGGTGGGGGTACACAAGAGGGGGCGATCATCTGGAAGATAGATACTAAAATTTTGAGAGTCGGAGCGTGGAATGTTAGAAGTTTGAATCGTTCTGGTAGGTTAGAGAATCTGAAAAGTTAGATGTAGTTGGTTTAAGAGAAGTACGTTGGCAGGAAGAGAAAGGATTTTTGGTCAGACTACAGAATTATCAACACAAAATGAAACAGGGGAAATGCACGAGTTGGTTTAATAATTAAGAAGAAAATAGGGCAGCGGATAAGCTACTAGTGAAAGAATTATTGTTGTCAAGAGAGACACCAAACCAATGTCCACTACAATAGTGCAGGTCTATATGTCTACTAGTTCAGCGGATGATGATGAAATCGAAAGAATAAATGAAGAGAGAGAAGATTTAATACAATATGTAAAAGGTGACCAGAATCTAATTTTGATGGGAGACGGGAGTGCGATGGTAGGCCAAGGAAAAGAAGGCAATGCAGTAGGAGAATTCGGATTGGGACAAAGGAACGAAAGCGAAAGTCGGCTGGTTGAATTCTGCACTAATCACAATTTATTCCTTGCTATTACATGGTTCAAAAGCTACAAACGGCGGCTGTACACATGAATGAGACCTGGAGACACTGGAAGGTATCAGACTCCATTATGATTAGGCAGAGATTCAGAAACCAGGTATAGGATTGCAAAACTTTCCCAGAAGCAGACGTGGATTCTGATCACAACTTGTCGGTCATGAAATGCCATCTGAAGTTGAAGAAATTGAAGAAGGAAAGGAATCCAGTGAGATTGATTTAGACAAGTTGAAAGAAAGGAGTGTGATGGATTGTTTCAAGGAACTTGTTGCACAAGGACTAAATGGAAAGGCTGAAGGAAACACAGTAGAAGAAGAAAGGACAGTCGTGAAGAATGAGGTCAGAAGGGCTGCTGAAGAGATGTTAGGAAGAAAGGAAAGATCAACTAAGAATCAATGGATAACTCAAGAGATACTAGACCTGATTGATGAACGACGAATATACAAGAATGCAAAAAATGAATAATTCAGAAAAGAATGCAGGCGATTACAGAATGAATAGGATAGGAAATGCAGGGCAGCTAAGGAAGAATGGGTGAAGTGCTGGGATGTTGAAAGTTTTATGGTCCTAGGAAAAATAGACGCTGCATATAGGAAAATCAAACGAACCTTTGGAGAAAGGAAAACTGGGTGTATGAATATTAAAAGCTCAGGTGGAAAACCACTTCTATGGAAAGAAGAAAAGGCAGAAAGATGGCAGGAACATATCCATCAATCAGTCACTAGCAATCTGCATTTAGGGCAGTCGCCCAAGTGGCAGATTCCCTATCTGCTGTTTCCCTACATTATTCTTAAATGATCGCAAAGAAAATGGAAAATTATTGAACTTCTCCCTTGGTAAGTTATTCCAATCCCTAACTCCCCTTCCTATAAACGAATATTTCCCCAATTTGTCCTCTTGAATTCCAACTTTATCTTAATATTGTGATCTTCCCTACTTTTAAAGAACCACTCAAACTTATTCGTCTACTGATGTCCTCCCACGCCATCTCTCCACTGACAGCTCAGAACATATAACTTAATCGAGCAGCTCGTCTCCTTTCTCCCAAGTCTTCCCAGCCCAAACTTGGGAACATTTTTGTGACGCTACTCTTTTGTCGAAAATCACCCAGAACAAATCGAGCTGCTTTTCTTTGGATTTTTTCCAGTTCTTGAATCAAGTAATCCTGCTGAGGGTCCCATACACTGGAACTATACTCTAGTTGGGGTCTTACCAGAGACTTATACGCCCTCTCCTTTACATCCTTACTACAACCCTTAAATACACTTGAGGAATTCCCCTCTTAATTATTACAGGGTCATAAAGCTCCGCCTACTCTAATTCTCTGAGTTCTATTTTCTAGAAATATAGCCACCCATTCAGTCACTCTTTTTTCTAGTCCAATAGCACTCATTTTTGCTAGTAGTCTTCCATGATCTACCCTACCAAATGCCTTAGATAGGTCAATCGCAATGCACTCCATTTGACCTCCTGAATCCAGGGTATGTTCTATATCTTGCTGAAATCCTACAAGCTGAGCTTCAGTGAAATAACCTTCCCTAAACTCAGACTGCCTTCTGTCAAACCAGTTATTAATTTCGCAAACATGTCTAATATAATCAGAAAGAATGCTTTCCCATAGATTACATGCAATGCATGTCAAACTGACTGGCCTGTAATTTTAAGCTTTATGTCTATCACCCTTTCCTTTATACACAGGGGCTACTATAGCAACTTTCCGTTCATTGGTACAGCTCCGTCAACCGAACAATAATCAAATAAGTATTTCAGATATGGTACTATATCCCGACCCATTGCCTTTAGTATATCTCCAGAAATCTTATCAATTCCAGCTGCTTTTCTAGTTTTCAACTTTTGTATCTTACTGTAAATGTCATTGTTATCATGCGTAAATTTTAATACCGTACTTCTATAGTATTACTCACCTCTCCTATCTGGACATTATCCTTGTAACCAACAATCTTTACATACTCCTGACTGAATACTTCTGCCTTTTAAAGATCCTCGCATACACACTCCTCTTGTTCATTAATGATTCCTGGAATGTCCTTCTTTGAACCTGTTTCTGCCTTAAAGTACCTATACATACCCTTCCATTTTTCACTAAAATTTGTATGACCACCAATTATGCTTGCCATCATGTTATCCTTAGCCGACTTCTTTTCTAGACTCAATTTCCTAGTAAGTTCCTTCAATTTCTCCTTACTTCCACAGCCATTTCTAACTATTTCTTTCCAACCTGCACCTCCTTCTTAGTCTCCTTACTTCTCTGTTACAATATAGTGGATCTTTACCATTCCTTACCACCTTTAAAGGTACAAACCTATTTTCACATTCCTCAACAATTGCTTTAAACCTATCCCAGACAGGAGAAGTACCATCCGATTGTCGGCAGAATGTTGTTATAACTATTCCGAAGAAAGCCGGTGCCTTGAAATACTATCTTGAATTAGCCAAACTTTGCCGTACACTTGTTCGGCTACAAGTTCGTTCTTCATATCTTAGTCAATATTAGCGTAATTTCTTGAATGAAAAGCCAAGTCCCTCTGATTTGGATTCGTTGCAAAACTGGAAGTCCTATAGTTACGATCACGATATCGACAGACGCGTAAAGCTATACGTTTGCTAGCTTAATAATAATATTGCCACTTATAATACGCGTGCATCATCCCTGTAACTGCTAACGTTCTAGAGATACGTTTGAGTGCACCACATTAATCATGAAAGAATATACGTAATGTATCACTATATCAACTAACAAGGGAACTATCCATACTGTCATATCGAAATCGACAATGAAATTTGGTAGAGAGGATGAGGAGTCCATAAGAAAATAATGTACAAATATTCAGCTGCAATATCGATCCGTAAGGTCCTAAAATCGATACGGAATCGCGTAACAGAATAGCACGCGTTAGCGTATAGCTCGACGTGGACAGCCCTGGTGAGCAGCTGAAGCGATCGGGTTTCCTTGAGCTTTCTGCGCTAGCCAGTTGACACATGTTCCTTTGATAGAGCAGTCACGAATCCGGCTAATGATCTAGAGTATGCTTTACGTTATTTCCGTGAAAAAGGTCTCTCGTCTTTCCGTGAAGTAACCTCGGAAGAAAGGGAGATGGGTTGGCATGTGATCGAACTAATTGAAAATCATCCCATGGGTGTCAGCATCCTCTCGGAGTCGTGTCTGGAGAGACATGGTGACAGTGAAAGTGATAGTAGAAGCAGGGAAACCTCATCTGCATTATCTGAAATAGAAGGTAGCACATCATTGGTAGGAACAAGATTTGTTAAGGATCCGATTTTAAGCCCCGAGTTTGGTTCACGTCAATCCAGTGAAGAGACACCGCAGTCACCTAGAAAATGAACTGTACAGGTGGAAGAACCTATTAGAATCTACACCAGTAAGTCCCATTGAACACAGGAAATTGATGCATATAAAATTATTTTCTCGCTTTACATAAACAAGGAGACCAAGGAGACTGAAGCGGATATATGCAATGAAGACCTGCGACTGTGGACCTTGAAAATTTCAAGAGTGATTTCAATGGGGGGAACTAATTTCAGAGCATGTGCTAGTTGGTTGAGTCGTTTTAAGAAAAAGTACCGAATAAGAAGTAGAAAAAATATGAAACCCACGACCATCGAATTACTAGTCCAAGCTCTTACCGAAACGCCAACTACTGCTCGGCGTGCGCACTAACGTAAGAGGCTTATACGGTGCGGGATCCGCGTCGACATATTTTTTATTTTTATTTTCTATACGCTTGGCCATCTTAAGTTCCCACTTTGGGTATTTTCATGTCTAGCCAAGCCCTGCATTTTCTATAAATTTGAGCGAAATCGGTGGTGACGAGTAGGGAATGTCCCCTTGTTAGGTCAAGTTTATATTGTGATAAGAAATGGGTTTCCTTACGGCTGAAAGCCACGGAAGATGACGGAGAGCAGATATCGAACTTCTGAATTTGGAGTCCATAGCTCGTGCTACTGTGCGGCCACAGTGCTCATTAGCCGGGAGAATTAGCCGGCAGTTATCTTTCTGCTCAGGCTGTACCGCTACTTGCTGGAGAAAGTAGCAAGGAATGATATCGCGGAAGTTGAGGGTTGAGGATTCCTCCGAGCGCGGTATTGATCTCTCTGTCACATCCATTTAGCTCACCCAACACTCTTGGACTACTCTGACCTACAAAGAGATGTGGAGCATTTAGGTCCTGTTACAGACAGAGCACATGCGCATAGCAAGTGATGAGCAGCTGTGTGCTGGAGATGAGGCGATCACATCACATGGTGCACCTATGGCCCACGGTCAATGCCAGAGACGGGTTCTTGTTTGACAATAATAATAATAATAATAATAATAATAATAATAATAATAATAATAATAATAATAATAATAATAATAATAATAATAATAATAATAATCCAGTGATGAAGTCATTCTTTCGTCACACTGTCATTGAGTTATCGTATTTTATCAATGTTATTACTTTTGTATTCACCCCTCATCACATACATGTAACACATCACACTACTGTACGTACCCTAAAGTGACCGTATTCCAAAAATCTGATAAAGGAAAACTTAGTAATACTGAGAACGTTGCAACTCTAACCTCCCCCTTTTCTTTAAATTGGTTTTACGTCGCGCCGACACAGTTAGGTCTTATGGCGACGACAGGATAGGGTTAGGAGTGGCAAGGAACTGGCGGTAGCCTTAAGTAAGGTACAGCCCCAGCATTTGCCTGGTGTGAAAATGGGAAACCACGGAAAACCATTTTCAGGGCTGCCGACAGTGGGGTTCGAACCTACTATCTCCCGAATACTGGATACTGGCCGCACTTAAGCGACTGCAGCTATCGAGCTCGGTGTTAATTCCTCTAGCTCGGGGACTGTGTCTTTGTGATCTTCTTAATAAGCATCTCCTTACTCACATACAAGACACCGAAATACCTCCTGTACCAACACCGAAACACGCAGTAGTAAACACAAGCCTCCCCATAGTGGAGGCGTCAGAAAGGGCATCCGGTCGTAAAGCAAGGCTTAATCCACATTAGCAGTGACCCGAAGTAATTTCTAAAAAGGCCAGAAAAAAAAGAAGTCGACTCCAAAAATAACACTTGCTCTATATTACAAACTAAAGACAAATAGCCTTTTCTCGAAACAAGGTGTCCCAACAAAACTTGTCCATATACCGCGATGGTATTGCTGTGTTCCGAACGGAACGTCTGGTTATTTTACAACACGGTTCGCACCCGTGACCAACCAGGAAAAACAAGAAAAAGGAAGTCATTTACTGAACTTCTGACTAACTTTCACAAGGAGTGTTTTGAATATCAATCGGTGTGTGTGTGTGTGTGTGTGTGTGTGTGTGTGTGTGTGTGTGTGTGTGTGTGTGTGTGTGTGAGAGAGAGAGAGAGAGAGAGAGAGATTTCTTCTGGCGAATTATCTTTTTACAACTTGCTTCTTACGTCGCACCGACACAGATAGCTCTCATGGCGACGATGGGATAGGAAAAGCCTAGGAGTGGGAAGGAATCGGCCTTGGCCTTAATTAAGGTACATTCCCACCACTTGCCTAGCGTGAAAGTGGGAAACCACGGAAAACCATCTTCAGGGCTTCCGACAGTAGGGGTCTAACCCACTATCTCCCGGATGCAACCTCACAGCTGCGCGCCCTTAACCACACGGCCAACTCGCCCGGTGGCGGATTATCTAACGGGGTAGTCACGTTGTAACTCTGAGTCACACGAGATCTGTGATGTTAGCAACATTGGGTGTTACCAGTGCTTGGGTGTCCGCTCTGTGACTAAATGGTTAGCGTTCTGACCTCTCATCAAAGTTACCCCAGATTCGATTTCGAGTTGGATCGGGGGTTTTAACCGTCATTGGTTATTTCCTCTGGCTTGGGAACTGAATCCTTTTGCCGTCTTCAACATGATATTTCATCTTAGGTAGGGCCCCATCCTCACAGACACGGAAGTCACCTATGGGCGTCAACTCGATAGACTTGCACCAGGCCTCTGCGGAGGCCACACGCCACCATCAGTATAGTTCTCACGATTTCGTCCTTAACGCCCGGCACGCTTTTGAAGTCCGGAATGCGGTCCACATTGAGTCTGCCATTTACGAGGCAAACATGCTATTGGTCAACAGTCAATCCCCCTACAGCCGCTATTTGTCAACAACCGAGCCGGCGGGTGGTCCTGCTTACCGTTTGAGTCGCCGGTCATTATCGAATTGCGAGAACTATATTTCGGTAATTGGCTGCTTGTTGTACGCTGTTGTAGTGGAAGCAACCAGCCTATCGTAGACTAGTATCGCCTCAAGACGCCTGATTAGTGATTCTTTGCTATAGATGGAGCTATGAATCTTCTTTTCCTGCCGCTTTTTCCCACACCTGTGGGGTCGCGGGTGCGAACTGCGTCACACATGTGGTTTTGGCCCTGTTTTACGGCCGGATGCCCTTCCTGACGCCAACCTTCTATGGAGGGATGTAAGCACTATTGCGTGTTTCTGTGGTGGTTGGTAGTGTAGTGTGTTATCTGAATATGATGAGGAGAGTGTTGGGACGGACATATACACCCAGTCCCCGAGCCAGAAGAATTAATCAGAAGCGATTAAAATCCCCGACCCGGCCGGGAATCGAACCCGGGACCCTCTGAACCGAAGGCCAGTACGCTGACCATTCAGCCAACGAGTCGGACTATAGATGGAGCTATGAATAGTTAGCCAAAATTCTTTCTTGGAAAATATACTACGCTATTTTATTGTAAAAGAGCCCTGCGAATTTAAATGACAAACTATTCCACAATTTGTCTTAAGAAAATAAATAGGGTAATTATACTCAGGATGGCCACTATAAGCAGCAGGATTATCTTTTCGATAAATCTTGTAATTCCTTCAAGAAGCTGCGTTTTCTACGCTCAGTGACGAATGCTGTAGGGCCAGTTGCTCCGTCAGTAGAATTAATGTGCCTCAGTTTCAGAAATAGGGCACTATCGCAGTTTTCTGTACGTCTGGGGCAAGAAGAGTTGGCGCAGTGTGATAGCCACTCAAATCACGTGTCTTGGTGGCAAACTCTTACAATTTAAGGTAGACATTTCACTATTGATGTATTGTGACAGAAGGTTTTCAGGCCATTAACACTTAGACGAGAAGACTGGGTGTAAAAATCGTCTGAAGACCCTTTGTAGTCATGATGACAAAGATCAAACCACTAACTTCGACTCAGTAGTTCTCTCATGAAGTGTAAAACCGACCCTGTTCTAAAGGCAGGTCAGAGGATTAACTGCAATCTTTAGATACTTAGTTATTTACCAATGTGGTAATGCAGGTATTTTCCTGGTGACGCTGCCATTCGAAAGAGCTAGGACTGGGAAGGTAGCGACCGTGGTCTTGCTCAAACCCCCATGGCGCTACAGCCCTGATGAACCTTGGCCTACCGCGCGACCATCGCTCAGTCTGAAGGCCCGCGGATTACAAAGTGATGCATGGTCAGCTAGGCGAATGCTCTGCCTTTATTCTTGGCTTTATAAAACGGGGCCACTATTTCACAATGAGATAGATCATCAATTATAAGTTTTCAAGTAAGCTGAGTGGACTCAGAAATTGCACTTAGAACCAGGTAAAGATCTCTTACCTGGTCGGGAATCAAACCCGACTCCTCCACGTAAGAATCAGGCGCGCTACACTTAGACCGTCGGGCCGGCTCATTAAGCACAGCTTTAACTTCTATCTAGCAGAAAATATCCCCCATGGAAAACCATCTAAAAGGATTCCAACTGCGGCATTCCATCCCCCATCTACAAAATACACTTAACTCTTGTCCCTACGACTACTCACACCGTACACCAGAACTGCAGAGCAATGGCATATTACGTATAGCCTTTAGCGTACCAGTCGATTTACAGTGTATGTTATCTACCATTATTATTCGATAAAAGATCTAATTGCATATACTAATCTTTCGCGACTCCATACATTAGAAATCATTGATTTGATTTCTTATATTACTTCATGTTCACCTCTGTGGTGTAGTGACTAGCGTGATTAGCTGCCACCCCCGGAGGCCAGGGTTTGATTTCCGGCTCTGCCACGAAATTTGTAAAGTGGTAAGAGGGCTGGAACGGGGTCCACTTATCCTCGGGAGGTCAACTGAGTAGAGGTGGGTTCTATTCCCACCTCAGCCATCCCTGAAGTGATATTCCGTGGTTTTCCACTTCTCCTCTAGGCAAATGTCGGGATGGTACCTAACTTAAGGCCACGGCCGCTTCCTTCCCTCTTCCTTGCCTGTCCCTTCCAATCTTCCCATCCCTCCATAAGGCCCCTGTTCCGCATAGCAGGTGAGGCCGCTTGGGCGAGGTACTGGTCATTCTCCCCAGTTGTATCCCCCGGCCCAGAGTCTAAAGCTCCAGGACGCTGCCCTTGAGGCGGTAGAGGTGGGATCCCTCGCTGAGTCCGAGGGAAAAACCGACCCTGGAGGGAAAACAGATTAAGGAGGAAGAAGATATTACTTCATTTTACGAAATGTTAACGTAAAAGTCAAATTTTATAGCAGCTCGTTAAAACGCTATACTTTGTATGTGCGTATCAGGGTATGAAAGACGTGTTTGTTTTTAATTATACAGATATATTTAGACAGGAATTATGAATTAATGAATTAGTCGATTACTCTTCAATTCCAACTGCGGATGCTCAGAAACTGGGGGAGAATTCATTTATTCTAGTCTCGACTGAAACAAGCAGATTGAAAACACTAAGAGTATTCCAAAGAATGTTATAAAAATTAAAATATAATTAACAAATGCATGCATGGCTCAAATGATTGAGCACTGGACTTCCAAACCCTTTTTTGTGTGCGATTCTGCATGGTATTTATTATTATTATTATTATTATTATTATTATTATTATTATTATTATTATTATTATTATATAAAATATATAACGGCATAGACTAATCTTTTGAGAGACTATAAACTAGAAATCATTGATTGTATTTCTTGTATTGTTATTTGCTTTACGTCGCACCGACACAGATAGGTCTTATGGCGACGATGGGACAGGGAAGGGCTAGGAGCGGGGAGGAATCGGCCGTGGCCTTAAGTAAGGTACAGCCCCAGCATTTGCCTGGTGTGAAAATGGGAAACCACGGAAAACCATCTTCAGGGCTGCCGACAGTGGGGTTCGAACCCACGATCTCCCGAATACTGGATACTGGCCGCAATTAAGCGACTGCAGCTATCGAGCTCGGTATATTTCTTGTATTGTATTGTATTTGAAGATGTTCAAACACGCCAGTCTCCTGTCAGTAAATCTACTGGTACGAGAAAGAACTCTTGCGGAACAAGAATTCTGGTACCTCCGTGTTTCGAAAACCATGAAAGAAAGTAGTTGATAGAAAGAGAAGCCAGTATCATTAATATCTCTACTCACCCTTTCCTGCATTTTCTTTCCCATGTTTATGTGATATGTTTTCATTTTCCCTGCTTTGAAACTATCTGTTTAATAATAATAATAATAATAATAATAATAATAATAATAATAATAATTCCATGTAACTGTTACGGCCAGGATGCGGGCCTTGTAAATCAACCAATCCGATTAGGGTAGGCGACGTTCGTTGAGCATGGGAAAAATGTATTTTTATGGTTGAGGATATTCTCGACAAGTCTGCAAGATTCTCTTTCCAATTCTGCATATCGTCGCTGCGCGAGCAATAGCTCGTATCCAACAATGCTCTTCCTGCCCATTACCTTCCCTAAGACTGGTCACGCCTCTCAACCACAATGGCCATGCAGTCCAACAGAACAACGTTCGTTGTGTTCTCTTTTCTGCGCTAACGTGTGAAGGAAAATTATTCTTAAATGCATTATACTGTAGGAGTGCGTAAATACTTCACGAAAATACACATTCATAGAGTACGATGAGGTAAGGTTCATTTTCCTTCTTCGATGTGGCATAGGAAAATGAAAACGAGCATTGTTCTGACAGACTGCATATCCATATGTGGCTGGGAGGGAGAAAAATAATTGATAGGAAGAGCATTGTGGGATACGAGGTACTGATCGTGCAGCGACGATATATCTTTATCGTGTAGGCCGAGTGAACCTTATGGTCATGGGCCTCCCCAGAATTGGAAGTCGCGTTTCAAAATGTTCTGTTTTTCGATTGAAAATCGAACCAAGAACGCCCGTAGCGTCTCGGCTGATTAGTTGCTGCTGGACTCCCTTAGGTGACGTAAATTAAAATAATTGTATTACAGTTTTTATTTTTACTCATTATTCTTTCTTCGCTATGTCCACTCAAAGTGCGTGTTTGAACTTGTTCGTTGGCCTGATGGTTGTCGCCTTCTTATCCTCCCAAAATCTCTTCATGAATGCACTGTGTTGCATCTTGCGTTCCGTGGACCACTTCCTAGCAGTTTTATTTTTAGGTTTCTCCACGAATTTGTGCTCGTACTTACAGCTCCACGATCTTCTATGATGTCGTGCGTGATATTCATTTCTTTCAGGTCTGCCATAGTTTTTTCTACCCAGTTTATATTGATCTTCTTTGAGTTGATTACTTTAAAAATAATATTTTGGTGAGTCTTTCACTGCCCATTCCGTTGATATGGCCACAGAAGTTCAGGCGTCTCTTGCGTACAGCATCAGTGAACCTGTCAGTTAATGAATAAAGGTCCCCTGTTCTCCTCTTATTCCACATTCCATTTTCTCTCGTGGGACCATGAATTTTCCGGTGACTTTTTTTCTTTCTCGCTTTTCAGTTTCTATAATTTTAGAGTGACCTCCAAGGGATATGGTTCCTGAGGCGTATAACTGTATTGTAATATCGTAACTTTGTATTACGCGATATGACTTTTGTTGTAGTAATTCCACGTTAGTCTGTACGCCTTATGGAGTTGGTGGCTATTTCTACTTTTTATTATTAATAAAATAATAATTAACAATAATTATTGTTAGTATACATTTACCTTTTCCACTCGTTTAAATGTTTTACTCGTCACAGTAACAGCATCCTGCTTGTCACCAGTACTTATCAGTTAAATACACAAGACACGTCTCTATCGTGAACAAAAGGCGTTCTGCAGCAAATCCCTTTCCTCTCCGGGGATATCTCACTATCTCAGCCTCTGATGTGAACTATGTTGTCATCTCTGCAGTGCTAAAGCACGTGTCTGGGCGATTTAACGGGAAAGCATGATACTCCTCCGTAACTATTCTATGAATTTTTTATATCGTTCTGAAAGGGTTCTCAAGCTCTTAAACTTCTTATCGGAGTAGAATATTCTGACCGAGATATTTATAAATACTGTGTCTTACGTAGCAGCGGAACAGGATGTGTTTTGCGTTCGTGTTTGGAGTTACAAATAATTAATTAGAATTAAACAGTCTTGAAAATGTGCATACTGGGTCAAAGTTCATCGAAAATCTAGAATGACAGAACTGAGTACGGTATTCGAAGATTTAAAGGGTGTGTAACTTGGTGGTGGTAGGATTATTGCCTTAAGGGATAATAAAAAAAAGAATCCTCTCTTAATTCTAGGAATAATAATACTTTTGCTGTTGGTTTAACATCGCACTAACACATGAAGATTTTTATACGTTTAGTGACGTAAGAGTAAGAAAGCGTAAGAAGAGGGAAAGAAGTGGCCATGGCCTTAATTAGAGTACAGCCCGAGCATTTGCCTGGTGTGAAAGTGGGAAACTGCGGAAATACATCTTCAGTTCTGCCATATGTGGGGCTCGAACTCACCATCTCATGAATGCGAGATAATAGCTAAGTACCCGAACTGCTCAGCCAACTCACTCGAAAATATTATTATTATTATTATTATTATTATTATTATTATTATTATTATTATTATTATTATTATTATTATTATTGACGTTTTAAGGGACCTACTTTGGGGTCAATGATTTCACGTTAAAAGACGCAGGGGCGTCGGAATTTTGTGCCGCAGAAATTCTTCAACGTACCTGAAGCCGAAGCCATCGGCTTGTATTTCAACACCACCGTCCGGACCCATGGCTAAATGGTTAGCGTGTTGGGCTTTGGTCACAGGGGTCCCGGGTTCGATTCCGGAGGGTCAGGAATTTTAACCATCATTGGTTAATTTCGCTGGCACGAGGTCTGGCTGTATGTGTCGTCATCATAAGTTCATCCTCATCACGACGCGCAGGTCGCCTACGGGAGTCAAATCAAAAGACCTAACTGGCAAGCCGAACATGTCCTCGGACACTCCCGGCACTAAAAGCCATACGCCATTTCATTTTACACCACCGAACTAAGCTAAGATCGAACACGCCATCTTTGGAAAAGAAAGACTGCGGACAATCTGAGTGGCTCGGCAGGTTTTCTTAGCCTAAAATGTTAGGTTCGATCCTGGCTCAATTCGGTGCTAGTTGAATATGCTCAAATATTCCAGCTTCGTAGGTTTTCTGGCATGTAAAAGAACTCCTTCGGGACAAAGTTCGACGTCTCCAGAAGCTTAGAATATATCTAGTGGTACTAAACCCAATGACGTTGTAAGAAACATGCTACTAACAAACTTCCTCACTAAGACCTGCTATATACCGGGCGAGTTGGCCGTGCGGTTAGGGGCGCACAGCTGTGAGCTCGCATCCGGGAGATAATGGGTTCGAATCCCACTGTCGTCAGCCCTGAAGATGATTTTCCGTGGTTTCCTATTTTCACACCAGGCAAATGTCTGGGCTGTACCTTAATTAAGGCCACGGCCGCTTCCTTCCCATTCCTAGGCCCTTCCTATCCCATCGTCACCATAAGACCTATCTGTGTCGGTGCGACGTGAAGCAAATAGCAAAAAAAGTCCTGCTATATGAGAACTGATCTGAACTTCTGAAGACTGCAAGTATCGGTAAAAGAAAGGGAAGGATCATTCAAAGATTTGAAAATGAAAGACTCTGAATTTGCCTCTAACGGTTCCTTAATGCAGCTCTGGAGCCATTGACAGGAGTTCCTTACATGTAAGTACTCGCAAATTCCATTCGACAATACTGAGAGGGGAAAATAGAATTTAAGCAGGGGATTTTTTAAACTATAGACCATTGATGGTATATGTAGCAACTTCTTAATATATTTCTAATGCAGGAGAGATTGTGATTGTTTATAAGGGGGAAATAACAATAGGCAATTATTCCCTAATACAAACACTAAATTAATAAGTTGCATTAAAATGACATTAATGGTACAAATATTCAGGATGTACACTATCTCCTACGTGTCTCACCCGTCAGTATATCAACGCGCACGCTAGTTATTGCCAATAAAATCTATTCGCATCCATAAATGTACTGGTACGCGTTTGATACCCGGCCTAGATTGCCATAAGCGTACTGTTACGCGAGTTACACGTGCAGTGAAAAACATTGCTTATAATCCAATGAAATGAATTCTGGATAACTAAACCCCTGGCTTGTGGCGACACTTGCAGAGTAAGAAGGGAGGCAGATACCTTCCCCAACAGGTGCCTTTTTTTTTTTTTGCTAGGAGCTTTACGTCGCACCGACACAGATAAGTCTTATGGCGACGATGGGATAGGAAAGGCCTAGGAGTTGGAAGGAAGCGGCCGTGGCCTTAATTAAGGTACAGCCCCAGCATTTGCCTGGTGTGAAAATGGGAAACCACGGAAAACCATCTTCCCAACAGGTGCCAAAGAAGCTCAGAACAACATTGTCACTATTTCTTTGGGGAAGAAGAAAATTAAAGAGACGATGCGATCGTGTGAAGTTTGTGGTGTTATTGTGCATCGAACCTAAATTTATATCACGTAATTAATAGGGATGTAAAGCTTCACCAAACAGTAGCAACTTTCATAGGTAACGTAAGTACCAAGTATCCGCGTGTCAAACCATTCAAAAGTAACATGCAAGGTGTCCATGTTACTTCATTCCAATACACTACGGTCAATGTAACCAATACCCTTCAAGTCCTGTGAATACGGCAGACATTTAAATGGCCAGCTGACAGATGTTAATGGGTTAAGGGCAAAACAGGCTCCTTCCAGATACAGTAGTACCTCAGCCCTTGAAGAATGAGGTGGATGTATCAAGAAGAGATCTGTTGATGATAAAATGACACCCTATTCCTCCATATTTTATACTTTCGAGATTGCAAAAGAACAAAATGTAGGCAAGGGATTTCGTACACGAAATACGGGAGATACGAGCCTAGAAAGAAAGTAAGTACTGGAAAAGGAATATCGGACTCAGTTTGGGTCCCGTGGTTGCCAGCACACATGTGTTTTGATATAAGCTTCTGGAAGATATCAACGTAAGCGTTATAATAAGTGGACATTTTGGAGCAGACCTGCACAACTGGGATACCCCTATGGTAGCAGCTGAGGCCATAAGTGGCTCATCCTTGCATTGTAGCCAAATTTCGCGAGTTAACGCATGCTAAGTTCACGAAGGAAACACTGACACGGCTTTCCACGCTGTAGATCGTCAACAGCCAGGAGGCCGTGCAGTCCTGCGCATGTTTCCAACATTAGCAACAACATAGAGAAAATACGTATTTGAATTAGAAGAGAGATTGTCTTTATTAGCGACGAAGTTAGGGCTCTGGGCCCTTCCTTTCACTTAACCACCGTTTCAGTATTTAATTATAGTTTTAAACAATTCAACAATACAACAACTGTCTTGCGCTCGGAGGAGAGTTTCCTATAAGAACTTAAGGTGTTAGGTGACTATCATAACGTAAATTAAAAATTAATCTAATGCATCTGCTTAAAATCCGATCTAGTTTCTTATTACTGTCTTGAGTACAGCGTCACAGTGGCTAAGAATAGGTAATATGATGTAGAGAACAAGTTTATTTTAATGCGTTTTGGGAAAATGGACGAGTAGCTTTTCGAGGGATAGAGAGATTTGTGAATTTGATTATACGTGGTTGTTACGTTACAACACCTAATGCAGTAGCGAGTGACAATTATTTAGAGTAACAGGAGGCACGTAGCCACGTTTTAGCAAATTCTGATTTATTCTGGTGCCAATAATCATAGATTTATATTTATCAAGGTTGATTAATAAACTGTTTAATAGCATAGTCATTGAGTTGTTGGAGTTCAAAGTTAATTTGTGCAACAAGGGTGCGTAAGTCACTTCGAAAAAAATATTCTTCTTATTCTTATTCCTCTTATTCTTCTTCTGTGGTATTCAATCCGAAGATTGGCTCTCCATGAACTCCGGTCTGTGGCTAGTCTCTTCAAGTCCAAGTAATTATCACAACCCTTGTCGTCTATGATGTGTTTTATATATCCTAGCCGTGGTCTACCTCTACAGTTCTTTCCTTCCACACTGCCCTCCATTATTGTGCGTAGGAGACTTTCATGTCTCAAGATATGTTCAGTCTAATTGTCTCTTCGATGAGTAAGCATATTCCATACACATGGTTTCCCTCCAATCCTTTCAGCGTTTCTTCATTAGTGATTTTGTCCACCCGTGGAATTTTCAGTATTTTCCTATAGTACCATACCTCAAAGGCTAGTATACGTTTCTTATCAACCAATCTAATAGTCCAGGTTTCACTACCATACAATAGCACGCTCCATACATATATCTTCACAAGACGTTTCCTGAGGCTCATACTAATGTTTTTGCATGTAAAGACCTTTCCGTTTTTGTTGAACGCTATTTTGACTTGGTTAATGCGGCTGAATATCTCTCTGCTACTTCTTCCATCTGCTGTTATTTTGCTAACAAGATAAGTGAGCTCCTGTACATTTTTCAATTGTTCTCCATTAAAAGTATAACGAGGAAGTTCATACTTCCGGCTACAGAGGACTTCGGTTTTCATTTTGTTGATCTTCATGTTATATTTGTTGAAGGTGGATTCCATTTCTGCTAATGTATAATTCAGACCATCTTCGTTTTCTGCCAAGACTGCGATATCATCTGCAAAGCGAATGATGAAAATTCTTTCTCCTTGAATCTTGAGACCTCCAGTCATTGGCAAATTATCATCTATTACTTTTTGGATGTATGCATTAAAAATCATTGGTGAGAGCGAACAACCTTGCTGAACTCCTTGCTTAATGTAGGCCTCTGTTGTGGAATCTTCACATCACATAGCAGCTATCTCGTCTTCATACAATTTACAAATTGGCCTCCTGTCCTTGTACGTGACACCCAGTTCTTTCAACACCATGACAAGTTTATATTTCATAGATTATATATCTGAAAATCACACGCATAGAGGTAGGTAGGTACTAAATTTAAATGATTCACCGAAGTCACTGATACTGTTAAAAATAGTAGTGGACCCAAAATCGAACCCGGCTGGGCATCACGTACCTTATTCCGCCGTTCAGAACTCATATCTCCCAGTGCCACTCGTTGCCGGCGGACAGTGAGATAAGAGCTGAAAATCTGCAGCGTTGTTGTATTAATATTGAGATTTCGAAGCTTGTACAGGCGTATCTGAGAGATGACAGTATCAAACGTACTACTGAAGGTAGGTGAAGTTACGTCTCATTCATCTATTGCATGTCCAATGTCATCTGTCACTCGGAGTGTCACAGAGCTATGTCCTCTCTTAAAGCCTGATTGAAAAGGCTCAATGAGTGCGTGCTTGGACAGATATTCCGTAACTTCTAAGTGAACCATTCGTTAAAGTGCTTTAGAAAGGGGTAGGATAATGGATATTGGCCGAAATTCTCATCGAGAATTCTACGGAGAGTCTACAGCCCAGAAGAATAAATGAAATGCAAAACGAGACGTAATTTGGGATGGCTTCGGGATGTCCGTCATCCTTTTTGCTCGGTGTGATTTTCAATGTCTGGAGTGAATTAGATAGTCTAAGAGCTTTTGAGATAGAAATATAACATGGAAGAGAAGCATGGCAAAGATTTTGGTAGCCAGTTTGTGCAAGAGAGGAAACCTATTTCTTGGAAAGTTTTGGTAGAAGTAAAAAATTATTTTCGGGTGGATAATCATATTTGAAGAGCGAACATGGAAAAGGGTGAAAGTGCGAAAGTTCTACAATGAATTGTCTTTTTTCCTCGGAATTGGCTGGAAGGACCATACGGCGTATCATGGTGAAGACTGGAACTCTGGAGACGCACAATATGAAATTCTAGCCTTCACCATGTTACGCCGTATGGTCCTTCCAGCCAATTCCTAACAAGGAAAAAAGACAATTCACCATTGTGGCACTTTCAACCTTTTCCATTTTCACTCTTCATTTATCTCGGATTTGCGAGACACTGTGTCGAGCTACAGATCCTTATTCGATCGACCAAGAAGGAAGGGCGATCACTACTATGAGAAAGGCAATGACGTAGCAGTAGATGCAAACGTGCGGCGAGAAGGAAAGCACTCTGACCCTGTCCTGGGCAGCGTGATCACCATATTGTCCGATATGAGCTAGTTGTGCAGGCCTGCTTTAGTGCCTGGTATGGTGGAACATTTTTTCCAATAATCCCATTTCGACAATACAACAATAAATATCAATATTTTGAGTGAATGTTGCAATAATTCAAGAAGCTCTTCACGACACTAACAAACTCACCGAAATTAAACTGGCAGTTTACATCAACTGGAATACGTAGTCTACAATTACGTGGAACTTTTTGCTAGTGTAAATATGTTCAATTTAGTGAGCTGTTTAAACATTCAGCCGGACTGTAGTCCAGGCGATAGAGTGCTGGGTTTCTGATTTCAAGGGTTCGCCCTGGCTCAATCCGATGGCATTTGAAAGTGCTCAAATTCGTCAGCCTCGTGTCAGATGTATTGGCACGTAAAAGAACTGAGACAAAATTCCGGCAATTCGGCGTCTCTAAAAACCTCAAACGTAGTTAGTGGGACGTAAATCAAATAACATTATTATTATTATTATTATTTGAAATTATGCATATTGTTTTGTAGGATTATATGGAGACAACATACATTTTCAAATTGAACTGAATGTTAAGAACAGTGAAAAGGACTCAGAGGAGGTACGATGTCATAGGAGGAATGGATTTTAAATCAATATTCAGTGTACTGTAGGTTTGAATGTTACGCTTCATTAATTATCCTAATATCCCTAACATATTTATATTATATTCACTTGCAAATGTACTGAAGCCATCCGTCTGAAACTCGATACGAGCAAGCTTGCATTCTGATGTCATTGCTGGGCATTGTGATCATAACAAACTACCTCCAGTTCTACGTGGAATTCAAAAGGAGGGGCATTATTTTGCAATTCAAACGTCGAACATGCATGGGTCGGAATTCAAACGGTGGCCCTCTCGGCGGGAAATCGTTGACCGTATCACTCATTTACGACGCCCCGTCTGATTCAATATTGTTTGTTTATCTGTCTGTGGCCCCAACAATAGTTGCATTTGATTCCCAATATTGACAATTATCGAGTCATAGTATGGATTTATGAAGTCTCCTAGTCGCTCACAGAATATCCTGGACTAAAAGTATAGATCTGATTCCATTCCTAGTCTGTAAAATCTTTTCTCCCAGAACGACTCACTCGAATGCGTCCAAATAAAAATTCCGTAAACTTTGGAAAGCATGTAATGGAATAATTAAATTTTTATTTAGTTCCATAACTTGCTCCTTCATTGGGAATTGATAATGGACGCCAGAATATCGGAATTACTGAATGTCCCACAGGAGCACCTTAACGTGCCGGAAACCTATGACACGGAGTTTCCAAATTTAAATATATTCATATGTCACTGGCCTCAACCGGTTTATTGGTGACAGAAATACAACGACTAACCAACTGCAACACTGAGGTCGGTACTTCTTTTGCAGTGGTTTAAGGTCGCACCAATTCATCGAAGATTTTTGGCGACGCAAGGTCGGGAGAGGGCTATAAATGGGAAGGCCTTAAGGCGCAGCCCTAGCATTTGCCTCGCGTGAAAATTGCAACCGCACAAAACCAAATTCCAAGGCTGCTGACCGTGGGATTCGAACCCACCATCTCCCGAAGGCAAGCTCACAGCTACGCGACCCTAATCGCACGCCCAACTTGCTCTGTAAGTAAAAGAAGCGGACAGTACTTCATTTCCGATTTAGCTTTAGAATATTTCTCTCCTCTATGGCAATCGAAAAACTCATAAATCTGGCTACGACTACAGTCGAAAAAGTCTCCAGCAACTTCCTTTAATAGAAAACATAAAATACCACCTTTTAAACATTTTAAAAGGTATAATACGTCTTTCAGGAGGCCCTATCGCCAAAAGCGCTACTCTGCCTATTTATATATTAAACGTTATCTATTTTCTTCATTTTAAACACAGTAAGGGTAAATAACAATTATATATTAGAATAAAATAACAATACCAGTAATAACTATTAACAAACGGTATTATGTGTAATATATTATTTAATAAAACAATACCATTCGAGCTTAATTCCTTCGTAGCTGATATTTTGAACAAGCGGAAGTTCCTCTAAAGAGCGAAAGTAAATATTTTATTTATTTACTTATTTTTGTCATTTCCTAGCTATAAAAATTTTAATTTTACACATGATGGTTTCATGAACATTTAAAGAAAATTGCTATATCCGGCCAGACTAAAGCTAATGGTACCATGATACACTTATTAATTTAATTCCATTTTTTTGCTATTTTCTTTACGTCACACTGACACAGATAGGTTTTATGGCGACGATGGGATAGGAAAGGCCTAGGAGTTGAAAGGAAGCGGCCGTGGCATTTGCCTTGGTGAAAATGGGAAAACACGGAAAACCATATTCAAGGCTACCGACAGTGGGACTCGAACCCACGATCTCTCGATTACTAGATACTGGCCGCACTTAAGCGACTGCAGCTATCGAGCTCGGTTAATTCCATTTTAAGAGTATTGTTAAAAATATAACCCGTCTCTGAAAAGCACGTTTCACATACGCTATATATGCTGTCAGAAGGAGCCTTCACCTTCCTAGAGGTAAATGACCCTCAACGGACCTCATCTCATATGCCATACTGTAGTAGACTTCATGTAATTAATGTGGTTTTGCTTGCCGGATATGATCTATGCACTCCCACCTATCATGCAAATGGCAAAAGTTACAAATATCATTATTCTGTTCTTTAGAGTAGTTTTTAATTACGTTTCTTCCAGCCATGCCACATGTACTTTTCCCCAATGATATTCATTACATCTTCCTCCCTTCCGCTGAGCTTGTTCTACTATTCTGCAACGTGATATACAACCTAAAAAAGAAGTAACTCAATCACTATCACCAATTTCTTCAACCCTACATCACCATTGCAATAATATTGTGCTAGAGTTCAGTGGAGATGACTAATAAATAGCCCTTGTATGTCAAAGGAGAATAATGGACTCGACCATGGAGGGTAAGAGAAGCAGAGGGAGTTCAACGCGACGATTGTTAGACTATTATTTTGTAATGTAATGATAAGAGTGGCAATCTTCGTGGTGCAGGCGGCAGCGCGCCGGCCTCTCACCGCTGGGTTCCGTGGTTCATATCCCCGTCACTCCACGTGATATTTGTGTTGGACAAAGCGGAGGCGGGACAGATTTTTCTCCGGGTAATCCGATTTTCCCTGCCATCTTTCATTCCAGAAACACTCTCAAATATCATATCATTTCATTTAATTTCATTTGTCATTAATCACTGCCCTAGAGGAGTGCAACAGGCTTCGGCAGCCGGAAAAATTCCTATCCTCACCGCTAGATGGGAGCTTCATACATTCCATTCCTGACCCGATCGAATGACTGGAAACAGGCTGTGGATTTTCAATTATACGAGGTATGGAATTAAGCTAGACCACAGAGCCTTGCAGGTTAAACTCTGAAAGGCAAAAAACAGTCTACAAAGTTTTTTTTTTTTTTTTGCTATTTGCTTTACGTCGCACCGACACAGATATGTCTTACGGCGACGATGGGATAGGAAAGGCCTAGAAAATGAAAGGAATCGGCCGTGGCCTTAATTAAGGTACAGCCCCGGAATTTTCCTGGTGTGAAAATGGGGAAACCACGGAAAACCATCTTCAGGGCTGCCGACAGTGGGGCTCGAACCCACTATCTCCCGATTACTGGATACCGGCCGCACTTAAGCGACCGAGTCTACAAAGAAAATGTATGTATGTATCTATGTATGTATTTGTTAATATTATTCTTATTATTATTATTATTATTATTATTATTATTATTAATGATGATGATGCTTGTTGTTTAAATGGGCTTAACATTTAAGGTTATCGGCCCATTTATTATTATTATTATTATTATTATTATTATTATTATTATTATTATTATTATTATTATTATTACACCCATTTGTGGCCTTTAATTGCAGATTTCCTAGACTATTACATTTATTTCGTTTCGAGATCATATACGTCGAGATTGAACCAATGACTTACATACCATGGAGCAGTTAAATTACTGATCTTCTGTTCAACTGACTGGCTGGTTAACTGATGCGGTAAATGGGTGCTTGGTTCATCCATAAGAACATGGGTTCAGTTCCATGTCAGTAAATCGACAAAAATAGAAGTTAAATTTGCACTTCTATAGGGGTACAAGGTCCTAAGGTTGACTCAGCCTACACCAAAAGCGAGTAAATTCCTGAGGACAAAGTGGACGGACATAGAGATAACTACCCTACCCCACTTGGAGCATAGGTAAAAGTAGCTATTTTGCTTTACGTCGCACCAACACAGGTCTTATAGCGACGATAGGATAGGAAAGGCCTAGGAATGGGAAGGAAGCGGCCGTCTCCTTAATTAAGGTATAGCCCCAGCATTTTCCTGGTGTGAAAATGGGAAACCACGGAAATCCATCTTCAGGGCTGCCGACAGTGGGATTTGAACCCACTATCTCCCGGATGCAAGCTCACAGCTGCGCGCTCCTAACCGCACAACTTGCATTCTTCCAAGGACCTGCATGCTCGGTATCGAGATGGCTTTGTTTCGGCTTTCTATTTAACCAATCTACATCGCTTGATTGGTTCTTGTCGACAGAAGTATTCATTTTATTGCAGAAACGACGTACTTGTCTTAACACAGCCACTAATCTTTACTCTCTGAAAGGGGAGAAATTGCTCTCCTTTTGCAGCTGTGTTTACATTGCACATGCCCTAGTTTATTTACAAAAACGTCAATCATTTGATTAGTTTCTTCTATTCGTAGGCAGATTTTAAGCAAAAATAATGTTTTTATTTGAGATTTTTTTATTTTATACACGCGTTTAACTTTCTGTACGTGCCAGTTAACGTTTGCTTACTAACAAGTATAATTAGGTATCGATAAACCAAGTATACGCTATCCTCTATAAATGGCGTAATGACCACATCATTAATGAATTACCACCATTTGATGAAGTAATGTAGTTCAAAGAATGAGAATATCCAAAAAGCGCTAAATGAAGTAAACTGCAGTCTCCGCTGCAGCAACAGAGCACGAACGCCTGCTCGCATTACTACGGTGAGTGGGAATTACTCTCGTGATTTGCTGACACCGTTCTGGTGTACAAGCAACTCTGCGTATTTCCAAGAGGTGAAATTCGAATATTGCCAAATGTACCATTTTACAGAAGATAATTTGGAAACTGAGTTGTACATTGTGTAGGGAACTGTGACAACACGGTTCTATTTTAGAGCTACACCTGTTTTAACTAGAAAAGCTGCAGCGTGCAATTGATAGGCAACCTGGATAACAACACTGGTGCGCAGAAGTATACGCTACTCCTGCACGACGTGTACTACCATTAACGCCGTGACGTACGTTGCTTAAGCAACCTTTCTAGCGATGTTGTATTGCCAGGATGCATACTCCTACCTGTTAAAATCCGTGAATTATAATGCTAACGCCGTGATGTACGTAACTTAGGCAACCTTGTTAGCAGTCTTGTGTTGCCCAGATGCATACCCTACCCGTAACAACGTTGCGAAATTTAAGCATTATTGCATGAAACCACCGTCACGCTCAAGTAATGCAGAACTGAGAAAAGATTTTCTTTTCGTTAGCGGTTGAACTTCTATCTATGACAGATTTTCGGTGACGAGGGATTAAGGAAAAGACAGGACTGGGAAGTAAGCAGCTGTACCCTTTATTAAGGTACAACCCCGGCATACGCCTGATGTGGAAATAGAAACACCATGAAAAACCAACTTTAGAGCTGTCGATGGTGAGATTCAAACCCGCAAGCTCCCGAACTCATTCTCAATCTGATGACTACTCGACTCGTACCACTCAGACAACTTGCTAAGTAGGAGATATAAACGCTGTGGAACGTAGTATATGAAGGGACGAAAATATAAGCGTTGTTTGGAGAACTCAACTATAAAGTACAGATATTATGACAAAATCTGGGTATCTGTAAATTCCCCTACAACACTGCATGATCATGATAGACTACGGCTGTTACAACTATAGACGTTACGTGGAAGTAATCAACGTATTGTTTTTCTTTTGTTTTTAATTTTTTCTAGTATTTTAACGTCCCACTAACACACTGAATGTTTTCTGTGACGCCAAGGATGTGAAAGGACTGGGAAGGAGGTGGTCGTAGCCTTAATTAAGATACAGCCCCATCATTTTGATTGGGGTAAAAATCGGAAAGCACGGATAACATGATCAGGACTGCTGTTGGTGTAACTCGAATTCACTATTTCCCGAATGCAAGCTGACAGCTACGTGACCCTAACCGCACGACCAACTCGCTCGATCAACCAAAGTTGTGACAGTACGTTGATCAATTTCTGGTCAACACTCCGATGTCAACGATCTACTGTCATATAGTTCCTCCAGCATGGGAGTTGCATGTTTCTTGAAGTCAGCAGCTCAGTTCCGGCTCCAAAAATTTCGAACGTTTTTCTCAAGTAAAATCTTCGTTTGACTTTCCTGTACCATGTGCATAGTTTCGGTTCGTGTTTTTATTTGATAATGACACGCACTAGCCGTGCTGAATGACTCAGAAAATACAGTACTGCCTTCCTGAGCATACGCTGGCGGGTTCCATCACTGCCTTGTCTGGTGATATTTTTGAAGGTACTCATATACGCCAGCATCTTATCAGTAGATTCACCAGCACGTAAACGAACTCCTTCGGACGAATGTATGGCACTTCGGCGTTTTCAAAACCCACAAAAATAATTACTGATATGTAAATAGGATATTATTATCATTATTACTATTTACTAATAGTAGCGATGGTATTTATTCACCCACAAATCATTGCAGAGAAACCTAACTTTTACATTCTACATAACTCTTAGAGGGTTACCGAGTGAGTTGGCTGCGCGATTCGGCTTGCTTTAGGGAAATGGTAGTTTCGAACCCCATTGTGTAGTAATAATAATTATGCTTTTCTGAAATATAGAAATGTAATCCAGGTTGCCTATCAAAATCCTGGAGTTTGCAGTATGCATCTTAACAGAACAAGACTGTTAGAAAGGTTGCGTAGGTAACATACGTTACGGCGTGAGCAGTGGTACACGTCGTGTAGGAGTGCCTATACTTCTGGGCACCAGGGTATTGTTATCCAGGTTGCCTAGCAGGCACACGCCGCAGCTTTCATAGTACAAACAACCACAGCTCTAAAATAGAAGCGCATTGTCACAGTTGCCTACAAAATGCACAACTCTCAGTTAACAAAGTACGTTACAGTAAGTGCAACACTCAGATTTCACCGTAACTATCTTTTGAAAATACGTTGCGATGTTTGTACCAGAACAAGGCTCAGCAAGTCACTAGCTCACGAATGTTTTTCCTACTCACCGTAGCATTACGAGAAAGCGTTCCTACTCTGTTTCTGTAGCAGAGACTAAAGCTTACTTCATCTTGCGCTTTTGGATATTCTCATTCTTTGAACTCGATTACCTCATCAAGTGGTGGTAATTTGTTGATGATTAGGTCGTTTCGCTATTTACACAATACAACGGCTTACCAATAATGGCTGCTTTTAGTTTTAAAAAAGCCTGCACAAAAGAAACCATATATCAAATCAATACAGTACCTTTTACACCAAAACAATCTGCCTAATAATAGGGAAGGCTCAAAGTTGATTAGTGCTTATTAATAATGACATTTGTTAAACGGACAGCCTTTAAGACGGCTTGCCGTTGTTTCTCATTTTCACATTAGGCAAATGCTGCGGATGAACCTTAATTAGTGGCTAGACTACTTCCTTTCTAGTTCTGGCACTGAACTGCCCCATCTTTGTCATAAGACCTGTCTGAGTCGGTGGGGCGTTAACTTCTTTCAGGTTGAAAAATAATGTTGCTGACCTAAATATTAGGAATATAGTCATACCAAATTTCAGTTCAACTGGTCCTTTTTCTTTTGGTGTGAAGGAAACCGCGACCATGTCGTTTTTAAGTATTATGGGAGTTTTTTACAAATAATTTCACCAATATATTTTTGGTCGATACTTTGATGTAAAAACATAGTTAATATGTGACGGTTCCCTCTGAGAATACTTGTTACAACTCTCATAAAATTCTGCCCATGGTTTAGATGTGATGTTTCCGAAGGCAAAAAGAGACATCATGTCATATATGGAGAGGGGCTGGATTTAGAAAGACGCCCAAACATATATTTGTTTATTTTCAACTACGAATTAATATGCAAAATTTCTCAACTCCAAATTTAGTGACTCGTGAGGTACCGATACTTAAAGAACCATCTCCCCCACGCCTTTTCATCCCTGGTAGGGTGGATTTTCTAAAGAAACACAAACAGGAGTTTCAGTTATTTATAATGGTGAATTTGTGTGTTAAATTTCACCTCTCCGATTTTAAAGACTCAAGTTGTGGATATTCTTTAATAAGAGGATTGACCTTTTTCACCCTTTAGGGCTCCAATATTGTAACGTTATTTCTTATCTATTGTCCACACTGTCCAAATTGTATGATTCTTCGTACAACGGTTTTTGCTGGACTTAATGCGATATCTGGCTGCGGGTCATAGAGCCCTGAACGGATCCGCCAAGTTAATTTAATGTCTTGGCGGATACAAACTTTACAAATTTTTGCTGATAATTTCTTTAAAAAAATGACGTTTATTTTCATGTATGATATACTCTTGTCTTTGTTTGTGGTTAGGCGACCCTTGACAGTGGTATGGGATAATAAAGAGCTTTGAGACCAAAAAGCCGTAAATCGGATCTAAGCCTAACTGACTCCTACCCGTAATTAATGGAATAAAGGAAGGAACACAGGTCAATACGTCGGTAGTTGTCGCGAGAGGAAATCCCTCATAAACCTGTGATTGTAGGGATCTGGTGCCAGGTATAAGGCCTGTTGTATTATGTTAACAGATCTATCCGTTTAAATACCTTGGGTGTGATATACTGTAGTTAAATATTTTAATTATCCGCGGATTACCATTTTGCGAATGCAGATAACCATTCATGGGTGCGGATGCGAGTATTATTTTGTATATCGGCGCAGAGCTCTACTCCGGGAGTCCTAGCTCATCCTTTGTGTGCTTCCTTCTCACGTCATTGTATGGGGTTCAAATCTCAGTCGTTTTATGCTGAATTTTAAGAATTCCTTCAAAGAAATATGTTGCAGTTTTCTTCACCTTTAATTTTAAAATACTAACAATTTAATGAGTGATGTCTATGCGGAATTTAACGTCCACAACTTTAGCGACTCTTAAGGTATGGGTACCATTGGAAAACCAACATATCCTTCCTTAGACCCTATAAGGGTTGAATTTCGAAAAATGACCAAACACCTCTGTTTATTTTCACTAAGATGTCCACATACAGAATTTCTCGTCCCCAAATTTAGCGAAAATTCATCCCCCATTCTGATACCAATTAGGGTTGAATTTCGAAAATCTCTCAATCATGTTTTTGTTTCGTTTTTAATGATTACTTTATACATCAAACATCACATTTCCAACGTAAACGATTCTCAAGATATGGATCTTATTATATAATTTATCACACTTTTCACCCCTATAAAATGTGGAACACAAGTGTACTTACTTTAATTATCAATTCATAAGGAGGATTAATCCCCTTTCCACCTTCTTTGGATGTGAATATCCAAACGTCCTCTTTTGCATCATGCAGACAGCATAAGAGAAGTAAAATGTCTAAGTTTCACTGTTCTTGGTAAAGCTGTCTTGGCTGGGTGTTGATGACACTCAGCGAATTTTATTTTATTTAAACTTATATATTTTCTTTCTATATGATTAGTTTTGCGCCAACACAGGTTTGTTTCCGGCGATACTGAGAAAAGTTCTAAGACTGTAAAGGTGGCCTTAATTAACACGTCCACAACGGAATTAAACATTGTTTTCCTTCCTGCCAGCCACAAGGGTAATTTTTCCGTTTTCCATATTGTTGTGGTAGGTATAAAGTGATACGTCATTAACGGATCTGACGTATAATTTTTATACTTTTCCGCTTAATTTTACGTGTACAATCCATGGAACACCACGGCCCACAGAAAAATCGAGCATATACCACCATCTGTCTCTTTACGAGCATTAACTCATCTGGTAATCATTAAACAGTTGGTAAGACAGCAGAGATTTGTTTACTCATCGAGTTCTCCCGCCATTAAGTAATGGTCAACCATTCTCCTGAAATGTGAAGAAATCCTGAAAAACAACACACTCAAGAAATGTACCGTAGTCTGCATTGTGCATATTGTCAGGGTACACTCCTGTGACGGTAATGATCTGGTGCGAGAGATTCGCTAAGAATTTTCCTCGCTCCCTCCGTCAGAGTTCCCGAATTCAGTGGCTCGGATGATGCTGTTAGCGTCCAGTCCACTGAGCTGTGACTGCAGATTGACACACGTTTGTCTGGCGAGCGTTGGACACTTGCGACACTTTACCACCATCAACAGCTCAACTATCGTGAGAAATAATTCTCATTAGTGAGTTTCTATAAAATATTTTTGGTGGTCTATTGTTAATATTATGTTGTCATTTTGTACTAAGTGGCAATTAGAATGCTAGTAAAAATGGGATATATACGTAAATTATGAACAATGAGCGAGAGAGATATGTAACTGTAAGCTAGAATTCCCACTATCGGAAGCTCTGAAGATGATTTTTGATTTTCCCATTATACACGAGGAAAATACTGAGGCTGTAACCATCATCGCGAACAACTTATGCGTTAGTGAGATATTAAAGGCTAGCAGACAGAAATTGTGAATATCATAAAACTTACTGGAGTATTCGCACACTGGATTTCAGTACGGTTATTTAGTCTTGTTTACAACTATACTGTTTCCTGTCTTTTCCTTCCTTTTTTCTGAAATGTCATCCCAAGAATAGGTGGCGGAGGAACTGTAACAAGAATAGTTCGGTGTGCCAGGGAAGTTTCTCCTCAGTGGCTCCGCGTGAGAGACAGCTAGTAATAGCAGTTATGTTTGTAGCACAAACACAGCTATTTCCTGTGAATGTAATGATGTTTCTCTTATTACACTGACTTTGCCTGAAGACCAAATCCGTGAATTTTGACAGTTTATAAATGAAACCATGCCTTGTCCGGTTCATGCTTATGTCAATTTATGATTTTTTGGAATTATTTGGGATTAGAAACTTCTTCGCGTAATCAATTTGTCTTAATTCTTCAACCGTGGTAGTTTTACAGGACTACAATTGAAGTTATTACAGATTAATTTTCTGCCCACTTACAGATTCGGGATTTTTAAGTTCAAAATTATAGAACGTAAAAATTACACAAACTTAACTACGATATATCTTCTTATATAAATTATGTGCGGAAAAATCGATACGTAGTGCTTTTAAAAGAAGTATTATCTACATAATTACGAATTTATAATAACATGTTATTTAAATTGAATGAAGAAAATGGAATTTAACATTTCAAAAAAGGTATTTTGGAAAACTATTAATTGTAGATGAAAGAAATGTTCGTGATATCTCTATTTAAGTGGGCGACATTCCCACAAAGTTTCGTGAAAATCCATGCATTACGTAAAAATATCTTTTTATCTCCGGAGTGTCGCCTTAAAGTATTGTATATTGTAAAAAACTAACTGCACGTATTATATTACGGTTACAATAAATGAATAGACTCCTCCCAGTTGATGGTCATCCGGTATTTTTTTTTGCAAGTTGTTTTACGTCGCACCGACACAGATAGGTCTTACGGCGACGATGGGATAGGAAAGGGCTAGGAGTGGCAAGGAAGCGGCCGTGGCCTTAAATAAACATTTGCCTTTTGTGAAAATGGGAAACTACGGAAAGCCATATTCAGAGCTGCCACATAACATTCTGATCCGAAAGCTGGTGAAAACAAACATTGATAAAAGGGTGGTTCTGTGGATCCGGCAATTTCCGACAGACCGCATGCAGAGGGTAAAGATAGAAGGGCCGGGCTGAGTGGCTCAGAGGGTTGAGGCGCTGACCTTCTGACTCCAACTTGACAAGATCGACCGTGGCTCAGTCCGGTAGTATCTGAAGGTGCTCAAATACGTCAGCTACGTGTCGGTAGATTTACTGGCACGTAAAAAACTCCTGCAGGAATAAATTCTGGCACTTCGGCAACTCCGAAAACCGTCAAAGTAGTTAGTGGGACGTAATTTAAATAACATTATTAAAACATGGGAAGTAAATACTCCGACGAAGTTTCTATAACGTCGGGAGTCGTACGGCGTTTATCAACTATCTTTCCTGGGTTTTATCAACTATCTTTCTTTTGTTTTTCTTAATCTGTTTAGCCTCCAGGGTCGGTTTTTCCCTCGGACTCGGCGAGGGATCTCACCTCTACCGCCTTAAGGGCAGTTCCTGGAGCGGGAGACTTTGGGTCAGGGTATACAACTGGGGAGGAGCACCAGTACCTCGCCCAGACAGTCTCACCTGCTATGTTCAAGAGGGGCCTTGTGGGGGATGGGAATATTGGAAGGGATAGACAAGAAAGAGGGAAGGAAGCGGCCGTGGCCTTAATTTAGGTACCATCCCGGCATTTTCCTGGAGGAGAAGTGGGAAACCATGGAAACCACTTCGAGGATGGCTGAGGTGAGACTTGAACCCACCTCTACTCAGTTGACCTCCCGAAGCTGAGTGAACACCGTTCCATCCCTCACACCACTTTTCAAATTTCGTGGCAGAGCCGGGAATCGAACCCGAGCCTCCGGGGGCGATAACTAATCACGCTAACCAATACACCATATCAACTATCTACTGAACAAAATTCGAAGTGAATGCACATTGTTTGCGGACGGCTGCTTAATATACAGGAAAATACAGAATGCTAGCGATAATAGGTTTTTACAAACCCATATAAATATACTCCATTAGTAGGCACTCGATAACAAGATGAAAGTAAATTCTCGAAAATTCAGTTTCATAAGAATGGGAAAGAAACTAGGGATTCCACGTAAAGAGAGATCTAAAATGGGACACCCACGTAGGAAGTGTAATTACCAAAGCGTACAAATACTTACACTTCGTGATGAGGGTGCTAAAGGGCAGCATTTCCCAGGCGAAGGCGCAGGGCTATGTATCACTCATTAGACCACTCCTGGAATATGGAGTAGCCATATGGGATCCATACCAAACAGGACTCATTAAGGGACTTGAGATGATTCAGCGAAAGGCTGTAAGATTCGTGCTTAATGACTTCAATTCTTGAAGTAGTGTGACAAGTACGATAGGAAAGCTTGGATGGTAGACACTGGGGACTAGAAGGAAACGAACACTGTTATGTGTCATGCTTACACGAATAAGCCAGCTTGGGAAGAGTTGAACAGTCGACTAGAAAAGCCCTGTTACCTAAGCAGGACAGATCATCTGCCCTTGAGGCGGTAGAGGTGGGATCCCTCGCCGAGTCCGAGCGAAAAACCAACCCTGGAGGATAAGCAGATTAGAAAGAAAGAAAGAAAGAAAGAAAGAAAGAAAGAAAGAAAGAAAGAGACGCATCGGAGAAAATTATAATGTGTAAATTGAATAACCACTGTCCAACGTCATCGATAGACAGGAATTAGAATGATTACGTCATGTCATAGGAAGCCTCCGTGGCTCAGACGGCAGCGCGTCTGCCTCTCACCGCTGGGTTCCGTGGTTCAAATACCTGTCACTCCATCTGACATAAATGATTAATGTTACTTCAAATAAATAGATTCATACCTGCCTCACTAACTTTTAAATTTGTACTTTGAAAATAATTCGTATCACACCAACATCCTCTCAGTGTAAATGAGAAGCTTTGCTTTAAGCTTTATTTTGCATTCTAGGTACACTTTCCAGTACATCTACTATGTTATGACTTATCTCACCTTAATAATGAGAGCGACGGGCGATGTGTGCATGTTTTACAGCTAAAATCATATTATCGTACTTTCAAATCCACCTTCAAATGCAGAGCACCGGGCGAGTTGGCCGTGCGCGTAGAGGCGCGCGGCTGTGAGCTTGCATCCGGGAGATAGTAGGTTCGAATCCCACTATCGGCAGCCCTGAAGATGGTTTTCCGTGGCATCCCATTTTCACAGCAGGTAAATGCTGGGGATGTACCTTAATTAAGGCCACGGCCGCTTCCTTCCAACTCCTAGGCCTTTCCTATCCCATCGTTGCCATAAGACCTATCTGTGTCGGTGCGACGTAAAGCCCCTAGCAAAAAAAATGCAGAGGCGTGACAGGTTTTCCTCCGGGTACTCCGGTTTCGCTTGTCATCTTTCATTCCAGCAACATTCCATTATCATTTCATGTCATCTGTCAGTCATTTTAATCATTACCCCAGAGAAGTGCGACAGGCCTCGGCAGCCGGCAAAATTCTCATCCTCGCCGCAAGATGGGGCCTTCATTCATTCCATCCCTGACCTGGTCGAATGACTGGTTGTAGGTTGCAGGTTTTCATTCTCATTTTCATAGGTCATGTCATCAGTGGAGATATAGAAAGTGTTAGTTGGTTGAACTCTATCACTGAGATTTTGAATTCTATGATCAGGACTGTTCACTCAGACTCAGATTCTACCTCCGGTCGTTCTATGTCATCCGAAGTTCAACTCCATGCTACGACCACGTTCTTGCTAACTCTAACCACTACTTACGTCACTTTCACTCGTATACTTCACATGCAAGAAGTGCGTGAACTACATTCTCCAAATCTCTAAATTTAGGCATCACTAAAAAATTATTGCGTAATATTGACACAATCCATGATATATCTGACCACTTTCGATGGCGCTGTTAAAGGGCAATTGAATAATAAAAATACTAGGATTCTTATTCTCTTACTTTGTATCAAAATCACCTACATTCTCGTGCCTCAGCATTACGAATCGAACGCGAACGTTCATTGAAAGTATATGTCTAACTAGGTGATACACAAAGGGTTCATCGATACCTTAGATCCTTCCGTGGGTCAGTGGTCTGCGTATTGGAAAATCATGGGTTCGAACCTGGCAGAAGTATCAGGATATTTGAAGGGCGAATAAAAATTTCGTTCCACACTATGTCGTACAATTTCGGCATGGAAAAAAATATATCTGACTACACATTCGGTGTTAACCCTAAAAATAACTCGTAAAACCGAGTACATCAAACAGAGCACTAATTGATCGGTTCAGTACGTTTCAAGGCCTCTAAATTTCGTGAGCTGTATACCTTTAAGTGCAATTAACACCGAAATGTTCAAGATTCATGAGCCTGAATTCCACAGACAGAGAGAGAACCGGAATATGATCGCACGCTACAGCGCTTGTCAACCGGCTGATGAATAACATTTTCAACACTCTGTAATTGTGGTAAGTTCTATCCGTTTTTCTCTCTTATCCATTCATTGAAGTCTGCGTGTTTTCTGCGGGCGTACTGGAACGGTGTTACGGTGACCATGCCCTTGTTTATCGATACGTGACATGCAGGAGGACAACAACCTTGCAGGACTCTCAACTGACATGCAGATATCAAAAAAGGCTTTCACGGCCGCAGATCTTATAATCACAGCAATAGAACCAGCTTTTGGGTGGTTAGGCCGTGTGCATTATGCAGAGTTTCGTCCAGCTGATGAGTCCAAATGGCACGTCTGGACGAAACTCTGCATAATGCACACGGCCTAACCACCCAAAAGCTGGTTCTATTGCTGTGATTATAAGACATGCAGATAGTTTCAATGTCGTCAAATAAAAATTAGAAACAGTTATAGAATAATATGATAAGTTAAAAACACGACGAATATCGGTGGGTTTTGAAGACGGAAAAATTTACTTCACTTCACGTCATTCTTTTATTTCTTTGGGAAAAATCCCGCAGTGTATTACAACGTTTAAGGCTTGTTTTCGTAACAAGTTCCATAAATAAAATTGTGTGGTGACCGGGTGACCAAACGTGAGCCGGGCATTGTTATTACTTACCTACGCCAAGTTCCCGTCCTTTATACTTCCTGTCCCTCAAACAACTCTTGACATCGCCAGAGCCTGACAGTAAGAGGTGTGCAAAATCTACGAGGTCTTTGATATTGGCACCTTTAAGGCCTTTCCTTTTCTCTGGTCAAAGAATTTTTTTTTTTTGCTAGTGGCTTTACGTCGCACCGACACAGATAGGTCTTATGGCGACAATGGGCTAGGAAAGGCCTAGGAATTGGAAGGAAGCGGCCGTGGCCTTAATTAAGGTGCAGCTCCAGCATTTTCCTGGTGTGAAAATGGGAAACCACGAAAAACCAGGGCTGCCGACAGTGGGATTCGAACCCACTGTCTCCCGCATGCAAGTTTACAGCCGCGCGCCCCTAACCGCACGACCAACTCGCCCGGTGGTCAAAGAATTGGAATTGTTTCTATCTTTCTTACGATTGTGTTAAAAGGACCTATAATACAAATGTTTTATCCCCTAAAATAACAGTCACTACCACATAACTACGGTGGTGCTACCTGTTAAGAAGAACTGAACATCAAAAACTAACGCATAAGTCGACCAGGTGGTGGTGCCAAGTAAAATGGTGCACAACTCAGCGGTCGAGGTCTACGGATTATTATTATTATTATTATTATTATTATTATTATTATTATTATTATTATTATTATTATTATTATTATTATTATGTATTTATTTACTGCGCACTACAGGATTTCTAATCCCAATTACAGTGGCAAATGTTTACACGTGTTTTTAATGTTTCAATCAGTCTAATATCATAATATCTAAACTATTCTAATATTATATTTACGTTGAGAAATAAATAATATTACATATCTAATCCTTACAATAAAACAAGTATATAAAACATAATTTCGTATCTAAACTATTCTAATATTATATTTACAAAGAGAAAGGAACAGTATTTCACATCTAGTCTAATTTAATCTTTACATGAAAAAAATCGTAATTTCATATCTAAACTATTATTTTTTCTAGTTCTAACACGTATAATTACATTTATGGGATAGGGCTTAATGTAGAATGTTTATAATACATTTTTGGTTCAAATCAGCATTACAGAGTTTTCATGGAGATGGTTAATTGTTGTAAGAAACGGGTCTAGAGGTACACAGAAGTCTAAAGAATTATTTTTCTGAACTGCACTGTTGTAGACATTGCATAGCCTGTAGAGTGGGGAATTTTTGTGAGCGGTTGTTCTGACCTTTTTATTATGAAAAGTTACATTTGTCCTCCCATTAAAGCGGGGCACGTGGAAGCTCAAGAGGCATAAAAAGTCAGGGTTGTCAATAATAGAGTTTACAGTTTTGTACAGAAACTTCATGTCATCCTTTTGTCTCCTCAGTTCCAAGCTTTCTATTTCAAAATTTAGGAGAAGTTCGTTGTATGCTATGTGTGGATAATTACCGGTTTTTTATAAGTATTTTAAATCTCTCTTTTGGATTTTTTCGATCTGTACAATATATATTTTGTTTGCTGGATTCCATATAACGCTTGCGTATTCTACTTTGGGCCTGACGAGAGAGCTGTAGAGGTGCATACAGGTTTTTTATGAGTTTAGGATTTGTGATGAGGAATGTCAAAACCTTTAATGTCCTGTACGACTCACCAACTACCTTCTGTATATGTGAAGTGAAGTTGAGTTCTCGGTCTAATAATATCCCGAAGTCTTTAACCTCATTTACTGGTTTCAGGTCATCGTAACCTAGTTTATAGTTAAAGGAAATACACGTTTTATTTCGAGTGAACGACATGGATATACATTTCTCTACATTTAGATATAGTTGATTTTCAGTCGTCCATTGTAGTAAATTACTTAAGTCAGCCTGGAGAAGTTCGCAGTCGTTAATGGTGACAATCGATTTGAATGCCTTAAAGTCATCGGTGTACAAGAGAGAGTCCGCGTATTTTATTCGTTCAGGTAAGTCATTGATTAGAAGTAGGAACATCCACGGCCCTAGATTAGAGCCCTGGACTATTCCTGAATTTACAGGGTATTCTCTGGATGAGTTTCTTTGATATATTACATACTACTTTCTATCTCTTAGGTAGGAGCGGAAAAGACATAGTAGTTGGTAAGATAATCCAAGCATATTTAATTTTTTTAGGAGAATGTCACGATCAATTTTGTTAAAGGCCTTTTCGAAGTCAGTAAATATTGCATCTATCTGGCCACCTCTATCAAGTTCTGAGGATATTGATTGTGTAAAATGTGAGATTTGTTACTGTAGATCGTCCTGAAATAAATCCATGTTGCTGTTCTGATATTAAAGGTCGTGTATAGACTGTGAGTCTACGACATAATATAAATTCGAAAACCTTGGCTATAGCTGAAATAATTGATATTGGTCAGTAGTTTTTTATTAACATTGGATTACCCGATTTAAACACAGGACATACTCGGGACAGTTTCCATACTGTGGGAAATACAGATGTTTTGAGAACTAAGTTATAAATGAAGAGGAGAGGATATTTCAGTACATCTTTGCAACCTTTTATAACATACGGTGGTATCTGATCTGGTCCCACGGAAGACTTTGGCTTGAGCTTTTTTAACGCTAGTTCAACATCCTCTACAGTAATGCTGTCAATGTGGATATTGCCAGTGGTTCCTGATGGAACGTTTGGAATGTTATACTGAGCTCTATCTTGGGAATATACAGACTGAAAGTACGTTGCAAACACTTCCGTAATGTTCCTACCATTCTCTAATACTTTAGAGTCGTATTCATAGGTATTGCGATTATTGTCCAAAAGGTTTTGGTGTTATCAGTGATATCCTGCTCTACAGATTTTACATAATAGTTACATAAGGATTAATTGCAGACTTAGTTTAGGATCTTAACGGTTTTTTTTGCTAGGGGCTTTACGTCGCACCGACACAGATCGGTCTTATGGCGACGATGGGATAGGAAAGGCCTAGGAATTGGAAGGAAGCGGCCGTGGCCTTAATTAAGGTACAGCCCCAACATTTGCCTGGTGTGAAAATGGGAAACCACGGAAAACCATCTTCAGGGCTGCCGATAGTGGGATTCGAACCTACTATCTCCCGGATGCAAGCTCACAGCCGCGCGCCTCTACGCGTACGGCCAACTCGCCCGGTCCTTAACGTTTTAAATTGCCTATTGTAATATCCTGAAAGGTGCTTCCGTTGTCGGTAGTATTCTTTCTCTTTCAGTTTTTGTTTTATGCTCTTTGTGAACCAAATTGGGTGTGTGCTGACCTTCCACGAGCCGCTTTTAGGAACAATCTCATTTAACACTGCGTACATTTTTATTATTATTATTATTATTATTATTATTATTATTATTATTATTATTATTATTATTATTATTCCGGGAATTTTGTGGTGACCAGAGGTGAAAGAAGGTGCGGGCATGAGTGGGTGGATATAGAAAAGACGGAAGATTAATTTAAAACTTTAAAATTGGTGATGGGTCGATGACCTAGATGTTAGGCCCCTTCAAACAACAAGCAAGCATCAAAATTGGTGACATATTTCTTTCCGGTTTTTTTCTCTTTTCAAGCTTTACACTTTTCTAAGCAAATAACAAAATCATGTCTTAAATCTAGCTCTGAGCTTGAGTAACAATATTAGAAAAATCAGAAGGATCAGCCAACAACTATTTAACAACCTGAGCTTGAAGCTCCCTAGTTACACATTTTACTGCTCCTTTCAACCAACAGTCAAGGAGACGGATCTCCCAATTTTTACATCAGTAGGAAGAGCGTCTTTGCTCTACAAATTTACACTCTAGGAGACTATTCTCGAAATTTTTTACGTTCCAGGCCTATCAAGGCACAAATTACATTTAACAAAACAAACAGTAGACACTGTCTTATCGGCTCAACAGTCTGATTGTCTTAAAACGAAATGAATGAAATTGAGTTTAACAGGGGTAACAAGTACCCATTCTACGTGGCCTTTGGTAAAAACAAAAGGTTACAGTTACTGGCCGAAAAAAAAAAAAGTTAGGAGGTGAACTCTTGCACTCCTTGAAATCCACATGAAAATACTAAAACCCTATGCAGGCTTATGGCCCGATGTTACAGAGGCTAAGCCTATACTACAGAGGTGACTAGATGGAGAGAAAGTTTACAAAAATACGAGATGAATTTAAAGGTTACAAAATCATAGTCACTTCAATATCAAGTTGAGAGGGAATAGAAGAGGGTCCCTCACTCTTTATTCCCGAACTTTTGTTAAGTTCTTTAGACTTGTTTGAGAATTTACATTAAGAAATAAAAGTTACATTGTGAAAGAAATTTGAACATTCCCCTGGAGCTAGCTTTAATAGACTATCACATTGTTAAGCAGAATCTGCCATTACCTTGAGCTGGTGGACCTCCCGAAGATGGACGAGGGAGCCCTTCCCCCTGCCTCCGCTACGAACACACTATAAACCTCTTGACTGGAGCGATCACAAAGACAACATGTCCTGAAATGTCCCAGCTTTTATAGCGGAGAGGAAGGTTCCAGATTTATCTGGTCCGAGACCCTGACACCCCCACAATTCCTATCGGTTAATTTAATAAACATCAACAATTTCTGATTGGTTACTTAAATAAATGTACAAAATTTCTAACTGGTTAACATATTAAGTTGGTGGGAAGACATAGAAGTGCTGATAACTTTAGAACACTAAAAACAATCAATAAACAATTCACTTTAGGAAACCTTGACACACAAAATTACTTCAAAAATTAATTGTTCATTCTCACCCCAGAGGGCGCATCTAAGTTGATAGTAGAAACATCTGTCGAAAAATATTCAAGCTATTTCCAAAATCAGTATCAGATTTCCTTCTACAAGGCGTTAGTTTTAAATGCACGGGGCGGGTGTGCCTCCGGTACAATTATTATTGCTACGTTGAGAACCGAGAGAAATACAAAAGTGTAACTAAACTATCATTGTCCATCATTATACTCAGAAATGTTCTGGTTTTCCAGTATATTGCAGCACTTTCTTTAGATTTCTTTTTTATAGTGTCATAGCAACATCTGTCTTAATATCCAGAAGACTTCAGGTATCCCCTATTGTGGAATGTCATTTCACCGACATGCCAAAAATCAGCGCCTGGTGCAATTTCTTGATGGATGTAGTATTTTTACATTTGTCTTCTGGCACAGGCCAGAGCAACGTTTAGCTTTCACCGAGGTCTCAGTATATTTATGGCTGTAACGATATGGAAGCTGCTGAAGTATAGGGGTAGCTGAATACGGGTTTCGGAGCGTCCAGGCTGGTCGTGCTGCAATAGCAGTTTCTATCCCAGTGAGGAAAGCAAGGGCAAACTACAACACTTCTCATCTTGCCTTGTACACTTCTTATGGTGCCGCCATCGGTGTGGTGCTTCTTCGAGGATCCAACAATCCTCCGTGCTCCGGAGTCTAAAAGCCATGAGATTGCGTGTAGGGGTCCGCATGTAGTAGTGTAGAAGTAGTATGTTTGCCTCTTGCCCGGAGACCACAGGTTCGATCCCTGGCCAGTGCAGGGATTTCAGTTCTATACTGAGGTGGGAAGAGCCTTCTCTAACAAATTGAGGAGTTTACTGATAAGGAAGTTAGTGGTCTGGTCACGGAAATACCACCAATACAGCTGAGGATATCGTCACACTGACCACGTAACACTCCGAACTCTGCAGGCCATCTGACTGGACAGGAGCAGTCTTGGCAGGCCAAGTGCCTAACGAACTGTTCCATGGGTTAGATCTTTTATCATTTTCCCCTTGTAGCATGGGAATGTTCAAAAAACTCGACATGGATACCACGAGTTCACCCCTGGAGGTATCTAAACGTGGCGTGCCTTCCAGGCGTGTCAGTCATAAATCAAATCAAGCATTTATAGGACGTGAGAGTGGTCAATGACGCCAAACATCTTGCGGCTACGAATGCCAGGAAAGTACAGAAATCTATCCAGTCTTCGAACCAATCTTGGTCTATGGCACATGATTACATACTGTAATATCATTTACTCGGAGTGTATTTATTCCTTTATAAATATATATACAGATGGGGACATAATACACTCACGATGTAGATTTAATGGTTTATTACATCAGTTTAATTCAACCACTTGTCTTACACGTACTATAAATATTTTGTTATCACATTCATTAGCTGATGGTAAATAATAATAAAATAAAACGTATTTAATGTACAACACACAACATAAATGCAAAATGAAAATACGAACAAGATTAATAGTGTAACCTGTTACAATTGAGGAGTTTCTCGGAGAAATGACATTGCTCCAAAATCAAGTATTGTGGTAAACATGAAAAAAAGATCTACCATGTCCACATGGCAAGATATATTGGAAGTTCTACTTCATATGAGTACCTTTATATATGCATTAACAAAATAAACTAGTATATGTAGTGAAAGTGGTTATTATCCGTGAAACTCAAAGAATGGAAATGGATATATATCCCTTTTCTGGAAGATTACAAGCAATATACTGTAAGCATACGGGGAAGCTGGGGTAATTCGTATATGGATACGACACCTGACACGCATGTAGTAATAATCCGCCTTTACAGCCACTGTTCGTGTAATCTTAGATTTAGACAGGGTTATTTTGTCAAACAGTGAACGTGGGGTTTGGGCTTTGCTACCAGTTTTGTCAGTCATAAACAACTGTATAGCTATGGTCACCATACATGATAGCACCTCTCCTCTCTGCCGGCCAACGTTCTGATGGTGACAATGTTCTCCACCGACGGGAGTCGAACCCGCTAACAACGGTATCAAGACCACATTTATTCATTCATTCATTCATTCATTCATTCATTCATTCATTTATTTATTTATTTATTGCAAGTGGTTTAACGTTGCACCAACAGATCGAAGGTTTTCGGCGACGCAAGCATGAGAAAGGGATAACTGAGATGGTAGCGGTCGTGGCCTTAAGGTGCAGCCCCAGTATTTGCACGGTGTAAAGATGGGGAAAACCGCGGAAAACCATCTTCATGGCTACTGACAATAAGATGCGACCCAAACCGCAGGTCAACTCGCTCGGTAGAGCTAGTTGGGGGAGGAAGTGCTGACACTGATTTTTTTAAATATTTGTTCGGGACGTCGACCCATGTGGATCTATTGCTCCTACTGACACCATATTGTGTGAACCTGCGTGTAATTGGAATGGTGGTAGTGTGGAATGTTGCGTGTGAGGGAAGGAAGATTAAGAACGTCAGAAACACCCCGTCTCCAGGCCAGGGATATTAATCATTACAATTAAAAACCTCTGACCCGGCCGGGAATCGAACCCTAGGCCGCCAGGTGACAGGCGGACGCGTTTCCCCCTACACCGCGGGGCCAGACAAGTGCTCACACTACAAGTCTTTAAGAAATAGTGAATAAATTTAAATATATCATAAACCTTTCCAAGCGAGCAAATTGCCACCGAGAGTGTAACGACGTATAAAAATGGAGATGTGTACTGACGTGTTAATTTTGTTGTAATAATAATAATAATAATAATAATAATAATGTCCGCCTTTGTGGTGTAGTGGTTAGCGTGATTAGCTGCCACCCCCGGAGGTCCGGGTTCGATTCCCGGCTCTGCCACGAAATTTAAAAAGTGGTACGAGGGCTGGAACGGGGTCCACTCAGCCTCGGGAGGTCAACTGAGTAGAGGTGGGTTCGATTCCCACCTCAGCCATCCTGGAAGTGGTTTTCCGTGGTTTCCCACTTCTCCTCCAGGCAAATACCGGGATGGTACCTAACTTAAGGCCACGGCCGCTTCCTTCCCTCTTCCTTGCCTGTCCCATCCAATCGCCCCATCCCTCCACAAGGCCCCTGTTCAGCATAGCAGGTGAGGCCGCCTGGGCGAGGTACTGGTCAGTTGTATCCTCCGACCCAAAGTCTGAACCTCCAGGACACTGTCCTTGAGGCGGTAGAGGTGGGATCCCTCGCTTAGTCCGCGGAAAAAACCGACCCTGGAGGATAAACAGATTAAGAATAATAATAATAATAATAATAATAATAATAATAATAATAATAATAATAATAATAATAATAATAATAATAATACCCGTGTGGGGATTTAACGGTTACCTCCATCGGGCGCGTCCCATTGGAATTGGGGAAGCTCGCTGGCTCTGCCGCCAGCAGAGTCAGAGGGTAGTAGGGAAATAAAATACCACCGTGAAAAAAACTGGTCCCTTGCCAGGGTTACGGTGAAGACTGGTAAATGACCAGAAGCCAGAAAACATCTTGAGGCAACCTCTAGGGCTAACAACCCTAGTTGTAAAAGGATGGGTACCCGTCCAAAGCAAAGTCAAGTCAAAAAGCATGATGGCACAACATTTCAAGAAACATACCCCAGGGGGTAAATCTTCGGATAAATCCCTCGTCATGAACGTCACGGCGCACGAGTCTCAATTAATTAATTAATGTTATTTGCTTTACGTCCCACTAACTACTCTTTAAGGTCTTCGGAGACGCCGAGGTGCCGGAATTTAGTCCCGCAGGAGTTCTTTTACGTGCCAGTAAATCTACCGACACGGGGCTGTCGTATTTGAGCACCTTCAAATACCACCGGACTGAGCCAGGATCGAACCTGCCAAGTTGGGGTTAGAAGGCCAGCGCCTTAACCGTCTGAGCCACTCAGCCCGGCGCGCACGAGTCTCGTTCGGATTCTGGGGGAGACTCGACATCATGCAAGAGACGAGTCGGAGCGTCTCGGTGTACCCCGAAGAGTCAAAAACTCAGGCCAAAATCTAAAACCTTTCTAGCAACTTTCAACATAAATTCACTTACACAAACTGGCAAGCTGAAAACCCTCACCAAAGCTCTTCACGAAAATCAGATATCCATAATGGCCCTACAGGAAACAAGGTACCCAGATGAAGAGATTTTTGAATCCGAAGGCTACCGATTTTTCAAGAGCAAAACGCAAAGAGGAATCCTCAATGGAGCTGTGATGCTTGGAACCGCGTTTGCTGTTAGAACCAAGATCCTTAAATCGGTTGCAAATTTCGAACCTGTGAATGACAGATTGTCTATACTCACAATTAAATGCGCGAACAAAACCTACGCCCTAGTTAACGCACATGCTCCTACAAACGATAAGAACAAGTCTGATCCAGACGAAGTTGATAATTTCTGGGACCTACTGGATGAAAAATTAAACAAAATCCCCAAACACCATGTCAAGCTTCTTTTGGGTGACTTCAATGCCCAACTAGGTCGTGAACAGAAGTACAAGAAAGTTATAGGAAATTACCCTGCTCACAAAAGAACCAATCCCAACGGCAAAAGACTGGTGTCCATTTGCGAAAATCACAACCTGCAGGTCATGTCGACCCATTTTCGCCATCTACCCAGAAAGCAAATGACTTGGCGTTCTCCCGTTCAAGCTCTCGGAGAGTTCCAAATTGATCATGTTGCAATCTCCAGGAGAAACAGCCCTGAGATTATGAATGTCAAGGTAAAGAAAGGCATCAATGTGGCCTCAGATCATTATATGTCTCTTATGAAATCAAACCATTTCCCGCAAACACAAGGAAGACAACCAAACAGATCACACGCTTCGACAATGATAAACTTCGGCAAAGGGTCGAGGAGTTCCAGGAGAAGGCTAGACCAAATGACTGTGACTTTAACAACGCCAAAAGTCTCCTTGTTGAGGCCGCCAAAGACGTTGCAAAATTCAAGAGAAGCAAAAAGCATGCCTGGTGGAATGGTACTTGCGAATCAGTCCTCCGAGAAAGACTCAATGCGTGGAAACAGTACTACTCTACGAAATCAGAAAATGATTGGGAAACCTACGAAAACCAACCTGCCCAAGCAGCTAGGGTGTTCAGAACCGAGAAACGTAAATACGAAACATCTCTCATTGAAAAGATAGAACAAAACTTTAGGAAGAATGAAAGCAGAGAGTACTACAGAGCCTTCATACGCAAACTCACTGGCTATAAACCACCATCTCTATGCTTTGAGCGAAAGGACGGCACACTGGCGACGTCAAATGAAGAAAATTGCAGCATTCTGGCAGATTACTTCAAGAATTTACTTAATTGCTCTAAACCGCAAAGCGCCATTGAGACCAAGGAACCCTTACTCAGGTACCCAGATTCCAGACCACCCGACAGAGATGAAATCAAGCGCCACATTGCCCGTCTCAAAAATAACAAAGCACCGGGGGAAGACTCAGTAGTAGCAGAAGTATGGAAATATGCCCCAGAGGAATCTCTTGATATCTTGCAAAAGCAAATAGAAGAAATTTGGAACAAGGAGACCCTACCCGAAGATTGGAAAATAGCTTTGATCCATCCATTACACAAAAAAGGCAGCATGAAGAACATCAACAACTACAGAGGAATATCTTTGCTACCCGTGACTTACAAAATTCTATCACTTGCCATCCTGGAGCGTTTGGAAGCACAAGTCGAACATCAAATAGGTGAATACCAAGGAGGGTTCAAAAAAGGTCGCTCAACAGCTGAACAGATTCACAATCTCAAAACGATCATCAGATATTGTACAATAAGGTCCAAGCAATATGTGTCTGTCTTTGTGGACTTTAAGAAAGCGTACGACTCCATTGACCGGGAAGTACCGCTAAACATCCTAAATGAATTTGGAATTGATTTGAAACTGCTGGCATTAATTAGAGCCACCCTGACCGATACAAAATCCAAGGTGAAGTTCCACGGATGTCTCTCGCATTCCTTTGACATCAAAACAGGAGTCCGACAAGGTGATGGGCTATCCCCGATACTCTTCAACTGTGTTCTTGAAAAGATCATCAGAACCTGGCGGGTGAGATTACAGGAAACCAACTACAGTCCATTGAGAATAGGAACCAAATCCAAGGGGATCGCAAAAGACTGCTTAGCATTTGCCGATGATATTGCTGTTCTCTCAAACGACATAGAAACCGCTAGAGCTCAAGTTGAAATTTTAAAGGAAATTGCCGAACAAACTGGTTTGCAGATATCGTTTGAGAAAACAGAAGTAATGACTAACATCAAAGAGGCTCCACCAAAACTCCATACAAAATACGGGGACATCACCCGAGTGGACAAATTCAAATACCTGGGTGAAATCATCATGAAAAATGGACTGGACAAAGAAGCACTTCAGGAGCGAGTACGCAAACTGGAAATAGCCTACCAAACATCCCGCACAATCTACAACAAGAAATGCCTTTCCCAAAACACCAAGATACGTCACTATGAAACAGTTCTGAAGCCAGTAGTTCTATATGCAGTCGAAACCCTGTCTCTAAATGCCAACAAAGAACTCCTTGAAGAACTGGAGAAAAGAGAACGCAAAATTGTGAGAGGAATCTTGGGATAAAGTACAGAAATGGAATCCACCAAAAGAGATCCAACAAGGAAGTCTACAGCAAAATAGAGAAAATTACCGACACAATCAGAAAAAGACGGGCACGATTTTACGGTCATCTGAAAAGAATGGACGGAAGAAAGTTAACTAAAGGAATCTTTCACTTTTTGTATTCAAACCCCAAAACCACAATTCCCTGGTTTAGAAATACCAAGGAAGACCTGCAAATGCTACATATCTCAGCTGAAGATGCCGTTAACAGAGATCTATTCCGCAAGAAAATATCGACGAACGGGCTTTTTTTTTAGAAATTTTTATATTTTGACTGATATTTTCTTATTTTCTTCATTCTTTCCTTGTTTTCGTTTCATTTTCTGCTTAAGGACGAGACACACACCCAGTCCCCGAGCCTAAACCGAGACGAACAACCGAAGAGAAGACACGGTGCCCCTTGGACAGAGGATCGTAAGCAGGCCCACTCACAAAGAATGAGTGAAATTTGGGCTCTAAAGAAGGCCAAGTTCATTGTCAAATGCAACAAGACTTAACGTGGTCCTTGATGGCCCCAGCGAATTATATATAATAATAGTAATTTCATGTGGCTATTTCTAGCCGAGTGCAGCCCTTGTACGGCAGACCCTTCAATGAGGGTGGGCGGCATCTGCCATGTGTAGGTAACTGCGTGTTATTGTGGTGGAGGATAGTGTTATGTGTGGTGTGTGAGTTGCAGGGATGTTGAGGACAGCACAAACACCCAGCCCCCGGGCCATTGAAATTAACCAATGAAGGTTTAAATCCCCGACCCGACCGGGAATCGAACCCGGGACCCTCTGAACAGAAGGCCAGTACGCTGACCATTCAGCCAACGAGTCGGACAATTTTGCTGTAAAATACTATAATAATAGGCAATAGAACGTACATTCTCACGAGTCCGACTCCTTGGCAGAATTGTTAGTGTGGCAGCCTTCGTTTCAGTGAGTCCCGTGCTTGGGTTTGGAAAATCCCTCTGGCTCTGAGACTAGGTGTTTGTGTTCGTCTCAGTGCACGTATCTTCATGTATACACTGCTCTACCAACCACCACAGAAACACGCTTTATTGAAAACATCCCTCCCTCCACATAGAGTTGACATCCGGCCGCCGTAAATCAGGGACAAGTTTGCATGCAAGATACAGTTCGCACCCGCGACTCAACCAGGGTGTGACGAAAGAGGTAAAATATAAACTCGTGTTCTCATCCTGAAGTGGCGCAGCTCTTTCCAGGCACACCCCCAATAGACGTGAGCTGCATGTACTATTTCAACCACATACCATCCCTACTAGGGGCTGCCTGGCGTGCTCGGTTCGCCCGAAAGGACATGGGTTCGAGTCCCCGTCAGGAAGTCGTAAAATTTAAGAAACGAGATTTCCACTTCCGGAGGGGCACATGGCCTTGAGGGTCACTCAGCCTACACCAGAAATGAGTACCAGGTTAATTCCTGCGGCCAAAGGCGGCCGGGCGTAGAGCTAACCACTCTACCCCATCAAGTGCCGAGGTTACGGATAGTGGAAGCCTTTACTTTCCACCCCTCCCAGGGCCTTCATGGCCTGTACGGGGATGACTTTGCTTTTTGCTTTTGCTTTTTTACAATTTTTACTTCCATTCTTAAAACTCTGGCAGAACCGGGAATCGAACCCGAACCTCCGAGGACGGTAGTTAATATTGATAACCGTTACACTTCTGAGGACAAAAGAACGGGGGTGTGTAGTCTCATGGGGAATTCTCATCAAGAAGATGTGATTTTCCATTTTCCTAATTTTACACGCATACACTGAACTCTAAACGAGGGTGCCTTTCTGCATCAGCCTAAAAAGCCACTGAGCTATCATACCCGTGCGCAAGTAGTCGTGCTCTGTCGTGTACACTCACTGCCTTAGTACGTCTATGAAATTTTAATAAGTTTCTTCTGCCAAACACAAGGCAGTCTAGCTTGCGGCTCTCTTCCATTATTAAAGCTTTTGTATTAAATACATTTCAATTGTGCACGCTCCAAGAGGGTGGCTGTTATCCACGCATGAGCGAAGACAATGACGTGCCTCGCTCGATAGCGCAGCCCGCGGCACCACACCAGGTGGAGCTGCAGTATCACCTCAAGTAGTCTCGTCCGCATCACACAACCGTCTTTATTTATCTACATCACACCGGTGGTATCTGAACGTGTCAGCCTCGTATCGGTACATTTACCAGTATGTAAACAATTTCCTGCAGGACAACATTCTGGCACGTCTGAGAAAACCATAGAAATTGATAATGGGCCGTAAAATAATAATAATAATAATAATAATAATAATTTATTCAAGCTTATCCCAGTTATTTCTGCGGTCGCTGGAGTCACCCGTACCCATTTTAGTTTTGGCCAGGGGTTTAAGGCTGGATGCCCTTTATGACATCACGTGATTCTCGAGATGAAAATCTCGGCCCAGGATTGACCGGAATTCGAACCTTGACCTTCTGTGAAGGAAGCCAACAGCTAAGCCACTGAGATAATTACGCCCCAATAATAATAATAATAATAATAATAATAATAATAATAATAATAATAATAATAATATCACCTCAGCTACCGTGTGCAGACATTTTAATTTGATGCCATCTGGCTGTCTGATCGTCAGTTTCGACATTGTTTTACTCTAGGCCCAATAGAGGGAATAGTAAACCGAATCTTTGTTGGGCATCTATGGCTGAGTTGTAATTAATTTTGTTGGGTAAACACCAAATGAGCTTTTATAAGCCGACATCGTACGACATGGAGTGCCGAAAGAACTTTTTCCACCCTTCAAACATCCGACTACCTCTGCCGGGTTTGAACACGCTATCTTGGAATCCGTAGGCCGACACTACCACCGATCCACAGGGTTATTAATAATAATAATAATAATTATAATAATAACATTGGGCAAAATGTTTCTATTCGATTGCTAAGAGGAAAGAAAGATCCTGAGAGATATATTGGGTACCAAAAACAAAGTGAAATATGGGTGCATCCATCATGGCAGGAGCTATACGAGAAAGTAGAACCAATTTCGAGTGTATTCAAGCAAGTGCCGAGATAGTACATTTGTCAAGGCCACGGCCGCTTCCTAACCAATTTCTAATCCGTACAAGCATACCTACACTGTACATGCAGTTCACACCCACAGGGTTTACCGGGAAAAGTAGCTATAGAACTAGCGAGTGGAACATATCCTCGGCCACATCCTGCACTAAAAGCTTTACGCTAGTCACCCTGTTACCATACCAGCCGGAAATAAATCAGTTTCCTTTGAATCAGATGTATAACTGACTAAGCCACTGAGGTGTGTGAAGTCGTAATGATTATCATGATCATCATCATCATCATCATCATTATTATTATCATTATCATTATTATTATTATTTTAAGGGCCTGTCGTAAATGCGACTGGCTCCTGACGGCATGATATGAGACTAGAGTGCACATGAAGCCTAAATAAGTTTAATATAATCAGTGCATCTAAAGAGTTTCTAAGAAAAATATTGATTAAACGTTGTAAAACTCACTAAGGCATTGGCTTAAAAACTCGCTCATAAATATCACAAAATATTGAAAAGTAAAATCAAATGTAAAGTTGTTATCTACAAGATAAAAAACACAGTTAAGAGGTTGAGACAAATGTTTACCTAAACTGAAAAGAATACTATTAAAAACAATAATTTTACAAGAAAAACATCTAAAACAACATGGAAAAACTATTACTTTAACGTCGCAATACGGTAACACATGGGAGGTTTTGAGCGATGAAATGCTGGGAAAGGATTGGGATTCGGGAAGTAGTGGCCGTGGCCTTAAGGTACAGGTGAAGAAAATGGGAAACCACAGATAACCATCTTCAGCACTGCCGGTGGTGGGATTCGAACCTACAATCTCCCGAAAACAGGATCATAACTACGCGACACTAAACGCGCGGCCAGATGACTGGTCTACTGACTGCTTGTCGTATGTGTGAAGTCAGTCCTTTAACCTTTGTTGTTGTGGTGTCTGTATTTTCTCTGAACTTCATGAAGATTTGGCCCAGATTAACAGTCAGATATCCTTCCTGACGCCAATTATATGTGGAGATATGTACTCACTATTTCGTGGTTGGTAGTGTGATATGTTGTATGTAGATGTGTATTAAGAGAAACATTCAGTCTCCCAGTTAGAGGAATTAACCATATTATGCAGTTAAAATCCACCACCCTGCCGGAGTCGATCACGGAGTCCTCTGAAATGAAGACCAGTACGTTGATCATTTAGTGAAGGAGTTACGTCTATACTGGTTGTGTGATGGCGGTAGGTGGTTTTAGTAACGTCCCATTTTACTGTACAGCTGAAAGTAGTATAATTGGACAGTTCTGCGGCCTCCTCCCGCGGGAAATTTGAATTCTGGCAGGAAATTTGAATTCTGGCGGGAAATTTGAATTTTGGCGGGAGATTTGAATTTGTAAACAAAGCCACGTGCTTTTTGACAGCTGTCATCGACAACAACGCATCGCTAACCTCACTGCTGCCATCTTGACGGGCCTAAACCTGAGTAGTGCCAACTTAACCTAACTAGCGTGAGGTAAACAAAGCCACGTGTTTTTGACAGCCACGTGCTTTTTGACAGACAACAACGCATCGCTAACCTCAGTACTGCCATCTTGACGGGCCTAAACCTCAGTAGTGCCAACTTAACCTAACTAGCGCGAGATAAACAAAGCCACGTGTTTTTTGACAACCACGTGCTTTTTGACACACAACAACGCATCGCTAACCTCAGTACTGCCATCTTGACGGGCCTAAACCTTAGTGGTACCAACTTAACCTAACTAGCGCGTGGTAAACAAAGCCACGTGCTTTTTGACAGCCACGTGCTTTTTTGACAGCTGTCATCCGCCATTTTTAAACCACAGAGCACTGTGCTGCCCTCTTTATCGTAGTAGATGAAAATTCGTCACCTGTCATCGGCAGTGCTGCCATCTTGGCGGGCCTAAACCTTAGTGCTACCAACTTAACCTCACTAGCGTGAGATAAACAAAGCCACGTGCAGCTGTCATCCGCCATCTTTAACCTAGAGAGCACAGTGCCGCCCTCTTTAGCTACTTACCTTTGAAATGTGGTACGTCACAGCTGTCATCCGCCATCTTGCATCGTAAACCTCAGTGCTGCACTCTTTAGTTTGCAATGTAGTGGCGGCAAATTCCACGTGCTCTTGTTTGGAAACAGAGCCAAGTGCAGCTGTCATCCGCCATCTTTAATCCAGAGAGCACCGTGCTGCCCTCTTTAGCTACTTACCTTTGAAATGTGGTACGTCACAGCTGTCATCCGCCATCTTGCATTGCAAACCTCAGTGCTGCACTCTTTAGCTAGATACCTTTGAAATGTAGTTGCGGCAATTTGAAAAATTCTTTATGCTCCTGTTTGGAAACAAACCTATGCGCTTTTTTTGTCAGCTATCATCCGCCATCTTTAATCCAGAGAGCGCCGCGCTGCCCTCTATGTGGTGGTGGTAAATTCTACACGCTTTACAAACCCATGTGCTTTTCTGACAGCTGTCAACCGCCAGAGAGCACCGTGCTGCCCTCTTTGTGCCGGTGACAAATTCCACGTGCTTTTTGACAGCTGTCATCCGCCATCTTGCATCACAAACCTCAGTGCTGTACTCTTTAGCTAGATACCTTTGAAATGTGGTGGCGGTAAATTCCACGTGCTCTTGTTTAGTAAACAAAGCCACGTGCTTTTTTGACAGCTGTCGTCCGCCATCTTTAATCAATAGAGCACTGTGCTGCGGGTAATTTCGTCAGCTGTCATCCGCCATCTTTAATCCACAGAGCACCGTGCTGCTCTTTGTAGTAGCGGGTAATTTGAAAAGTTCTGTTAGCTGTCATCCGCCATCTTTAATCAAGAGAGCACCGTGCTGCCATCTTTAGTTGAACTGTGGTGGCGGCAAATTCCACGTGCTCTTGTTTAGTAAACAAACTCACGCGTTTTTTGTCAGCTGTCATCCGCCATCTTACATCGCAAACCTCAGTGCTACACTCTTTAGTTGAAAAATGGTGGCGGATAATTTAAAAAGAAAAATTCTACAGCAGCCATCTCTCGACGCTAATTGCACAAGATGGTGGCTATACATGACTCCTTAAAGGTGCTTATGCGAGATGATCGATATACATAGTCTCTTATGAGACTCCCTTGGGATGCTTGCGCAAGATGGCGGTTATACAAGGCTCCTTATGAGACACCCTAGGGATGCTTGCGCAAGATGGTGGTTGCTCTTATGAGGCGGCTTAAGGATCCTCGCACAAGATGGCTAGAGACGCCCCTAAGGATGCTTGCGCAAGATGGCGGACGCAAGATGGCGGCTATACATAGCTCCTTATGAGACAGCCAGTACTCGATACAACATGTGATCAGAACATTGATTGATGTGTTCAGAACACAAAATACGTGATCAAGACTAGAATCGAACACTGTACTCGATGTCGTTAACTTCAACATGTGATTAAAACATTGTTTGGTGTGTTCAGAACACTACGTAAGTAGAATCGAACGCTGTACAACATGTTAGGGGGTACCTTTGTTCTAAGAAGATCAGATTGAAACATAACAAGACTAGAATCGAACTCTGCACTCGATGTCGTTAACCTTAGCATGTGAACAGAACATTGATTGATGCGTTCAGATCACTAAACAAGTAGAACCGAACACTGTACAACATGTTAGGGGATACCTTTGTTCTAAGAAAATTAGATTGAAACATAACAAGACTAGAATCGAACACTGCACTCGATGTCGTTAACCTTAACATGTGATCCGATACAACATGTTAGGGGATACCTTTGTTCTAAGAAAATTAGATTGAAGCATAGCAAGACTAGAATCGAATACTGTAAGAACATTGTTTGATGTGCTCAGAGCAAAAGTACAACTTCAATGATTCACCTAGTGTAAAACACACACTGTGCACATATCGCATAGCTATCTCGCCTATCACTTGCCTAGTATGAAAATCAAAAACACACTGTGCACATATCGCATAGCTAACTCGGCAACACTTCAAATGATTTGCTTAGTACGAAAATAAAAAAATCTCTACCGCGTAGCTAACTCGTTCATCGCACTGCTAAGACGCTTAGTAATTGCAAATACACTGATATATGTCATACGAAAATCAAGAAAGCACACTGCGTAGCCAACTCGCTCGGGTCACTCGCTTAGTAATTGCAACACGACTAGAACACTGATACACACACGGATAAGAATGTTGCGTGATACTACATACTTACATGTTAAAAAAATATTGGGGGTGAAAGATCATAAATTATATGTACACATGTTGTCTCCTCCAAGTTGTAAGACGAAATAGACGCAGTACTGCGAGTTTCCGCTATAGCTGGCGAACGGAAGTAGCATGATATCTCAGCAAAAAAAATACGCGTGAGTTTGCATACATGCAAGTCAGACACAATGATGGATACCGCGATTCAAATCCTGGCAACTTATGCCGTCAGGAAGGGCATCCGGCGAGCATCTAGCTGTAAATTCCCGATTCTCATGTTAGAAAGAGCAACTTGTTGTAAAACATTCTTAATCCCAGTTCTTTGACGTCAGGAAGCGCAACCGGTCGAAAACAATAGTGTATGATGTAAGAGGTTAGATACTGCCAGTTTTGCGTCAGGACGGGCAACTAGTCTTAAAACAAATTCTTGCGATTTAAAATCTTAGTTTTGCGTCAGGAAGGGCATCCGGCTGTAAAACAATAGTTCACGATACAGCGATTTAAAATGTAAGAAGTGCATCTAGCTGTAAATCCCCGATTCTCGTGTTAGACGTTGTAAAACAGATTCTTAATCCGAGTTCTTTGACGTCAGGAAGGGCAACCGGTCGAAAACAATAGTGTATGATGTAAGAGGTTAGATACTGCTAGTTTTGCGTCAGGAAGGGCAACTAGTCTTAAAACAAATTCTTGCGATTTAAAATCGCAGTTTTGCGTCAGGAAGGGCATCCGGCTGTAAAACAATAGTTCGTGATACAGCGATTTAAAATCTAAGAAGTGCATCTAGCTGTAAATCCCCGATTCTCGTGTTAGAAGTTGTAAAACAGATTCTTAATCCGAGTTCTTTGACGTCAGGAAGGGCAACCGGTCGAAAACAATAGTGTATGATGTAAGAGGTTAGATACTGCTAGTTTTGCGTCAGGAAGGGCAACTAGTCTTAAAACAAATTCTTGCGATTTAAAATCGCAGTTTTGCGTCAGGAAGGGCATCCGGCTGTAAAACAATAGTTCGTGATACAGCGATTTAAAATCTAAGAAGTGCATCTAGCTGTAAATCCCCGATTCTCGTGTTAGAAGTTGTAAAACAGATTCTTAATCCGAGTTCTTTGACGTCAGGAAGGGCAACCGGTCGAAAACAATAGTGTATGATGTAAGAGGCTAGATACTGCCAGTTTTGCGTCAGGAAGGGCAACTAGTCTTAAAACAAATTCTTGCAATTTAATATCTTAGTTTTGTGTCAGGAAGGGCATCCGGCTGTAAAACAATAGTTCATGATACAGCGATTTAAAATCTAAGAAGAGCATCTAGCTGTAAATCCCCGATTCTCGTGTTAGAAGTTGAAAAACAGATTCTTAATCTGAGTTCTTTGACGTCAGGAAGGGCAACCGGTCGAAAACAATAGTGTATGATGTAAGAGGCTAGATACTGCCCGTTTTGCGTCAGGAAGGGCAACTAGTCTTAAAACAAATTCTTGCGATTTAAAATCTTAGTTTTGCGTCAGGAAGGGCATCCAGCTGTAAAACAATAGTTCGTGATACAGCGATTTAAAATCTAAGAAGAGCATCTAGCTGTAAATCCCCGATTCTCGTGTTAGAAGTTGTAAAACAGATTCTTAATCCGAGTTCTTTGACGTCAGGAAGGGCAACCGGTCGAAAACAATAGTGTATGATGTAAGAGGTTAGATACTGCTAGTTTTGCGTCAGGAAGGGCAACTAGTCTTAAAACAAATTCTTGCGATTTAAAATCTTAGTTTTGCGTCAGGAAGGGCATCCGGCTGTAAAACAATAGTTCGTGATACAGCGATTTAAAATCTAAGAAGAGCATCTAGCTGTAAATCCCCGATTCTCGTGTTAGAAGTTGTAAAACAGATTCTTAATCCGAGTTCTTTGACGTCAGGAAGGGCAACCGGTCGAAAACAATAGTGTATGATGTAAGAGGCTAGATACTGCTAGTTTTGCGTCAGGAAGGGCGACTAGTCTTAAAACAAATTCTTGCGATTTAAAATCTTAGTTTTGCGTCAGGAAGGGCATCCGTTTGTAAAACAATAGTTCACGATACAGCGATTTAAAATCTAAGAAGAGCATCTAGCTGTAAATCCCCGATTCTCGTGTTAGAAGTTTTAAAACAGATTCTTAATCCGAGTTCTTTGACGTCAGGAAGGGCAACCGGTCGAAAACAATAGTGTATGATGTAAGAGGCTAGATACTGCCAGTTTTGCGTCAGGAAGGGCAACTAGTCTTAAAACAAATTCTTGCGATTTAATATCTTAGTTTTGTGTCAGGAAGGGCACCCGGCTGTAAAACAATAGTTCATGATACAGCGATTTAAAATCTAAGAAGAGCATCTAGCTGTAAATCCCCGATTCTCATGTTAGAAAGAGCAACTTGTTGTAAAACATTCTTAATCCGAGTTCTTTGACGTCAGGAAGGGCAACCGGTCAAAAACAATAGTGTATGATGTAAGAGGCTAGATACTGCTAGTTTTGCGTCAGGAAGGGCAACTAGTCTTAAAACAAATTCTTGCGATTTAAAATCTTATTTTTGCGTCAGGAAGGGCATCCAGCTGTAAAACAATAGTTCGTGATACAGCGATTTAAAATCTAAGAAGAGCATCTAGCTGTAAATCCCCGATTCTCGTGTTAGAAGTTGTAGAACAGATTCTTAATCCGAGTTCTTTGACGTCAGGAAGGGCAACCGGTCGAAAACAATAGTGTATGATGTAAGAGTTTAGATACTGCTAGTTTTGCGTCAAGAAGGGCAACTAGTCTTAAAACAAATTCTTGCGATTTAAAATCTTAGTTTTGCGTCAGGAAGGGCATCCGGCTGTAAAACAATAGTTCGTGATACAGTGATTTAAAATCTAAGAAGTGCATCTAGCTGTAAAACCCCGATTCTCGTGTTCGAAGTTGTAAAAGAGATTCTTAATCCAATTTCTTTGACGTCAGGAAGGGCAACCTGTCGAAAACAATAGCGTATGATGTAAGAGGCTAGATACTGCTTTTTAAAATCCTAGAAGGGCATCCTGTTGTAAAACGGATTCTTGTGATTTAAAATCTCATGTCAGGAAGGGCAACCGGTCGTAAAACAAATTCTTGCGATTTAAACTCCTGCGTCAGGAGGAGGCACTCGGCTTTAAAACATATTTTTAATCCCGGCCCTGCTTCGTTAGGAACCACATCTAGCTGTAAAACAGGAGCTTCAAACATTTAGTTTTAAGCTTTAGGAACGGGTTATGGGTTACATTTTCTGTTCTACTACATAGAACACTATTTTTGAAGTTGTATCGGCGCAGTCTGAAGCGAGATGCGGAATGTATGTGTTAGCTGAAATTGTACACTCGGCTTCCGGCTACACTAACCTTGAACGAAGACACGGTGTGCTGATAAGCAACTTGTAACTCATATAACGTCTTATTGCTAGATTATAAGCGTATTAAGGTTGTAAAATATTCTGTTCTGTAAAACTGAAATAGTCCTCCTCTGTGGTGTAGTAGTTAGTGTGATTAGCATCTAACCCCGGAGGCCCGAGTTCGATTCCCGGCTCTGCCACGGAATGTGTAGCATTTAGCCTATGTAAGTTCCTAACGTAAAATATCATGATTGTACGGAGAGGTTAAAACACAGTTCCAGCATATAGCCCACTCTTATCGAAAGAGCCTGCACGGCGCTGGCATGTGGGCTTCTCCTGATGAAGGAGCCTGTACAAGGTTTAACACCCACCATCAACAGCCCTTACTTAATACTAGCTTTTTTTGCACACCCTCGAAACTGCCTAAGAATGTAATATACTACCGTAGGGAGAGGGTAAAACTCGATGCCAGCACATAGCCTACTCCTACCGAAGAAGCCTGCACACAGCTTAACGCCTCCATCCGACAAATGAATCACCCTCAACACGGGTTTTACAGCTAGATGCACTTCTTAGATTTTAAATCGCTGTATCACGAACTATTGTTTTACAGCCGGATGCCCTTCCTGACACAAAACCAATATTTTAAATCGCAAGAATTTTTTTAAGACTAGTTGTCCTTCCTGACGCAAAACTGGCAGTATCTAGCCTCTTACATCATACACTATTGTTTTCGACCGGTTGCCCTTCCTGACGTCAAAGAACTAGGATTAAGAATGTTTTACAACAAGTTGCTCTTTCTAACACGAGAATCGGAGATTTACAGCTAGATGCTCTTCTTAGATTTTAAATCGCTGTATCATGAACTATTGTTTTACAGCCGGATGCCCTTCCTGACGCAAAACTAAGATTTTAAATCGCAAGAATTTTTTTTAAGTCTAGTTGCCCTTCCTGATGCAAAACTGGCAGTATCTAGCCTCTTACATCATACACTATTGTTTTCGACCGGTTGCCCTTCCTGACGTCAAAGAACTCGGATTAAGAATCTCTTTTACAACTTCTAACACGAGAATCGGGGATTTAGAGCTAGATGCTCTTCTTAGATTTTAAATCGCTGTATCACGATCTATTGTTTTACAGCCGGATGCCCTTCCTGACGCAAAACTAAGATTTTAAATCGCAAGAATTTGTTTTAAGACTAGTTGCCCTTCCTGACGCAAAACTAGCAGTATCTAACCTCTTACATCATACACTATTGTTTTCGACCGGTTGCCCTTCCTGACGTCAAAGAACTCGGATTAAGAATCTGTTTTACAACTTCTAACACGAGAATCGGGGATTTACAGCTATATGCACTTCTTAGATTTTAAATCGCTGTATCGTGAACTATTGTTTTACAGCCGGATGCCCTTCCTGACGCAAAACTAAGATTTTATATCAGAATTTGTTTTAAGACTAGTTGCCCTTCCTGACGCAAAACTAGCAGTATCTAGCCTCTTACATCATACACTATTGTTTTCGACCGGTTGCCCTTCCTGACGTCAAAGAACTGGGATTAAGAATGTCTTACAACAAGTTGCTCTTTCTAACATGAGAATCGGGGATTTACAGCTAGATGCTCGCCGGATGCCCTTCCTGACGGCATAAGTTGCCAGGATTTGAATCGCGGTATCCATCATTGTGTCTGACTTGCATGTATGCAAGCTCACGCGTATTTTTTTTGCTGTGATATCATGCTACTTCCGTTCGCCAGCTATAGCGGAAACTCGCAGTACTGCGTCTATTTCGTTTTACAACTTGGAGGAGACAACATGTGTACATATAATTTATGATCTTTCACCCCCAATATTTTTTTAACATGTAAGTATGTAGTATCTCGCAACATTCTTATCCGTGTGTGTATCAGTGTTCTAGTCGTGTTGCAATTACTAAGCGAGTGACCCGAGCGAGTTGGCTACGCAGTGTGCTTTCTTGATTTTCGTATGACATATGTCAGTGTATTTGCAATTACTAAGCGTCTTAGCAGTGCGATGAACGAGTTAGCTACGCGGTAGAGATTTTTTTATTTTCGTACTAAGCAAATCATTTGAAGTGTTGCCGAGTTAGCTATGCGATATGTGCACAGTGTGTTTTTGATTTTCATACTAGGCAAGTGATAGGCGAGATAGCTATGCGATATGTGCACAGTGTGTGTTTTACACTAGGTGAATCATTGAAGTTGTACTTTTGCTCTGAGCACATCAAACAATGTTCTTACAGTATTCGATTCTAGTCTTGCTATGCTTCAATCTAATTTTCTTAGAACAAAGGTATCCCCTAACATGTTGTATCGGATCACATGTTAAGGTTAACGACATCGAGTGCAGTGTTCGATTCTAGTCTTGTTATGTTTCAATCTAATTTTCTTAGAACAAAGGTATCCCCTAACATGTTGTACAGTATTCGGTTCTACTTGTTTAGTGATCTGAACACATCAATCAATGTTCTGTTCACATGTTGTATCGAGTGCAGTGTTCAATTCTAGTCTTGTTATGTTTCAATCTGATCTTCTTAGAACAAAGGTATCCCCTAACATGTTGTACAGTGTTCGGTTCTACTTGTTTAGTGATCTGAACGCATCAATCAATGGTCTGTTCACATGTTAAGGTTAACGACATCGAGTGCAGAGTTCGATTCTAGTCTTGTTATGTTTCAATCTGATCTTCTTAGAACAAAGGTATCCCCTAACATGTTGTACAGCGTTCGATTCTACTTATGTAGTGTTCTGAACACACCAAACAATGTTTTAATCACATGTTGAAGTTAACGACATCGAGTACAGTGTTCGATTCTAGTCTTGATCACTTATTTTGTGTTCTGAACACATCAATCAATGTTCTGATCACATGTTGTATCGAGTACTGGCTGTCTCATAAGGAGCTATGTATAGCCGCCATCTTGCGTCCGCCATCTTGCGCAAGTATCCTTAGGGGCGTCTCTAGCTATCTTGTGCAAGGATCCTTAAGCCGCCTCATAAGAGCAACCACCATCTTGCGCAAGCATCCCTAGGGTGTCTCATAAGGAGCCTTGTATAACCGCCATCTTGCGCAAGCATCCCAAGGGCGTCTCATAAGAAACTATGTATAGCGATCATCTCGCATAAGCACCTTTAAGGAGTCATGTATAGCCACCATCTTGTGCAATTAGCGTCGAGAGATGGCTGCTGTAGAATTTTTCTTTTTAAATTATCCGCCACCATTTTTCAACTAAAGAGTGTAGCACTGAGGTTTGCGATGTAAGATGGCGGATGACAGCTGACAAAAAACGCGTGAGTTTGTTTACCAAACAAGAGCACGTGGAATTTGCCGCCACCACAGTTCAACTAAAGATGGCAGCACGGTGCTCTCTTGATTAAAGATGGCGGATGACAGCTAACAGAACTTTTCAAATTACCCACTACTACAAAGAGCAGCACGGTGCTCTGTGGATTAAAGATGGCGGATGACAGCTGACGAAATTACCCGCAGCACAGTGCTCTATTGATTAAAGTTGGCGGACGACAGCTGTCAAAAAAGCCGGTGGCTTTGTTTACTAAACAAGAGCACGTGGAATTTACCGCCACCACATTTCAAAGGTATCTAGCTAAAGAGTACAGCACTGAGGTTTGTGATGCAAGATGGCGGATGACAGCTGTCAAAAAGCACGTGGAATTTGTCACCGGCACAAAGAGGGCAGCACGGTGCTCTCTGGCGGTTGACAGCTGTCAGAAAAGCACATGGGTTTGTAAAGCGTGTAGAATTTACCACCACCACATAGAGGGCAGCACGGTGCTCTCTGGATTAAAGATGGCGGATGATAGCTGACAAAAAGAAAGCGCATAGGTTTGTTTCCAAACAGGAGCATAAAGAATTTTTCAAATTGCCGCCACTACATTTCAAAGGTATCTAGCTAAAGAGTGCAGCACTGAGGTTTGCGATGCAAGATGGCGGATGACAGCTGTGACGTACCACATTTCAAAGGTAAGTAGCTAAAGAGGGCAGCACGATGCTCTCTGGATTAAAGATGGCGGATGACAGCTGCACGTGGCTTTGTTTATCTCACGCTAGTGAGGTTAAGTTGGTAGCACTAAGGTTTAGGCCCGCCAAGATGGCAGCACTGCCGATGACAGGTGACGAATTTTCATCTACTACGATAAAGAGGGCAGCACAGTGCTCTGTGGTTTAAAAATGGCGGATGACAGCTGTCAAAAAAGCACGTGGCTGTCAAAAAGCACGTGGCTTTGTTTACCACGCGCTAGTTAGGTTAAGTTGGTACCACTAAGGTTTAGGCCCGTCAAGATGGCAGTACTGAGGTTAGCGATGCGTTGTTGTCTGTCAAAAAGCACGTGGCTGTCAAAAAACACCTGGCTTTGTTTATCTCGCGCTAGTTAGGTTAACTTGGCACTACTGAGGTTTAGGCCCGTCAAGATGGCAGTACTGAGGTTAGCGATGCGTTGTCTGTCAAAAAGCACGCGGCTGTCAAAAACGCGTGGTTTTGTTTACCTCACGCTAGTTAGGTTAAGTTGGCACTACTGAGGTTTAGGCCCGTCAAGATGGCAGCAGTGAGGTTAGCGATGCGTTGTTGTCGATGACAGCTGTCAAAAAGCACGTGGCTTTGTTTACAAATTCAAATCTCCCGCCAAAATTCAAATTTCCCGCCAGAATTCAAATTTCCCGCCAGAATTCAAATTTCCCGCCAGAATTCAAATTTCCCGCGGGAGGAGGCCGCAGAACTGTCCAATTATACTACTGCTGAAGAACACTGCCGTTTCTTATAATTAATATTAGGTTACTATTATTTTATTGTTATGGTGTAAATATACATAATATTTAGCTTTTAACTTATTTTGCTTTTATTTTATTTTATTTTATTTTAATTTAATTTAATTTTTTTATTTGTATAGTTTTGCTTTCTTTCTTCATTTTATGTTCTCCAAATCCGTTATTTATCTTAGTTATCTTTGATTTTATAATGCTGTATAGTAGTATAATATTTTTAGTCAAGAATTTCGTGTTTGGTCCGTATAAAATAGAGATTACAAAACAATAAGTTAAATTGTTAAAGAACCACCTTTTCAATACAAGATATGTTGTTGATTAAAATAACAACCTCGTTTATTAAATGGTACCGGTTTCAACGTCCATGGAAGTCATCATCAGCCAAACAGGGTCATTATACAAAGATACACGTCAAAGTTAAAACACACAAAATTGACCCTGATAATTAAAACTGTCTATAACAAGTTAAAATATAAAGCATATTTATTCTAAATGTCCATGTTTGAGTACGTAATTAGTACAAGTTTGACAACTTGTTAATCTATATAAATAAAATCGTAACGACCGTGTGTCTGTACATTGATTATATTGGCGAAATTTCTGTACAGTTATCCGTTTCAGGTGCAATAATTACCATCCGCATAATTTTTAGTTTTGGTGTCTGTTTGTCTGTCCTTCTATAACTTGAAAACTACTGGATATATTTCCATCAAACTTCATATTTAAAATCCACCTGTCCTTGGGTAGGTTTTAGCGCAAATATCGTTTCTAAATACCTGAACTGAGTGGGGATTTTTACGAAACCGAAACCGTGAATTTGCACTCCCTGAAAGTATACACAACCGAACTTAATGGAAATCTATGTGCCTTAATGAAAATTAATTTCTAAACCTTTTTTTTCTCATGTGCATCATTTCGATAACAGGATTAATAACGGAGATATCATTAACGGACCGTTTTTCGGTACAAGTCCCACCGCACTTAACGCAAGAGCGGGTGCGCGTAAAGCGTATTTCTTACAACTTGAAAACTACTCAGATATTTGAACCAAACTTTATATTTAGCATCCACCCCTCCAAGGGTAGGTGCTAAGGTTTATACCATTTCAAATTCCTGGAATGAATTGGGGTTTTATAGGGGACCGAAATGGTGATTTTTACTCTCCCACAATATATAGAGTACAAGACCAACCTGACTGGAAATCGATCAAACTGTGTGAAAATCCAATTCTAATTTCTTTTTCTCATGTGCATTTTTCAACGGGAGGATTAATAAGGTAGATAACATGAAAGGTCGGTTTTCAGGCTAAGTCTAGCGGACATACGTGGAGAAGATTACTTATCTATCTAGATAAATCATATCGTAACGACCGTGTGCCTGTGCATTGACTATTTTGGCGACATTTTCGTACAGCTTTCCGTTTAAGGGGTAATAATGACCACCTGCATATTTTAGGTATAGTTTCGTGGAAGTCGCAAATTTTACCCCCCCCCCCCCCCCCCCCCCGCTCGCCCAAAATCAAGATTGCCTCACAATCTGCCACGCGACCTGAATAATTGAAATTAAGCAAATGTATACGTTTTAGCCGGTAACCTACGGAAAACTTCCAAGATCTTTAAATATTTCACTTTTTGTGCCGAATAATATCGAAATATAGGCAATTTAATGACTGTGCAGACCTTCGCTTCCAGGTATTTTGCGGCTAAACGGTAAGTCCTATCACAAAACGAATGGCACGATCTCCGTTTAATTTCGAGTGATCTACAAGTTTGGTCCTGTGATATTTTGTCGTCTCTCTCTCTCTCTCTCTCTCTCTCTCTCTCTCTCTCTCCCTTATAGGGTAGATTTGGCTGTATATTTCGATGGTTCGTAAATTTTGTGCTTTTTACACGTGTATTACTTACTTTGACACACTTATAGGAAAGGTAGAGTCATCGAATTTGGCACGCACATTAACACGACCAATGGCTATATGCGAAACCAATTTCATTATTCTAGCTTCCACATAAGTATGTGAAAAATAATGTAAAATGATGAAAATGTACCCAGATTTCACCCCATTCAAATAAGGTAAGTCAATCGAACCCATAAATATGTGAGATACGAGAAAATGTTTTAACACCAAACATGTAGAGCGATAAAAGGGACGTCTCATGGTGTAAACCGTTTGTTGGTATGATGTACCGTTTAGGAGCAGTAAATCTCGAAATGAAGGTTTGCACTTTCAAACGTGCCCATGCTTATCTGTCATCTATATAAATATAATCGCAACGACCGTCTGTCTATACATTGGCTATTTTGGCGGAATTTCCGTACAGTTATCCGTTTCAGTTGTAATAATGACCATCTGCATATTTCTCAACTTTGGTGTCTGTTTGTCGGTTTGATTGTATGAGTGTTTATAACTTGAAAACAACTGAATATATATCTACCAAACTTGATATTTAGAATCCACCTGTCCTTGTGTAGGTTTTAGGGCCAATATTATTTCTGAATACCTAAATTTACTGGGGGGGTTTATCCGAAACCGGAACCATGATTTTGCACTTCTTCAAAATATGCACATCCGAAATTAATCGAAATCTACAATCCTTAATGGAAATCCATTTCTAAAACTTTTGTTCTCATGTGAATTTTTCGACAGGAGGATTTATAAGTGAGATATCATGGACGGTTGTTTTTGCAGGTTAAGTCTAGCGGACGTAGCCAAAATGTGTTGTACGTGGAGCAGATTCCTTATCTATCTATATAAATAAAATCGTAACGACTGTGTGTGCCTGTACATTGACTATTTTGGTGAAATTTTCGTACAGATACCCGTTTAAGGGGTAATAATGATCGTCTGCATATTTTTTGGTTTAATTTCCTGAAAGTCATAATTTTTACCCCCTTACCCAAAATCCAGATTGCAGCATAATCTGCCAAACAAGCAAGAAAATTGAAATTTGGCAAAATTATACGTTTCAACCTGTAACGAATGAAAAACTTGACAGATCTTTAATTTTTTATCCCCGAAGAATACCGAAGTATGGAAGCAATTTCAATGATGGTGCAGACCTTCGTTTCGAGGTATTTCGTGGGATAAACGGGAAGTCCTATCGCATAACGGATGGCACAATCTTCGTTGAATTAGGGGTGATCTTCAACCTTGGTCTTATGACTTTTTGTCGTATCTGTATCGCTTATACGTTAGATTCGTCTCTATTTCTCTATTTTAAGTAAATTTGGACTCTTTACCTATATAATTCATACTTTCAATCACTTACAGGAAAGATAGTATGATCAGACTCTATACGAACATTGGCCCACCCAGTACCCATATATGAGCCAAATGCTATGTCACATAATTTTCCGAAAAGTAATGCTATGTAAGATAATCTTACACAAATTTCAACCTATTCAAGGTTTCTGACTCAATCTGACCCATGAATGGATGAGATGCGAGAAAATATAGGACCAGCCATTTAGATCGCTAAATACTGCGCCTTACGGTACAATCCTTTGTCAATATGACGTACCGTTTAGCAGCAGTTAATCTGTAAGTGAAGGTCTGCAATATTGTAAGCATGCATACACTTTCGTATGCCCATCTATATATATTCATTGATGTCGATTTGTAGCGATCGAGAAAGGGTGTATCTGCTATTGTAATCAGTACTCCCTACAACGACTTTGACTGCTGGCAGTAGGAATGGGGTCCTTCTCCAACTCCTGTGTAACTGGCATTAGTAAGGAGGGCCTACCATTTGAATGAATAATTCACTTCTCGATTTGTCTTGCAGAAGGCAAGGGATCATGCAGTTTTGTTCGAAAGTCCCCTACCCTATTGTGTTTGGCTCTAGGCCAGGGTGCCCGCCATTACAAACAAATGTTCCAATCTAAAATTGGACTAGCATTAGGCACAGTGGCCATCTATTTTCATGGAAACTCACTAATTCTGTCTGACTGGCAGTAAGCTGGCTGGCAGCAGTAAAAAGGGCCTGCCATTGTGATAACTGCACAACTCAATTTTGACTGGTGGTAGGGAAGTTGCCTGCTATTATAATACAAACTCCTCAACTGTAATCTGTCTGAAAGTAGGAAATGGGTCTGTCATTGTAATTAAAACTCCCCAAATCGATTGTGACCGCGCAGTAGGCAATGGGGCCTGCAATTATATTGTAAACTTGCCAACTCAATTGTGAATGGCAGTAGGCAAGTGAGCCTGCCGTTATCATCACAACTCCGCAACCCTCACTTGACATTGGAAACAACGTATGGGGACCTCCCCATGCTATTTCTCGGATAAGGCTAAGAGACATGCAATTTTAAAACAATCTCGTGTACGGCACGCACAGTCTTTACGTCGATATCCGTTTACAATGTAGAATACCGTAGCGAAGCACGGGTACATTTGCTAGTCACAAATAAAATAAAAACTGAAGCTGAGAAGCCTCGCAGAAAGTAAGTTCGAAATCTTTGACAGTCTTAAAATTTTTAGATTTGGATGCTTTGTACAGCATTGACATCAACGTATGTAGAGAAATGTATACTAAATGCAATGCAGTAATGTTTAAACACGTTGAAAGAAGTGGATGATGTTCCTCTGTGAGCTTAAAAACAATACTAACTCAGTTTTTATCTTTCATACTACAGGCCCGCATTGGATCGAGAATATTTTAACTTCTTCAACATACCGTTCCGATCACAACATCCACTCGCTCCAGCACAATACGACATAACATCGTACTGATGATGATGATGCTTGTTGTTTTAAGGGGCCTAACATCGAAGGTCATCGGCCCAACATCGTACTTACGAAGATGGTTTTTATATGCATTATCTACTGACTTAGTATTGTTTTTATGTTCACAGAGGAACATCATCCACTTCTTTCAACGTATTTAACGTTACCGCATCGCACTTAGTATACATTTCTCTACATACGTTGGCTGCCAATGCTGTACAAAGCATCCAAATTTTAAAATTTTAAGACTGTCAAAGACTTCGAACTTATTTTCTGCGAGGCTTCTCAGCTTCAGTTTTTTATTTTATTTGTGACTAACAAGTTGTCAAACTTGTACTAATTACATACTCAAACCTAGACATTTAGCATAAATATGATTTATATTTTAAATTGTTATAGACAGTTTTTATTATGGGGGTCAATTTTGTGTGTTTTAACTTTAATGTGTATCTTTGTATAATGACGCTGTTTGGCTGATGATGACTTCCATGGATGTTGAAACCGGTACCATTTAATAAATGAGGTTGTAATTTTAATCAACAACATATCTTGTATTGAAAAGGAGGGTCTTGTAATATTTAACTTATTGTTTTGTATAATATGTCTTTAATATTGGTAATTCGCGTGGCTAAGTGTAAGAGAAGGCCACGAGCCCTAACTTCGCCACTGAAGAAGTCAAATAAATAAATAAATAAATAAAAAATAAATAAGATATAATAGTACAGTAATTAATATGACATAGGACTGAGAAGAGATAAGCAGCGTGCTACATGCTGAGTTGGATTGGAACATCACTTAAAGAATGTGTGAGTATGAAATGTTTAACGCACTGAGGAAATGCTGCTTCATAAATAAATAAATAAATAAATAAATTACATTATAGACTTATGCCTTTCATTGTTCGGTCTGCCTCTGCAACGCTCTGTTTGGGACTAGTTCTATGATCTTGTTTAGTTCTATACCTCTTATTTTTAAATCATCATAAACTGAGTCTAACCATCACAGTCTTGGTCCCCCTCTACTTCTTTCACCCTGCATGACAGAGTCCAATTTATTTTTCGAAGCAACATATTCTCCTCCATTTGCCTTACATGACCCCACCGCCGAAACCGGTGTCCGCGTACAACTTCATGAGTTGAGTTCATTCCTCACTTAGCCTTTATCTCCTCATTCTGAAATCCGCCTTAAATTCGCAGCAGACATCCTAGTCCAATCTATTGAGAAAAAAGGACGAACACTAAATCACTGGGAAAAGCACAGTTTAATCAGTGTAAAGTCTCTATTGTGAACTCACCTATTATTCACATAGAAGTGTCCCAGTAAATGAAATTCAGCTCTCATGTATCTAAAAATTCCTTAGTGTTGAACGAGAAATACTCCCAGTTTCCTTGTAGAACGATTCACGTCATCCCGCGACGTGGAACAGCAAGGTACGGTGAGCCCATAAACTGATATTGGGATTCAAAAGCAGTTGTGAAAGGCTCTCTCACATCCCTGGGATCAAAGCCATTCTCCAGCTCGTGATAATACAGAAACAACTGAAAGTACTGTCACTGTACTGTACTATTCTCCGTAGCCCAAGTACCCGTCAAAAATGCTAACTACCCTATGATTAATTATTGACAATATAATAAAACAGGTTTATAATATCGACATTATATAGGCTTTTGGGTTTATGCCGTGTCGAGAAAATTAGATGAAATTCTTTACGTTTCGCAGAGAACTATCCGTTCGAAACGGAAGCTGACGGAACCATCAGAATCAGTCTGGGAGGGTCACATAACATAACAGGCGTACGCACATATGAAGTTACGACATTGACACAAGTCTGGAATGAAACATATGGCGATGAGGAGCGTGCGAATTTAGAAAACACCGAAACGAAATAACAATAGTGAAGGGACGGGGAAGGGAGGTACCTACGTAAATATCAGTGGTGTCTAATTCTTTGGCTGAATGGTCAGCGTCGAGGTTTGTGGTGCGATTCCCGGTCAGATCGGAGATTGCCACTGCATCATCCTCTGACTCAGGAACTATGCATATCTGTTTGTCCCAATACACTCCTCTTTATGTACACTACACAACACACCACACTACGAACCACTACAGAAACACGCATTAGGGAATAAATCTCTCAACGCAGGTCTGGCGTTAGGAAGGGTACTTGGCTATAAAATAGGGCCAAAATCACATGTGCGACTCATTCGCAGGTATGACCTCACCGAAGAGAAGAAAAGGGCAGTGTAAGAAGGAGGTCAAATATCAGTGAAGTAACAACAAGAGAATTCCTGAAGTTTTTGAATTAACCATCAATCTATTTACCTACCTACTTACTTATTCACTTACCTTCCCAGCCATCTGCACTAATTATTATTTAATCAAATCATCAGTGATTTATTGTGTGAGAATACACTCATTCTCTGAAAAATTTCAAATATGCCACTGGAGATGTAGATAACCTGTTTCTCATGATTTATCAAGTTAGACTTTTCCGGAAGAGTCCATTTAAGTACTGGCGTTCTTTCAAGATTTTACAACTGGCCACACGAGTGTTAAATAAGTTGTAGTTAACAATCCTGGCGACTTGCCTTGGCTCCCACTGGGAACAATACACATTAAATATAGTTCCAAGCTCATTCCCTGACAGGCCCGTATGCTACAGAATATACAAGTGTGATATCAAAACTGTCCAGACATCTACAGTTTCCTTCCTGCTGTCAGTCTAGCGGGCATGTCTCACGTAACAGAGGAAGTGTTTAGGTTGGATCAAGCAGATTGTAATGAACATTGGTAGGATGGCTGACTTTAGATAAGCCGGGCTGAGTGGCTCAGACGGTTGAGACGCTGGCCTTCTGATACCAACTTGTCAGGTTCGATTCTGGCTCAGTCCGGTGGTGTTTGAAGGTGCTCAAATACGTCAGCCTCGTGTCAGTAGATTTACTGGCACGTGAAAGAACTCCTGCGGGACTAAATTCCGGCACCTCAGCGTCTCCGAATACCTTTAAAATGTAGTTCGTGGGACGTAAATCTAGTAATGTTATCATTATTATTAGTAGTAGTAGTATTGTTATGACTGGTTTAGAAATCTGGGTGAGAAGGTTTGTTCTTCTTCCCCTCACTGTAATTGTTCTGAACCATTTCATCACCGACAATGATTACTGGACGGCTATCCGGCTCCATGGCTAAATAGTTAGCGTGCTGCCCTTTGGTTACAGGGGTCTCGGGTTCAATTCCCGGCAGGGTTGTGAATTTTAACCACCATTGGTTAATTTCCCTGGCACAGAGGCTGGTTGTATGTGTCATCTTCATCATCATTTCATCCTCATCACGACGGGCAGGTCGCCTACGGGAATCAAATCAAAAGCCCTGCACCTGGCGAGCCGAACCCATCCTGGGACCTCCCGGCACTAAAAGCCATACGCCATTTCATTTTTTTCATTACTGGAGGACCTTTTTCCTACATGTATACAGGGTGGTAGGAAAGAACGCGAACCGGCTAGATGATCGTTAGAAGGTTGGTCATACTGATAAAAGATTGAGAAAAATAATTAGATATCTCACGCAGTTGCATTTTATCAGTTGATGAAGTCACCCAATCAGGTCGCTTCGTTGGCGAATTCAAACGGGCTTTGGAAGGCGGTGTTGCCAAGTCTGCACGTGACTGAAGACCGAGTTGAGTGCAATAGTCGAAGAAACAAAACATTTACCATGATTTCTCAGCGTGGATCTGAAACCGGTCTTACACCACGTACAGATTTAGCAACACCGTCTCGCGAATCCCATTTGATTTCGCCCGCGAAATAATCTGATTGTCTAACTTCAGCAGTTGATAAAATGACAACGCCGCGAAATATTCTTTTCCAAATTACTTATCAGGTTGATCATCCCTCTAACGGTCGTATAACAGGTTCACGTTGTTTTCGAACACCCTGTATATTTAACCAAATTTAACGTCGTAGTATTATCGGACAGCAATATAGGAATCCTTCAAAGGAAATACACGATCGTTAAATGTACTGGCGTGTTTCACTCAGCAGCTACTCAGCTAAAGTGGAATGGCGTATGCCTTTTCGTGTCGGGAGTGTGCGAGGACAAGTTCTGCTCGCCAGGTGCAGGTCTTTTGCTTTGACATCCGTAGGCGACCTGCGCATCGTGATGAGGATGAGATTATGATGAAAACGACACATACACTCTGCTCCCGTGTCAGCGGAATTAACCAGTTAGGTTAAAATTCCCGGCTCTAACGAGAATAGAACCCGGGACCCCTGTAACCAAAGGCTAGCATGCTACGCCTTTAGCCATGGACCCGAACAGCTACTCAGCAGACCGTGTGGAACACGCACATTCAGCAGAACCCCTTTACTCAAGTGGTTTAGTCCGGCAGCAGGTGATATTCATTCTAATCTAAAAACTAACAATCAACAATGATTCCAATTCCACTGTACTTCCGTTCCAAAGGCATGAAAGCCATCATTCCATTTTTAAAAGCTCTGGTAATGTTTTGTGTTTTAGAACAATTATCATTAAAAGCTTTCAAGATATTACATCTGTCGTTAAACATTTTCAAGCAAAACGCTTCAGAAAATGTGTTGAAAGCAACCAAAAAAGTACAGTTTGATATCAAATCATAAGCCATGAACCCTACAGTTCTAAGTGCAATCCGAATTACCTGGACGTGACTTAATACTTCAAGAATACCACATGCATTGACTGAGAGTACAGAGACAACCGCCGTGCCGAGAAGCTAGCGACAAAAATCATTCACTGTTACGCTCATGACTTAATATTTACAGTAATACACACTGTATAGTACACTACATTATACATGGTTATTCAGCAACGTTTTCCACCTCAAATAACTCGTGAACTGTTCAAAATATCAACATTCGGTTTTCACTTTCATTAATGGTATCACATCTACGGTACTGTTTCATGGCGTCAATACCTGCTCAGATAATGGTACTGTTTAAGTGGAACCACACTATTTTTTAAACATAGCCTTAATCCTAGAAACATTACGAATTCATTCCCGTGGTTATTTCGAAAATCGGACAAGTACTTCTCGAGAAAATTTAATGTTTTCAAACGTGCAACATTTGTCAGCTGGGGACTGCCCTGTTCGATTCGTGCTACGTATAAAGCATGAGCTAGCTGTTGACATATAGAGTTGCTTCACCTTCTGACAGATAGGTATTCTCTCTACTGTGTTCATAACAACACTATGATAAATTGTATGATTTAACACGGAGTCCTTCAGTGAGGCCCACCGCGCAGCACTCGCGAACCCACGGACTCAGGCAGCCCAGCCCGTGCAGTGTCGTCCCCTTCTGACACGGCCGCTTACTGACCCACAGCACTGGTCCCACTCAGCCCACCGTAGTCCACCGCACTGGGCGGGCTGAGTAGTCTACCTTGACTACTTCCCCGCAATAACGCGTGCGCCGTTTACAACGAAATGTTCATTTCACACTTCTATTCGGATTGCTCGCTATGCGAATTCCCGTACACTGAAAATGAAAACCTACAACCTGTTTTCCAGTCAGTGACCGGATCAGGGATGTAATGAATGAATCATATATAGGCTATTATTACGATGGGGTCGCCAGTCCCAAAGTGATATATTAATGAATGATAGATGCTACGAAATGAGAATGGAGAGTGTTGCTGGAATGAAAGTTGACAGGGAAAACCGGAGTACCCGGAGAAAAACCTGTCCCACCTCCGCTTTGTCCAGCACAAATCTCACATGGAATGACCGGGATTTGAACCACGGTATCCAGCGGTGAGAGGCCGACGCGCTGCCGTCTGAGCCACGGAGGCTCCCGTACACTAATGACAAATTTTGAAGTACCCTCATTGCAGTTTGAAATAAAACTATAAAGATCTCTCCTTCACTTTAATAATAATAATAATAATAATAATAATAATAATAATAATAATAATAATCGAACACAAACAGAAACTTCATTAGAAACTCTAATAAATGCATACAATTGGCATCAGGTTAACTGAAAATTAATCTAAATAGCACAAAACATATTCAAGGTGGTGGTGGTGGTGGTGGTGGTGGTGGTGGTGGTGGTGGTGGTGGTGGTGGTGATTGTTTAAGGAGGAGTATATCTGGGCAACCATCCTCTATTAACGCTAATCAGAAAGCAAAAAAGGGTGGGATCCGACACTTTGAGAAGTGAAGATTTCGGCCAAAGAAAGGCAAGGGCCACGAAGGGCGTGAAAATGAAAGACTCCCTAGGCCTCGGTTACCCTAATACCGTTGGGATCAGGAAAGAGCAAGACTTGACCAAGGGAGGTCGGATAGGATAGATGAAAGTGAGCTATCGGCATCAGAAATGTGTTCTTGGATGCCATCCACAGAGTGCAAATGAAACTATCAGGGCAGATAAGTCTGACGCCGATAGCTCACCCTAACAACCTTTGGCCATACATGACAAAGCAAAGAAAACTTCAACCATTTTGGCGCTGGTTCGAAAAAAATAAAACACGCAAGATACGGTGCTACATATTTTCGGAATTTTTGTATTTATACTAAAGTTTTCTCCACCTATTGTTAAGTCTACAAAAAATCTTCAGCAAAACGAATTGTTTTCAAAATAATTACTATAAAATTCTCGTATATGTAAAGGTGACAGAAAATCACCATACATTTTATAACAGATTGCTTGATTTAGACTTCACAATTTGTTAATGTTAGTATTATTTTCCTGAAATTAGAAGTACTCTAAATTTTCCTGTGTATTGTTTTGAATATATGTAAAGTATCTCTTTACACGGTTTCCTCACTCTCCTCTAAACTGGAAAATTAATGTTACGAGTTCTTTTACGTACCAGTAAACCTACCGACACGAGGTTGACGTATATGAGCACCTTCAAATACCAACCAGACTGAACCAGGATTGAACCTGCCAGGTTGAGGTCAGAAGGCCAGCGCCTCAACCATCTGAGCCACTCATCCCGGCTTTAATTGTTTATATTCATTAATGATTTCTAAAGTATGAAAAGTGAAGGTATAATTTTGAGAGGAATATTCTAGGAATGCCATGTCATTGCCACAAAAGCGGTTCTTTTGCAAAAAGCTGGTAATTTTCCGTGTTTCAAGCACCATAAACTCTGTTCATATGCTGTACCTATTACGGTGATCCAAAATAAAGTCAAAATTACTTTCCCTGTGTTATCCCAATGTTTTGTTTCTTAAAACATCACTCGTGACTTATGTATACGTATTAAATACAAGATACATTCTCCAAATTTCTGAGGGGAATGCAGACCATTCGGCAATGCCACTTCGGTGATGTCCTTGGTTCCTCATAGCGACCTCCAATGACAATAATCGGACACACAACTTGGAAACAGTGAACGTAGAGAGAGACACAGTTTTCATGACATAGTAATTTCCGCTCTCTTCACTTCGGTACTCGCCGGTAATAAGGCAGCAGAAATATAAAGAGGATATTAAATAAATATAAGTAGCAGATCAATATGAGTGACTGGAGGGCCTCAACCCGGTAAATTTTGAAGTTATATTTACATTCTCGAGTGAAAATGTAACGTCATTTGGATAGTCGAAGTGCAGCCGGAAATTGCTTCAGGGGACCCATCGGAGAACAGGGCATCGACCAAACTTAATCACTTTCTGGTAACGACAGGGTTACGGCGGTGTACTAGCCATTCTGGGGAGGTTAATCGGTAATTGTCACGTTTATTACGATGTGGCTTTCAGAATCCCTAGCTTCAAAGTTCAATATTTTCTTATACACTGACTGACAGAGCAAATGCAACACCAAGGAGGAGTGGTTCGAAAGGGATGAAAGTTGGGGAAAAAACAGACATGGCACGGACGAATAATTGATGTTTATTTCAAACCGATATGCAGGTTACACAATGCGCACGGCATCGACTCAGTAGGATGTAGGACCACCGCGAGCGGCGATGCACGCAGAAACACGTCGAGGTACAGAGTCAATAAGAGTGCGGATGGTGTCCTGAGGGATGGTTCTCCATTCTCTGTCAACCATTTGCCACAGTTGGTCGTCCGTACGAGGCTGGGGCAGAGTTTGCAAACGGCGTCCAATGAGATCCCACACGTGTTCGATTGGTGAGAGATCCGGAGAGTACGCTGGCCACGGAAGCATCTGTACACCTCGTAGAGCCTGTTGGGAGATGCGAGCAGTGTGTGGGCGGGCATTATCCTGCTGAAACAGAGCATTGGGCAGCCCCTGAAGGTACGGGAGTGCCACCGGCCGCAGCACATGCTGCACGTAGCGGTGGGCATTTAACGTGCCTTGAATACGCACTAGAGGTGACGTGGAATCATACGCAATAGCGCCCCAAACCATGATGCCGCGTTGTCTAGCGGTAGGGCGCTCCACAGTTACTGCCGGATTTGACCTTTCTCCACGCCGACGCCACACTCGTCTGCGGTGACTATCACTGACAGAACAGAAGCGTGACTCATCGGAGAACACGACGTTCCGCCATTCCCTCATCCAAGTCGCTCTAGCCCGGCACCATGCCAGGCGTGCACGTCTATGCTGTGGAGTCAATGGTAGTCTTCTGAGCGGACGCCGGGAGTGCAGGCCTCCTTCAACCAATCGACGGGAAATTGTTCTGGTCGATATTGGAACAGCCAGGGTGTCTTGCATATGCTGAAGAATGGCGGTTGACGTGGCGTGCGGGGCTGCCACCGCTTGGCGGCGGATGCGCCGATCCTCGCGTGCTGACGTCACTCGGGCTGCGCCTGGACCCCTCGCACGTGCCACATGTCCCTGCGCCAACCATCTTCGCCACAGGCGCTGCACCGTGGACACATCCCTATGGGTATCGGCTGCGATTGGACGAAGCGACCAACCTGCCCTTCTCAGCCCGATCACCATACCCCTCGTAAAGTCGTCTGTCTGCTGGAAATGCCTCCGTTGATGGCGGCCTGGCATTCTTAGCTATACACGTGTCCTGTGGCACACGACAACACGTTCTACAATGACTGTCGGCTGAGAAATCACGGTACGAAGTGGGCCATTCGCCAACGCCGTGTCCCATTTATCGTTCGCTAGGTGCGGAGCACAGCGGCGCATTTCACATCATGAGCATACGTCAGTGACGTCAGTCTACCCTGCAATTGGCATAAAGTTCTGACCACTCCTTCTTGGTGTTGCATTTGCTCTGTCAGTCAGTGTAAATCAGATTTTAAAAATTCGCTGTGTTGGCAGAAAGCAGCAAAGACAAATTTCTTTGAGCTAGTTTTAATACTGTGGGATGAATGACGATGACAGCAAGTTCTCCATCGGTGCCACTATTATTTATGATGGAGATCGCTCAGTGATTGTCAGGATAATTAAGAGGATGGTCATTAATTACAAGTACGGAACGCTACGAGAGTGTGAAAAAGCATTAGCTCCAGTAGAGGACTCTTCGTAAGGACTTAGCTCAGGATTTACTACGGGCTTCTGATTCTCAGTTTAGCATGTGGTGACCCTATCGCCCAGCTATCAGATTATTAGTGGGAAAACTGTGACTGCTGGACTGGGAATAAATACCAACATTTTGCCTCAAGATGGCGGCCCCTTCACCGAAATTGGAAGCTGTGGGCCAATAACTCTCTTTTTAAGTTTTCCTATGAAGGAAACCAAGATGAAAACTCGCCTGAATGAAGTAATTTGAGGACCAAGTGAAGCTGATAAAGCTAGAACGAATGAAAAATCTGGTTAAGAACAGAGTTCACTGGCAAACTTTAATCAAGGGCCTATGTTACCCAAAGGATTCAGAGGACTACTAATACTACTACTTCGAAATTCTCCGACTGATCCCCCTACATTTGTAGTCCAGTGGAGGTGGACTATGATCATGGATGAGCGCATAGTTGTACGAGTTCCTTTCAGGTACACTCTTGTCAGTAACAATTGAACCTGTAAGAATAATATTTGTTTTCGGTATCCACATGCTTTGTATCTACATGGGAGGTGAGTTATATTTTGATAATTAAAATTAAGTCTTATAAAACGTTAAATGCGAGGAACATACAAAACCAAGCGGTCATTTCTTTTTCTGGGCAACTATACGTAGCAGTATCAAAACAGATTCTGGTAACGCTGGAGATGATGTACTACGGTACTGTGCGGAGAGTTAGTGACCCTACTTCCACGCACCAGACGTCACGACCTTCAGGAGTGCCATGCAGCGGCACGGAGTTGTCGCATGGCTCAGTTTGACAGCAGACGTGATTGAATTCAGGTGTGTTGAATGTATCGGACGGAATGTCACAATCCGAGATACATCAAGTTCATATGCAGGTTGCGAAAAATTTCGGCGGAGACATAAAAGGCATTGCATTAGGTGTACGTAGATGAAACTATGAAAAAGACAACCGCATACGAATGATTTACCTTTATCGTTTCAGAAATATCGTTTTAAACAGTTAAATTATGCATAATAAAGTACATAACAAACTATAACACAGATAAGAATCAAAGCACTTTGCACCAATCCCGACCAGTACCTAGCAACATCAAGTGCATTCAATTTTGCATGAAAAAGATCATCTTCAGCGCAGGAAGATGGAAACAATGAACACTGAAGCATATGCTGCGTAGTTTGTTCTTCGCCACGGACACATTTGATGTTGCTAGCACCGATATAGCCCCGTCTTGCTAGGTTGATTTTGGACCTGCCCACTCCTGTCCTCAGTCTGTTGAAGGACTTCCAGACAGACCAGTCTTCGTAACATCCGGGTGGGAAATGTTCTGCAACTGTCATCTGTCCTGGGATGACGGGGACTTTGGCTTTTCAAAGCCGTACTCTTGCAGTGTCAGGTGATCCAGTTAGTTCCTCAGACGTTCGTAGGAAAAGTTTTCTTGACTTCAGTCTCTGGGCTAAAGTTGTGTGGACATTATCGCCCAAATGCAAACTTACAGTTGTATGACCTGTACCGCGGAGCTAACTCACTCGGTAAAAAATAGCTCCAATACGTTCCATTCCAAGTGTTGCTTATGGAACTGCAGATATGACCTGATACCAGCGCGACGAATGTCATGGGGGAATGAATGAGACCGAATTACGAACTGCCATATAGTTACTCGACATGGTTTCCACGTTGCGCTGTGCAGTCAAAGATATGGACAAGAATGATGAGTCGTAACCAAATTCTAATGCAGTAATAGATTAATCTGTAATGAGACCCGTGATAGCCGATGGCTTCTCACTTAGGTGGGTTCGGTTTGGTAGATTTTTAAAGTGAAAAGTCACGTTCCTGTGATTCTCATTCGACATAACATTGAAGATCCATTGGCTATGATCACGATATCAACAGTCGCATAAAATTTAAGCTCGCTTTTACTTAATCTGCCATGACCCTATCGAGAAGTAACTGACTCCTACCTAACAGTTGTATGTGTATGTTCAGTCCTCAGCACTAAGGCTGGTAGACATCACTGAAGAGGCGTACTAGGGAAATGAGGAGTGAGGTAATTTCCCGTTGCTTTCCTCACCGAGCCAGAAGTTGATATTAAATATCAGTCTGCCAAGCCCACTGAAATGCATGCAACAACCAACCCTATGAGCAATATTTTCACACCATTCATAACAGGGACTGTCTGCATAAGGAATAACATTACTAGCATCACTCATACCTCAGTCACTTTCATATTGTCAGAGCCAAGGATAAGTCAGAGACAAATCAATGAAAGTAACAAAATTTCTCTAGCCTATAGCAGAAGACATTTTTAAATGTCATTTGTTCGTGGCGTCGACCCCTTAGGATCTTTTGCTACTACTTGCACCATATGATATGAACCTGCGTGTAATTGGTATTGCGGAAGTGTAGAATAGAATAGAATAGAATAGAAAAGAAAAAAATTATTGTCATTAGGCAACTAGCAGATGCAATAGACAGAGTCATAGGAGCATAGTTACAAAATATTACAAGTATCTCATTAAGCTCAGAAAATAAATACAACTAAATGCACAAAAGTTAAAATAAACATAACACTATTCGTCCAAGAGAGTGATAAATAACTACTAATTTACCAACGTGTTAGGATGGCGTTGGCCTGTATTACCACCATTGAAACAGAGTTATTTTTTCTTCAAATTCAGATACCGAGTAGAAGCTATTGGATGTCAACCAATTTTTAAGGCTTCTTTTGAAGAGTGTTGAATGTGAGGAAAGGAACGTTGAGGACGACACATACACCCAGTCCGCAGGCCAGGGATATAAACAATTTGCAATTAAAAACCCTCACCCGGCCGGGAATCAAACCCGGGGCCGCCGGGTGATAGGCGGACGCGTTGCCCCCTACACCGCGGTGCCGGGCAGCAGAAGACTTAGGGCACTGTAGACACTAGGTGCCGCCAGCAAGGGCAAACCTAAAACAGTTATGTCTCTACAAGAAAATTTGAAAACCGCTGCGGGTACGACCTTTCAGTACTCCCCATATTTGTTAAAAACCTTCCGAGAAGATTGCAGAATAGACTAAAATACACATACAAGTAGGAAATGATATGGCACCGAGCGAAATAGCTGCGCGGTTCGCGACACCTACTGTACCTGTTAACTTGCATTCGGGAGTTGATGGGTTTGAACACCACCGTCGGCACCCCTTAAGATGGCTTTCCATGATCTACTATTTTTTCACACTAGGTTGTATTTTAAGAAAGTAGTATAATTGGATGGTTCGGCGGCCACCGCCACCTCCGGCTCCCAGTGGCCACCTCCACCTCAGCCAGTGGCCTCTTCCAGTACTGCCAACTTAACCTAACTAGCGCGACAGTACTGCCAACTTAACCTAACTAGCGCGAAATTTGAATTTGTAAACAAAGCCACGTGCTTTTTGACAGCTGTCATCGACAACAACGCATCGCTAACCTCAGTACTGCCATCTTGACGGGTCTAAACCTCAGTAGTGCCAACTTAACCTAACTAGCTCGAGATAAACAAAGCCACGTGCTTTTTGACAACCACGTGCTTTTTGACAGATTTGTAAACAAAGCCACGTGCTTTTTGACAGACAACAACGCATCGCAAACCTCAGTACTGCCATCATGACGGGCCTAAACCTCAGTAGTGCCAACTTAACCTAACTAGCATGAGGTAAACAAAGCCACGTGTTTTTTGACAGCCACGTGCTTTTTGACAGATTTGTAAACAAAGCCACGTGCTTTTTGACAGACAACAACGCATCGCTAACCTCAGTACTGCCATCTTGACGGACCTAAACCTTAGTGATACCAACTTAACCTAACTAGCGCGAGGTAAACAAAGCCACGTGCTTTTTGACAGCCACGTGCTTTTTTGACAGCTGTCATCCGCCATCTTTAAACCACAAAGCACTGTGCTGCCCTCTATATCGCAGTAGCTGCAAAATTCGTCACCTGTCATCGGCAGTGCTGCCATCTTGACGGGTCTAAACCTTAGTGCTACCAACTTAACCTCACTAGCGTGAGATAAACAAAGCCACGTGCAGCTGTCATCCACCATCTTTGAGCATCGTGCTGCCCTCTTTAGCTACTTACCTTTGAAATGTGGTACGTTATCCGCCATCTTGCATCCGAAACCTCAGTGCTGCGCTCTATGTAGTGGCGGCAAATTCCATGTGCTCTTGTTTGGAAACAAAGCCACGTGCAGCTGTCATCCACCATCTTTGAGCATCGTGCTGCCCTCTTTAGCTACTTACCTTTGAAATGTGGTACGTTATCCGCCATCTTGCATCCGAAACCTCAGTGCTGCGCTCTATGTAGTGGCGGCAAATTCCATGTGCTCTTGTTTGGAAACAAAGCCACGTGCAGCTGTCATCCACCATCTTTAATCACCGTGCTGCCCTCTTTAGCTACTTACCTTTGACAGTTGTCATCCGCCATCTTGCATCGCCAACCTCAGTGCCGCACTCTATGTAGTGGCGGCAAATTCCACGTGCTCTTGTTTGGAAACAAATTCACGTGCTTTTTTGACAGCTGTCATCCGCCATCTTTGAGCACCGTGCTGCTATCATGCGGGCAATTTCGTTAGCTGTCATCCGCCATCTTTAATCCAGAGAGAACAGTGCTGCACTCTATGTGGTGGCGGTAAATTCCATGTGCTTTACAAACCTATGTGCTTTTCTGACAGCTGTCATCCACCATCTTTAATCACCGTGCTGCCATCTATGTGGTGGCGGTAAATTCCACATGCTTTACAAACCTATATGCTTTTCTGTCAGCTGTCATCCGCCATCTTTAATCCAGAGAGAACAGTGCTGCCCTCTATGTGGTGGCGGCAAATTCCACGTGCTCTTGTTTGGAAACAAAGCCATGTGCAGCTGTCATCCGCCATCTTTGAGCACCGTGCTGCGAGCAATTTCGTCAGTTGTCATCCGCCATCTTTAAACACCGTGCTGCCCTCTTTATGGCTACTACCTTAAGCACGTAGTAGCGGGCAATTTGAAAAGTTCTGTTAGCTATCATCCGCCATCTTTAATCACCGTGCTGCCATCTTTAGCTAGATACCTTTGAAATGTGGCGGCGGATAATTTGAAAAATGCTTTTTGACAGCAGCTATCTTTGAGCACCGTGCTACCCTCTATGTGGTAGCGGCAAATTCTACATGCTTTACAAACCCACGCGCTTTTTTGACAGCCATCTTTAAGCAACAGAGTACAGTGCTGCCCTCTTTGTTGTGGCGGCAAATTCCACGTGCTCTTGTTTGGAAACAAAGCCACATGCTCTTTTTGACGGCTGTCACCCGCCATCTTTAACCAACAGAGCACTATGCTGCGGGCAATTTCGTTAGCTGCCATCCGACATCTTTAATCAACAGAGCACCGTGCTGCCCTCATGCGGGGTAATTTCGTTAGCTGCCATCCGCCATCTTTAAACACCGTGCTGCCCTCTTTATGACTACTACCTTAAGCACGTAGTAGCGGGCAATTTCGTTAGCTGTCATCCGCTATCTTTGAGCACCGTGCTGCTCTCTGTAGTAGCGGGTAATTTGAAAAGTTCTGTTAGCAGTCATCCGCCATCTTTGAGCACCGTGCTGCCATCTATGTGGTGGCGGTAAATTCCACATGCTTTACAAACTCACGCGCAGCTGTCATCCACCATCTTACATCGCAAACCTCAGTGCTACACTCTATGTGGTAGCGGATAATTTTAAAAAGAAAAATTCTACAGCAGCCATCTCTCGACGCTAATTGCACAAGATGGTAGCTATACATGACTCCTTAAAGGTGCTCATGCAAGATGATCGCTATACATAGACGCCCTTGGGATGCTTGCGCAAGATGGCGGTTATACAAGGCTCCTTATGAGGGATGCTTGCGCGAGATAGTGGTTGCTCTTATGAGGCGGCTCAAGGATCCATGGCTAGAGACGCCCTAAGGATGCTTGCGCAAGATGGCGGATGCAAGATGGCGGCTATACATAGCTCCTTATGAGACAGCCAGTACAACATGTGATCAGAACATTGATTGATGTGTTCAGAACACTGTACTCGATACAACATGTGATTAAAACATTGTGTGGTGTGTTCAGAACACTAATCGAACGCTGTATTAGGGGATACCTTTGTTTAGATTGAAACATAACAAGACTAGAATTGAACACTGCACATTGATTGATGTGTTCAGAACACAAAATAAGTAGAATCGAACACTGTACTCGATGTCGTTAACTTCAACATGTGATTAAAACATTGGCTGGTGTGTTCAGAACACTACATAAGTAGAATCGAACGCTGTATTAGGGGATACCTTTGTTTAGATTGAAACATAAGAAGACTAGAATTGAACACTGCACTCGATGTCGGAAGATCAGATTGAAAACATAACAAGACTAGAATTGAACACTGTACATTGATTGATGTGTTCAGAACACAAAATAAGTAGAATCGAACACTGTACTCGATGTCGTTAACTTCAACATGTGATTAAAACATTGTCTGGTGTGTTCAGAACACTACATAAGTAGAATCGAACGCTGTACTCGATGTCGTTACATGTGACCCGATACAACATGTTAGGGGATACCTTTATCCTAAGAACCGAACACTGTACAACATGTTAGGGGATACCTTTGTTTAGATTGAAACTAACAAGACTAGAATCGAACACTGCACTCGATGTCGTTACATGTGATCCGATACAACATGTTAGGGGATACCTTTGTTTAGATTGAAACATAGCAAGCCTAGAATCGAACATTGTTTGATGTGTTCAGTACAACTTCAATGATTAACATACACACTGTGCACATATCGCATAGCTAAAAACACACTGTGCACATATCGCATACCTAACACTTCAAATGATTTGCTTAGTACGAAAATAAAAATAAAAAATCTATACCGCGTAGCTAACTCGTTCATCACACTGCTAAGACGCTTAGTAATTGTGAATACACTCATACGAAAATCAAGAAAGCACACTGCGTAGCCAACTCGCTCGGCACGAAAAAAATCTATACCGCGTAGCTAACTCGTTCATCACACTGCTAAGACGCTTAGTAATTGTGAATACACTCATACGAAAATCAAGAAAGCACACTGCGTAGCCAACTCGCTCGGCTCACTCACTTAGTAATTGCAACACACACGGATAAGAATGTTCCGAGATACTTACATGTTTTTTAAGGGGGGGGGGGGTGAAAGATCATAAATTATATGTACACACATGTTGTCTCCTCCAAGTTGTAAGATGAAATAGACGCAGTACTGCGAGTTTCCACTCTAGCTAGCGAACGGAAGTAGCATGATATCTCAGCAAAAAAATAAAAATACGCGTGAGCTTGCAAGTCAGACACAATGATGGATACCGCGATTCAAATCCTGGTAACTTATGCCGTCGGGAAGGACATCCGGCTAGATCATGTAATGATGATCGCACAGGTCCCACGCCTAGCATTTACAGCTTCCAGTTCGAACCCGCTATCATCCGAAGTAGCGAGAATGATTGAAGAGTGTTTTAGTGTGATTCATTTGTTAGATGGAGGCGTTAAGCTGCCTTTTTCGGTAGGAGTAGGCTATGTCGGGATATCGATTTAAAATCCTAGTCAGGAAGGGCAGCCGGTCGTAAAACTATGGTGTGAGGCGGGGTGTGCAAAAAAGCTAGCAAGAAACATAACAAGACTTGAGTCTTAAAACAAATTCTTGCGATTTAAAATCTTAGTCGGGAAGGGCATCCGGCAGTAAAACAATAGTTCGTGATTTAAAATCTAAGAAGAGCATCTAGCTGAAAAACCCCCCGATTCTCGACAGATTCTTAATCCGAGTTCTTTGACGTCAGGAAGGGCAGCCGGTTAACAACAATTATCGAACACGCATCGCGAAGGTAGGAGTGTGCAGCGATATGCATGTTTAGACTTGCAGATTATGAAAGAAACATAACAAGACTTGAGTCTTAAAACAAATTCTTGCGATTTAAAATCTTAGTCGGGAAGGGCATCCGGCAGTAAAACAATAGTTCGTGATTTAAAATCTAAGAAGAGCATCTAGCTGAAAAACCCCCCGATTCTCGACGTCAAAGAACTCGGATTAAGAATCTGTCGAGAATCGGGGGGTTTTTCAGCTAGATGCTCTTCTTAGATTTTAAATCACGAACTATTGTTTTACTGCCGGATGCCCTTCCCGACTAAGATTTTAAATCGCAAGAATTTGTTTTAAGACTCAAGTCTTGTTATGTTTCTTTCGTAATCTGCAAGTCTAAACATGCATATCGCTGCACACTCCTACCTTCGCGATGCGTGTTCGATAATTGTTGTTAACCGGCTGCCCTTCCTGACGTCAAAGAACTCGGATTAAGAATCTGTCGAGAATCGGGGGGTTTTTCAGCTAGATGCTCTTCTTAGATTTTAAATCACGAACTATTGTTTTACTGCCGGATGCCCTTCCCTACTAAGATTTTAAATCGCAAGAATTTTGTTTTAAGACTCAAGTCTTGTTATGTTTCTTTCGTAATCTGCAAGTCTAAACATGCATATCGCTGCACACTCCTGCCTTCGCGATGTGTGTTCGATAATTGTTGTTAACCGGCTGCCCTTCCTGACGTCAAAGAACTCGGATTAAGAATCTGTCGAGAATCGGGGGGTTTTTCAGCTAGATGCTCTTCTTAGATTTTAAATCACGAACTATTGTTTTACTGCCGGATGCCCTTCCCGACTAAGATTTTAAATCGCAAGAATTTGTTTTAAGACTCAAGTCTTGTTATGTTTCTTTCATAATCTGCAAGTCTAAACATGCATATCGCTGCACACTCCTACCTTCGCGATGCGTGTTCGATAATTGTTGTTAACCGGCTGCCCTTCCTGACGTCAAAGAACTCGGATTAAGAATCTGTCGAGAATCGGGGGGTTCTTCAGCTAGATGCTCTTCTTAGATTTTAAATCACGAACTATTGTTTTACTGCCGGATGCCCTTCCCGACTAAGATTTTAAATCGCAAGAATTTGTTTTAAGACTCAAGTCTTGTTATGTTTCTTGCTAGCTTTTTTGCACACCCCGCCTCACACCATAGTTTTACGACCGGCTGCCCTTCCTGACTAGGATTTTAAATCGATATCCCGACATAGCCTACTCCTACCGAAGAAGGCAGCTTAACGCCTCCATCTAACAAATGAATCACACTAAAACACTCTTCAATCATTCTCGCTACTTCGGATGATAGCGGGTTCGAACTGGAAGCTGTAAATGCTAGGCGTGGGACCTGTGCGATCATCATTACATGATCTAGCCGGATGTCCTTCCCGACGGCATAAGTTACCAGGATTTGAATCGCGGTATCCATCATTGTGTCTGACTTGCAAGCTCACGCGTATTTTTATTTTTTTGCTGAGATATCATGCTACTTCCGTTCGCTAGCTAGAGTGGAAACTCGCAGTACTGCGTCTATTTCATCTTACAACTTGGAGGAGACAACATGTGTGTACATATAATTTATGATCTTTCACCCCCCCCCCCCCCCTTAAAAAACATGTAAGTATCTCGGAACATTCTTATCCGTGTGTGTTGCAATTACTAAGCGAGTGAGCCGAGCGAGTTGGCTACGCAGTGTGCTTTCTTGATTTTCGTATGAGTGTATTCACAATTACTAAGCGTCTTAGCAGTGTGATGAACGAGTTAGCTACGCGGTATAGATTTTTTTCGTGCCGAGCGAGTTGGCTACGCAGTGTGCTTTCTTGATTTTCGTATGAGTGTATTCACAATTACTAAGCGTCTTAGCAGTGTGATGAACGAGTTAGCTACGCGGTATAGATTTTTTATTTTTATTTTCGTACTAAGCAAATCATTTGAAGTGTTAGGTATGCGATATGTGCACAGTGTGTTTTTAGCTATGCGATATGTGCACAGTGTGTATGTTAATCATTGAAGTTGTACTGAACACATCAAACAATGTTCGATTCTAGGCTTGCTATGTTTCAATCTAAACAAAGGTATCCCCTAACATGTTGTATCGGATCACATGTAACGACATCGAGTGCAGTGTTCGATTCTAGTCTTGTTAGTTTCAATCTAAACAAAGGTATCCCCTAACATGTTGTACAGTGTTCGGTTCTTAGGATAAAGGTATCCCCTAACATGTTGTATCGGGTCACATGTAACGACATCGAGTACAGCGTTCGATTCTACTTATGTAGTGTTCTGAACACACCAGACAATGTTTTAATCACATGTTGAAGTTAACGACATCGAGTACAGTGTTCGATTCTACTTATTTTGTGTTCTGAACACATCAATCAATGTACAGTGTTCAATTCTAGTCTTGTTATGTTTTCAATCTGATCTTCCGACATCGAGTGCAGTGTTCAATTCTAGTCTTCTTATGTTTCAATCTAAACAAAGGTATCCCCTAATACAGCGTTCGATTCTACTTATGTAGTGTTCTGAACACACCAGCCAATGTTTTAATCACATGTTGAAGTTAACGACATCGAGTACAGTGTTCGATTCTACTTATTTTGTGTTCTGAACACATCAATCAATGTGCAGTGTTCAATTCTAGTCTTGTTATGTTTCAATCTAAACAAAGGTATCCCCTAATACAGCGTTCTATTAGTGTTCTGAACACACCACACAATGTTTTAATCACATGTTGTATCGAGTACAGTGTTCTGAACACATCAATCAATGTTCTGATCACATGTTGTACTGGCTGTCTCATAAGGAGCTATGTATAGCCGCCATCTTGCATCCGCCGTCTTGCGCAAGCATCCTTAGGGCGTCTCTAGCCATGGATCCTTGAGCCGCCTCATAAGAGCAACCACTATCTCGCGCAAGCATCCCTCATAAGGAGCCTTGTATAACCGCCATCTTGCGCAAGCATCCCAAGGGCGTCTATGTATAGCGATCATCTTGCATGAGCACCTTTAAGGAGTCATGTATAGCTACCATCTTGTGCAATTAGCGTCGAGAGATGGCTGCTGTAGAATTTTTCTTTTTAAAATTATCCGCTACCACATAGAGTGTAGCACTGAGGTTTGCGATGTAAGATGGTGGATGACAGCTGCGCGTGAGTTTGTAAAGCATGTGGAATTTACCGCCACCACATAGATGGCAGCACGGTGCTCAAAGATGGCGGATGACAGCTAACAGAACTTTTCAAATTACCCGCTACTACAGAGAGCAGCACGGTGCTCAAAGATAGCGGATGACAGCTAACGAAATTGCCCGCTACTACGTGCTTAAGGTAGTAGTCATAAAGAGGGCAGCACGGTGTTTAAAGATGGCGGATGGCAGCTAACGAAATTACCCCGCATGAGGGCAGCACGGTGCTCTGTTGATTAAAGATGTCGGATGGCAGCTAACGAAATTGCCCGCAGCATAGTGCTCTGTTAGTTAAAGATGGCGGGTGACAGCCGTCAAAAAGAGCATGTGGCTTTGTTTCCAAACAAGAGCACGTGGAATTTGCCGCCACAACAAAGAGGGCAGCACTGTACTCTGTTGCTTAAAGATGGCTGTCAAAAAAGCGCGTGGGTTTGTAAAGCATGTAGAATTTGCCGCTACCACATAGAGGGTAGCACGGTGCTCAAAGATAGCTGCTGTCAAAAAGCATTTTTCAAATTATCCGCCGCCACATTTCAAAGGTATCTAGCTAAAGATGGCAGCACGGTGATTAAAGATGGCGGATGATAGCTAACAGAACTTTTCAAATTGCCCGCTACTACGTGCTTAAGGTAGTAGCCATAAAGAGGGCAGCACGGTGTTTAAAGATGGCGGATGACAACTGACGAAATTGCTCGCAGCACGGTGCTCAAAGATGGCGGATGACAGCTGCACATGGCTTTGTTTCCAAACAAGAGCACGTGGAATTTGCCGCCACCACATAGAGGGCAGCACTGTTCTCTCTGGATTAAAGATGGCGGATGACAGCTGACAGAAAAGCATATAGGTTTGTAAAGCATGTGGAATTTACCGCCACCACATAGATGGCAGCACGGTGATTAAAGATGGTGGATGACAGCTGTCAGAAAAGCACATAGGTTTGTAAAGCACATGGAATTTACCGCCACCACATAGAGTGCAGCACTGTTCTCTCTGGATTAAAGATGGCGGATGACAGCTAACGAAATTGCCCGCATGATAGCAGCACGGTGCTCAAAGATGGCGGATGACAGCTGTCAAAAAAGCACGTGAATTTGTTTCCAAACAAGAGCACGTGGAATTTGCCGCCACTACATAGAGTGCGGCACTGAGGTTGGCGATGCAAGATGGCGGATGACAACTGTCAAAGGTAAGTAGCTAAAGAGGGCAGCACGGTGATTAAAGATGGTGGATGACAGCTGCACGTGGCTTTGTTTCCAAACAAGAGCACATGGAATTTGCCGCCACTACATAGAGCGCAGCACTGAGGTTTCGGATGCAAGATGGCGGATAACGTACCACATTTCAAAGGTAAGTAGCTAAAGAGGGCAGCACGATGCTCAAAGATGGTGGATGACAGCTGCACGTGGCTTTGTTTCCAAACAAGAGCACATGGAATTTGCCGCCACTACATAGAGCGCAGCACTGAGGTTTCGGATGCAAGATGGCGGATAACGTACCACATTTCAAAGGTAAGTAGCTAAAGAGGGCAGCACGATGCTCAAAGATGGTGGATGACAGCTGCACGTGGCTTTGTTTATCTCACGCTAGTGAGGTTAAGTTGGTAGCACTAAGGTTTAAACCCGTCAAGATGGCAGCACTGCCGATGACAGGTGACGAATTTTGCAGCTACTGCGATATAGAGGGCAGCACAGTGCTTTGTGGTTTAAAGATGGCGGATGACAGCTGTCAAAAAAGCACGTGGCTGTCAAAAAGCACGTGGCTTTGTTTACCTCGCGCTAGTTAGGTTAAGTTGGTATCACTAAGGTTTAGGTCCGTCAAGATGGCAGTACTGAGGTTAGCGATGCGTTGTTGTCTGTCAAAAAGCACGTGGCTTTGTTTACAAATCTGTCAAAAAAGCACGTGGCTGTCAAAAAACACGTGGCTTTGTTTACCTCATGCTAGTTAGGTTAAGTTGGCACTACTGAGGTTTAGGCCCGTCATGATGGCAGTACTGAGGTTTGCGATGCGTTGTTGTCTGTCAAAAAGCACGTGGCTTTGTTTACAAATCTGTCAAAAAGCACGTGGTTGTCAAAAAGCACGTGGCTTTGTTTATCTCGAGCTAGTTAGGTTAAGTTGGCACTACTGAGGTTTAGGCCCGTCAAGATGGCAGTACTGAGGTTAGCGATGCGTTGTTGTCGATGACAGCTGTCAAAAAGCACGTGGCTTTGTTTACAAATTCAAATTTCGCGCTAGTTAGGTTAAGTTGGCAGTACTGTCGCGCTAGTTAGGTTAAGTTGGCAGTACTGGAAGAGGCCACTGGCTGAGGTGGAGGTGGCCACTGGGAGCCGGAGGTGGCGGTGGCCGCCGAACCATCCAATTATACTACTTAAGAACACAGTTATTTTCTCATCCTCGCGTCACTGAACGTCGTCTATGTGTTAATGTTACGTTAAGTGAGTAGATAAAATCATTTTTAATATTTTTTGACCTTTCACAATGTTATTGGGGTAAGTGCAGTTTTACGGCCGGATGCCCTTCCTGACACCAAACTTACGAGAAGGTATCTATTCACTACTGCGTGATTCTGTGGCAGTTCTGGTGCGATGTGTCGAATGTATTATGATGAACACAAACGCCCAATTCCCGAGCCAGAAGAATTAATCATACGCAGTTAAAATCCTCGGTATGGCCAGGAATCGAACCCGGATTCCTCTGAAACAAAGGTCAGAACGCTGACCATACAGCCAAGGCAAAAGAAAACTAAGTTACTGAGAAATAACTTTCAAACACCTATCTTTCAGGTTTAAATAAACATAAATCTTTATATCATAAAACACAAGACTTAGTTCTACTCGTACGTGAAATCAGAAAAGACAGACTTTCTATTTAAAACCCTCCACATACATGGGTCAAGATTCAAACCATGTCAGCTTACGAGAAACTATTCGCGCTATAGATTAGGGAAATCATAAAGTTATAGTATAGCTCCAATTTTATACTATTTTTAAGCTTTCATTACTCTTATTTATTTATTTATTTATTTATTTATTTATTTATTTATTTATTTATTTATCTATTTATTTTATTTATTTATCGCATGGCTTATAGTACCAGCAGTGTCCGAAGACATGTTTGGCTCGCTTGGTGCAGGTTCTTCCTACTTGACGCCCATAGCCGACCTGCACGACTGGGTGCGAGGGTTAAGGTAGACAGAGGGTGAAACCCAGGGTCGGTACACAGCCTACTCCTGTCGAATAACACGAAGGGGTCTGCTCAACGCTTAAGGTCACCATCCGACGGACGAATCACTATCAACAGCGTCATATGCATAGCTTGATCAATAGAGCAGTAAGAACGCCACTAGATAAAAGTGAATTGAATAAAGAGATAAACATTATCCACGATATTGCCAGAAGAAATGGCTATCTTACGAGCTATGCCAATAGGATAAAGAGTAAGGTCGTGAATAGACCTAACATTCTACTTGTAAAATGGAAAGAAAAGAAGAAATTTGCTGCATTCACTTAAATGAATAAACAGTCATATGGCTTGGTTAAACTCTTTAGGAAACACAACATCCATGTATCCTTTAGGGCCGATAATAATAATAATAATAATAATAATAATAATAATAATAATAATAATAATAATAATAATAATAATAAAATTTTGTTCAACCCAAATAGCGTAAACACCAGTAAAATTTTCAGTAAGTCACGAGTATATAAATTGTCTTGCCAAGACTGCGAAAAAAGTATATAGGACAGTCGGGAAGGAGTGTGTCGGTACGGTATAAAGAGCATGTGAATGCACGAAGACATTCTAGATACTCTGCCATGTGCGAACACATGCACGAAAACAATCATCACTTCACTAATGCTGAACGGGACATGGTTCTATTACACCCGCTAAACAAAGGTAAACAAATAAATGCCCTTGAGATATTAGAAATTTACATGTTACACAAATTTGATAATGAAAATTGCCTTAACGAGCACATGACAGAGGATAACCACTTATTTAAATTGGCGACCCAATACGCTATGAAGAGAGCAAAAGAGAAGGAAGAAAAGCGCGTAAGAGGGCAAGTATGACGTTAGCACACATGGGCAGTACTCTCCCCTCCTCCGCCATTCACCGCGCCTCCCACTGCAACTCCGCAATCAGTCGCCGAACAACATCAGCCGCTTTTATATATCCTTAATAGTTACATGACAGCCTCACGTACTTCTTGTATCATTATATTGGTAAGTTTTAATAACTTTACGCGTTGTATTCTCATTTTGTTTGTTACAGTCTTCCAATTACAGTTTCTATTTTACTTCTCCCTCTTACAGATCATTTTAAGCTCATATCACCTGGCTGCATAACACACCCATTAACGGATGGTTTCGGCATGACAACAAGTTTTTGCACTATTTTATTTTATTCTTAACTCCAATTGAATTTTACAAGAAATCATCGGATCATCAAGTACACAGTGATCTAACGCCACAACAAGAACATAGTGCTCAATATTTTAATTCATACAGACTTTATTATATTGTGTTTCATCGTATTCGACTGGATGGAATTAAATTCCATGCATCCGCTCTTCGATTTTTAAAATGTCAAATTGTATTGGCAATAGTTTTGGATTTCTTAATGGGGGCCCCCTTTTAATTAGGTCTTTTTGTGTACAGGAATTTTAAATTTGACTATCTGATGAAGGGAATGTATTAAGATTATCGAAACATGTACTAGACTTATCTAAATAAATATAAGTAATTAATATTTAGTATTTACTAGGCGGACCATCCACCTACATATTTGTTGTTCTTCAGAAGTGACAACAGATAAGAAGCTGTTCTGCTCTGAGACCAGAGATTCAAATCCCTCTCTGCCTATTGACGAATTCACTCTTGGAAAATTATGCGATGGAGCATTGTTTGAAGTCGCGACACCCATTGCCAAATCCTAGGCTTCACGTATTTCATTTTCTCGCAGACACACGGGGATGATTATCAAGATACCAAGAGCCCTTTATGAGCAACAACGAGAAAAACAACTTCTATAACGATCGATAGAAGTTATTGAAATCCAACCTCGGGCTATCAGACAGACATTCAGATTTATGACACAGTTTTACTCCAGACCTGTCGTCTACAAATTGGATGCGTCTGATCATTTGAGGAAATAACCAAGTGAAACTGTGTATCTGTCACCACAACGGATAAACAGAGGAGTGTGTCTGAATCTGTTTATAGCAATGTCTGTATTTACAACACAAGTATACCCTTGTTGTGTATTCCTCGTCCGTTCCCACGTGATGCCATATTCCATTCTGGATCTGGTCCTGAAGGATATGTTCGTCCGTAATGTACGTAAAAAGAGAACCATAGAGAAGGACGACAAAGTTGTAATAACACTGTAACAAATTGAATTCACGTTCTTCCAGATGCTTGGTTAACCTCTCGGCTTGCTGGAAGCGCTTTCTTTATTTTTCTGGGCTTGAGCGAGTGGCATTTCTCTTACTTCATGAGAGAAACAGTAAACCTGATATGGAGGTAATTACTGTAAGTTTCTCAGTTTAAGACTAAAGAAGATAGGATATTCGTAACAGTTGTGCACATTATTTAGAAATTATCAGGTATACAAATAAGTACATGAACATATGCTCCGGGCGTGATATCCTAGTTATACAGTCGTTGGTTTGTCACCAAAGGGGCTGCGATTCGAATTCTAGTCTGTGCATCGGGGAAAATTGAAATGAATTCGGATTCCACGCAAAACTGAAGGTCCTTTAGCTATGATCACGATATTAAGAGCCACGAAAAACCACATGTGGAAGAATTCCCACGACTACTGAGAGTATCAAACTAACATCTTCCGAGAAAGTTTACAGGTGCACGATCCTCCCGCGTTGTCAGATTAATTGGGAATAGTAGTAATAGTATTTATTTCTGAATGGATCCTCTAAGTGGATAGATATGATATCCATTTCAACAGACCCAACTTATACAAGCGTAATAGACCCCACCGTTGTAAAAGGCTCCTCAAATTCAACCAGTCGATGTTCATAAAGAAAACTGTGAAGCCTACGATCTCACAACTCCACACTATAAAGAGAAGGATGAGTTTACGTCTATGAATCAATATCATCATTTTCAAGTATGAATGAGCGTCGGGTAAGATTATACCAGCAGAAATGAATACACGTCAGCTCATGATCAAACGCCCTGGGAAAGGGAAGAAGAATTTTCACCCTCAATTCAATTAAATTTATTACTTTTTTTGCTAGTTGCTTTACGTCGCACCGACACAGATAGGTCTTATGGCATCGATGGGATAGGAAACGCCTAGGAGTTGGAAGGAAGCGGCCGTGGCCTTAAGTAAGGTACAGCCCCAGCATTTGTCTGGTGTGAAAATGGGATACCACGGAAAACCATTTTCAGGGCTGCCGACAGTGGGGTTCGAACCTACTATCTCCCGAATACTGGATACTGGCCGCACTTAAGCGACTGCAGCTATCAAGCTCGGTCATTTTATTATTATTATTATTATTATTATTATTATTATTGTTATTATTATACCGCTTTTACCACACGCATGTGGGGTCGCGGATGCGGACTATGTCGCACACGTGGATTTGGCCCCGTTGTACGGCAGGATGCCCTTCCTGACGCCAATCCTATATGGAGAGATGTAATCACTATTGCGTATTTCTGGGGTGGTTAGTAGTGTGCTGTGTTGTCTGAATATGAAGAGGAAAGTGTTGGAACAAACACAAACAACCAGTCCCCGAGCGAGAAGAAATAATCAGACGCGATTAAAATCCCCGACCCGATCAGGAATCGAACCCAGGACAGTCTGAATGCCTCAACGCTAACCATTCAGGCAATGAGTTGGAACCTCAATTTAATTATTTTATGTAATTTCATTACAGTGGTGCCCAAATATATTTTAAAGTAATTTTCGTTCAGGAGAGTCTGTATAAAATTTGTGGCGGGTGGGGGGGAGGGGGTGCTAAATCCTCTTATCAGAGCCCAATAAATGTAATCATTCATATAGTTTGCTGCAAATATTTTAGTCCTATTACAACATATACTGTATACACATTAGTACATACCCTTTTGCCGTACACCTAATTCACACAGCTTCCATGTACATAATTACAAAGCATCATGATAGCTTATTAGTTAGATGTGGAGAGTACCTTTCATTACAACAAGTGAATATCATTTTTGTTCCGTGAAGTAGTAAGTCTTATGATTGTGTATAGAGGTGCAATGAAAATGAAAATGTCGTATGGCTTTTAGTGCCGGGATATCCCAGGACGGGTTCAGCTCGCCAGGTGCAGGTCTTTCTATTTGACGCCTGTAGGCGACCGGCGCGTCGTGATGAGAATGAAATGATGATGAAGACAGCACATACACCCAGCCCCCATGCCACTGGCATTAACCAATTAAGGTTAAAATACCCGACCCGGCCGGGCCGGGAATCGAACCCGGGACCCTCTGTACCGAAGGCCAGTACGCTGACCGTTCAACCAACGAGTCGGACAGAGGTGCAATGATAGTCATATATACAGGATGAACAAAAAATGCCGCACGTGGAGTTCGGCATGCAGTTCCTCGTCGAAATTCACGACAAAAGTTTATCTTGCAAAACCTAGTCCCACAAATAGGTTTAATAGAAATGCGAGTAAAGAAACGAGGCTCTGGCAACGCTGTAACGGCGTGCAGCGTGGCCAAGCACAGGTCGCATGAACTCGGCGCTTTTCCGGAGCTGTCTCATTAGCTGAGTGAGAAGAGGTAATGTTATAAATGCCGGTTGTCGGACGCGCCGATGTTCGAGTCGCGTTCGCGCCAAATCAAATTGTATCCAATGTACAACTCCACTGTGCAATACACTATGTTCTCTCTTACCGTTATAGTTATCTTTATTTACACATTCAAACATAACATGAACTTCTTACAGACGTAAACGACCACTTTGTTTCGTCCATGGCACAAATAAAGCTTATAAACGCAGTTACGACGGGAACTAGGAGCCTGACGTCACACACACAAAAGAAAAAACAACCTGACGTAGACTCGAGCCGTAGCTCCATGGTGCATGTGGGTTTGATAACCCAGCCGTCTACCCAGTCAGCTGCGACGGCGGGTACGGTAGAGAGGGACGATGCACGTTTCTATATTACATTCCGATGCACTGCAGGATTTAACAGTGTTGCCAGCTTTTCATTTTCGACTTTTTTCCCAACTGCACCAGATCCGATTTGGCTATAGAAACATTTGATGAGGAATCGCAGGCCGACCTACAAGTGCGGAAGTTTTTGTTCATCCTGTGAAGTTGAATAAGCTGTTCAAACTAGATATCAAATTTACGAACATGGTCAGTTGCCACATTGGAGAACGTTAAATATAAAAGTTAGCAGTGGCATGCGGAACCGCTGTCAGTCTCTCACTATCTAAATTACAAAGACATGTTTAAAATGGTTTTACTGGACAGCATCTAGTTGGAGGAAACAGAATAATAATAATAATAATAATAATAATAATAATAATAATAATAATAATAATAGTAATAATAATAATCATAATAATAATTCGCCTCTGTGGTGTAGTGGTTAGTGTGATTAGCTGCCATCCCCGGAGGCCCGGGTTCGATTCCCGGCCCTGCCACGAAATTTTACAAGTGGTACGAGGGCTGAAACGTGGTCCACTCAGCCTCGGGAGGTCAACTGAGTAGATGTGGGTTCGATTCCCACCTCAGCCATCCTGGAAGTGGTTTTCCGTGGTTTCCCACTTCTCCTCCATGCAAATACCGGGATGGTACCCAACTTAAGGCCACGGCCGCTTCCTTAAGAAAGAAAGAAAGAAAGAAAGAAAGAATAATAATAATTTAACGTGCTGTAGACTACTAACGGTTTTGGGGACCCCGAGATGCCCTAATTTTGTCCCGCAAGAAATTTTGACGTGCCGATAAATGTACCGACACGACGCTGCCGTATTTCAACACCTTCAATTACCACCGGACTGAGCCGGGATCGAACCCGCCAAGCTGAGGTCAGTGCTCTACCACAAGAGCTACTGAGCCCGACATTATTATTATTATTATTATTATTATTATTATTATTATTATTATTATTACCGAAAGAATATGTCTTTCTTTCTTAATCTGTTTACCCTCCATGGTTGGTTTTTCCCCTCTGACTCAGTGAGGGATCCCACCTCTACCGCCTCAAGGGCAGTGTCCTGGAGCGTGAGACATTGGGTTGGGGATACAACTGGGGAGAATGACCAGTACCTCGCCCAGGCTGCCTCACCTGCTATGCTGAACAGGGGCCTTGTCGGTAGATAGGAAGATTGGAAGGGATAGACAAGGAAGAGGGAAGGAAGTGGCCTTGGCCTTAAGTTAGGTACCATCCCGGCATTTGCCTGGAGGAGAAGTGGGAAACCACGGAAAACCACTTCCAGAATGACTGAGGTGGGAATCGAACCCACCTCTACTCAGTTGACCTCCCGAGGCTGAGTGGACCCAGTTCCAGCCCTCGTAGCACTTTTCAAATTTCGTGGCAGAGCCGGGAATCGAACTCGGTCCTCCGGGGGGTGGCAGCTAATCACACTAACCACTACACTACAGAGGCGGACGAAAGAATATGTAAGAAAGTAAATTACATTTCGACTTGATTGTGATTTTGAATTGGTTGGCTGTGTGTCGGGTTGTTTGTCAGACATTTGCATCCTATATGCCGAGTCTATTGGCATACAAGATCACTTGAATAAAATGGTTCAGAAACTCCTCCACGGAACAAATGTATGGGTACTGCTGATTCTATTTAGAAAAGTTGGGACATTACCAAATAAGTATGCTGTATTCGAGAAAAGCCAGACCCGCGTCTCCGGGTTCGGTTTTCAGACAGATCAGGGATTTTTTCTGGTTCTGAGGGCTGATTCTACGTCCAGTCAGTCTACGCGAGAATAATTGAGGAGCTATTTTACAGTGAGATAGATACTCTGATAAAAAGAAGCCAAGAAAAATGACCGAGAGGATTCGTCGTACGGACTACGTGTCACCTCGTAATCTGTATGTCTTCGGACTGAGTAGAAAGCTGAAATGCTTATAGCTGCTTTTAGCACCTGTGGTACATTTCTTTATTGACAGTTATGTATTTCAGTGTTCAGTCTGCAAGCCACTGTAAATGAAGTGAGTATTTTCAACTCACTTTGTGACCTGGTCCAGTTCTATACTTTTTATCTTTAAATCATTAAAAAGTAAGTTTAACCATCCTAACCTTGGTTTCCCTCTGCATCACTTACTCCCCACGGCCTAGTCCAATACTATTTAAAGTAACCTATCCTCCTCTATTCACCTCATATGACCAACACCCAAAGCTAATTCATACGCATAGCTTTGCCCATTGATTTCATTCCTAGCTTAGCCCTTATCTCCTTATGCAAATGCCCTCTATCCATCGTTCTCACTTGCTATTACCAGCTGTCATTCTTGCTATATCCATTTCTGTTATATCGCTTTTATGAACAAGCTATCCCGAATGCACCTACCTTTCTCTCCCGTAATTAAAATATGTATGAAAAAGACCTATAATAATTATTCAGATAATTTCGTCTGAGAACTGACTCCTTCCCAACATAATACTAATGATCCTCAGACGTGTTACGTACCTTTCCTTGACCGGATCCATTACATCTCTTCAGTTTTTTCACGAGGCTAAGTGAATTCTGTCCTTTTGGGTACGTACTCCTATATAACAAGAAATACACCAAAATGAAAAAATGATATAATTATCTCGTAGATGCAATACTGAAATTGCAATATTTTCACTATTTAGTGTTCTATCATCCATTCTGACCAACAATAATAGAAGAAAAGTTTAAAAAAACAATCTAATGCATGGTTTTCCCTGTCTTTTCATATCCCCCAGTTTTACGTGGAATCTAAACCACAAAAACGTGACTTTTAATTTCAAAAATCCCGCATTTGACCGGGATTCGAAATTTCATCACCTTGTTGAGAATTCAATGGAAGGAACTTAAATCTGTAGCATTTTTAGAAAGCTGAAACCTATTCCTTATCCTAGATCAGTGAACAGAATGTGTTTAAGACGTATGCCCGTCTTCTGAGAAGAACTGATCCTGTGTCTGTTCAATGGTTGATAACTTATTAATAACATGCTTTGAATATGAATGTTAAAGGAACTGATTGACATCATGTCACTCAAATATAACAAAACGCTGCAATGGCCAACGGACGTATTTGCGGTTAATTGCATAGGAATCAATAACTGGAGTGATGATTGGCATATCTTGTTCTGAAATACTTCATATTTAAACCGCTCTGCGTAGTTGAACAATAATATACTTTGAGAGTTGAATGCAATGCTAATCTCCATACAGTGATAAAAGATGCGACACCTGAGCATTCCGATTAACGGCTACAATTATGAGTGCTCAGTGCAAAGCAAATATTAAGAGATTTATAGCTATCACTCTAAATACTCTGAAAATCTTCTAGAAATAATTTCTGGTAAATCGCAGTAAGACTTCTGTTAAACTATGTTATTTTGTTTTGTCTACTTGGTTGAGAATTCCGAGTGGGTGAGTCGGATCGTATGGCATTTGTATAGTCTCTCAAATGAGTGCGTGTTATTGTATATTCACCGTATTTGATATTTTATCAGACTTTAATTATTGCCAAAATATACTTCACTTCCCACGTAGATACCAATCCCACGCATACCCACTAGATTTTATTTATCTAAAGTTTCAATTGTTTCTGAGTATAAATCTGCACTCATTCTTTGATCGATTGTACATGTAGAATTCACTGTTATTATGGTATAATGGTTATTAGAAGAATTTTTTTCAGTCCACCTCATTAAATATACTGTACAATACTTATGTCAATACGTTACTGAGCAACACACTTCTACTGTTCTGCTCGCTCTTCTTTAATGAGGCACCGCCTTGTAATCAATACCAGTCGTGTTCTCTCTTGTACCCACCGAAGAATGATAGCTTGTATTTCCATAACAATAAATCCCGTATCGCGTGTTGTTCTTTTGTAGTTGATGTGACTGCGAGCGCCTGCCAGATAGGCAGCACACCACACTGCGTCTCAGCAACACACTATCACTTCTTGGAGGGAATGTTTCAGTCAACGGAGATGTCAATAGCTTTCCTCCAAAAGAAATGATCTCCTTTCGTATGTAAATTCTGGCGTTCAGAATTTGGCAAAAGGTAAATAGTATCTTCAACTATGAGTATAAAAAAGTACTACCGAGCTAAATGCTGACAATGAGAGCTATCTCTAGCAGTTCCTGAAGAACTGTGATCAGAAGCAGGTGAGAGATTATCTTGTAGAAATTAGGTCAATAAACTTATTAACTCCGTATTTTAGTGTGTTTAATTATGCCTGACTTTAAATACTAAGTCCAGATGTTTCGTTGTAATGTTAGTCGTATCATCCTTAATTATTGTGAAAACTTTAAAATATAAGTGTCAGCTTATTTTCAATGTACCGTAATGTGTAGCTATGTACTTCATGTTTATATTTTTAAAATATCGTTCTGTTTATAAGTCTGTCTGATGTTGATGATTACGATGATGATGACAGTAAACATCAACTGGGGGCGTGATTAGTTTAGTGGTTTATCTGCTGGCTTTATGCTCAGGTGGGTTAGATTAGAATCTTACAGTGAAATTTTGAGCTGAAAAATCACGTGACTTCAGTAAGGGCATTGGGTCCTAGAACCCCGATCAAACCCAAAATGAGGTTAGGTGGCTCCATTTACCCTATACAGTAAATGAATAGAATAAGTTGAAGACATTTTGAATAATAATAATAATAATAATAATAATAATAATAATAATAATAATAATAATAATAATAATAATAATAATAATAATGTCTACTTTGTGTTGTTCTTAATAATTTAGTCAATGAGAAAACTGTAGACACTCAAATATAGGACTAGACACTCCGGGCGAAGTATTCTGATCCCGAGGATATGAGAACTTTCAACGACCATCTTAGCTTTTGACACTCAACTAGACAGGTACCATACTCTAAATACCGATCTCGATAGTTGCAGTCGCTTAAGTGCGGCCAGTATCCAGTAATCAGGAGATAGTGGGTTCGAGCCCCACTGTCGGCAGCCCTGAAGATGGTTTTCCGTTGTTTCCCATTTTCACACCAGGAAAATGTTGGGGCTGTACCTTAATTAAGGTCGTGCCACTTCCTTGCCACTCTTAGCCCTTTCCTGTCGCATCGTCGCCGTAAGACCTATTTGTGTCAATGCGACGTAAAGCAATTATTAAAAAGGTAAAGGCTAAAAGCAAATTTAAAACATAAAACTAATAAATGAAGAAACAATTAAAAACATTAAAACTCTAGGAGCACAAAAGCTAATATTCATTTTAGTAAAAGAAACGTTAGATAGTTACAATAACAATTGTCTCTTAAAAGCGATTAAATAGATCACGATCTGTCAAAAATCCTACGAAGAGATCTACTAACTGCCGTCATCTCGTAGAATGAAGGACAAGGTGGCAGGAAGTTTTACACCGCAGTACAGACCGGCTAGGAACCCCAAACCCGTAAGGAGTTTACTACAGTCTGGTGGGCACCGCAGGAACACGCCGAGGTAGTGTGACTTCTCCCATCAGTAAGTAGGGGTATCGCTATACACGTCCGATCCGAAGACGGCACGATCCGGAACAAACGAAGGGAAGTCTTCCATACCTTCGTTCTTTAATTTTTCTTGGCTTATTGGAAAGAGGCCTAATTTTATTTCCTTCCCTTAATGTTGATTAAGCTATTTTGTCTGCGTGTCATGATCAATCATATTCCTATCCACAGTCTGCATTGTGAAACACTGTTTCGAAGACTTGCAGGAACTAAACTTAAACATAGAGTATTCCTTCCATGGTGTTGTGTGATCATGATCATAAAGATTATTAAGATAAATATTATATTTAAGAGACTTACCTCTATTGCGAATTCCATGGTGTCCCCTACTATTTGGACCATATAAACTCAGCAAGTCTGTTTAATATCTATAGGTGGATTCTGCAAGCAAGTGTGTTCAAATCCCACCCTCAGCCTTCCTCTAAATAGAGACATCGGTGGATTTTCTACTTCAATTCCAGAAGATGCCTGATATTTTTGTGATATTTTTGGGGTACTTCAAGTGTTCTAATACTTATGAAAAACTAGCTGTAGTACCCGGCGTTGCCCGGAAAGTTTTTGAATGCTTACCTTTAAGATTTTTGTTACCGGATAGTTATATGTGAAGTGAATTTTAATATAATTCCTTTTTGACATGTTTATTGACATTTTACGATTCTATTCTGTAGTTTTAGAGTTATTTAGATGTGTGTGATTTCATGTTTTAGTAAAACTTCCTTATGAAAGCTCGAATTGACTGGGATCCTGTCAAAAAAGTTATAACTATATGTATTTACCCGTCGCACAATAGATACGATGTACACGATTTCAACTGGCATTAAAACTGTCACCAATCAGCCTTGCAACTCCAAAAGCAGTGGATTCAACACTTATCTCGGTTATTTTAGACTTTTTACTTTAAATCAATCTCAGCCCACCGTCTCAATGGATGCTGAACGTTAAGCTAAACGGTATCCAGAGTGTCACAATTCATCTCAGCGACACATAAACAATGGATTCAACATTAATAAAAGTTATTTTCCATTATTTTTACATGTCATCCCCTCCCATTACCCACCCCTACCGGGGGTTGGGATGTTTCATCTCCACAGTAGTTTTTTTTTTTTTTTTTTTCAAATGGTAAATCATATGTGTACCAAGTTTCGTTGAGAGCTATTTTGGAACATACCTATATACATCTCTGTCATTTTTACATTCATATTCATCCCTTATCGAGAGCCTCCGTGGCTCAGACGGCAGCGCGTCGGCCTCCCACCACCGGATACCATGGTTCAAATCCCGGTCCCTCCATGTGAGATTTGTGCTGGACAAAGTGGAGACGGGACAGGTTTTTCTCCGGGTATTCTGGTTTTCCCTGTCATCATTCATTCCAGCAACACTCTCCATTATCATTTCATAGCATCTATCAGTCATTAATAATCACCTTGGGAGTGGCGACCCCATTGTAACAACAGCCTATATATGGTTCATTCATTACATCCCTGACCCGGTCAAAGACTGGACAGCCAGGTTGTAGGTTTTCATTTTCATTTATCCCTTATCAACTTGCATTCTGATTGCGGCTGAAGTATGACTTAACAAGCATCCAGAGTGTCACAGTTCAACTCAGCGACCTCGTAAAGAATGGATTCAATAATGGTATAAGTCGTTTTCGTTTATTTGTATATTTCACCCTCTCCTCTAGGAGTATATTTTTTCAGATAGTAAATCATATGTGTACCAAGAGACTACTGAATGAGGGTTGTGCTGGAAGAAACACATATATCCATAATTTCAGTCATTTCAGTCATTTCAGACATTTTCCATTTCATCCCTTATCATTCCCATCCCGACGAGAGCTGAACATGGACTTCAATGACATCCGGAATGTCGTTTTCACCTCAGTGACCCCGAAAACTATGGACTGTACATTAATATTTGTCATTGTCTATTACTGTTATAGTTCACCCCTCTCTCCGTATTTTGTATAATTCAACCTCGCCCCTAGAAGTGCTAGCGATACCGTATCCCCATAGTAATTTCCGCCAGATAATATGTATACGTCCATAAACTCGGTCACTTTAGACATTTTCTTTACTTCACCCGTTTTCATCCCCCACCCCCACCCCCTGCCGATTGGGACCGAACTTTGTCTTTAAACGTCATCCAGAAGGTTTAGTTCATCTCAGAGACCCAAAAAACTACGGATTCGACTCAAGTATCGGTCTTTATCGATTATTTTTACCCCACAGATTTTTTACGGGTAGTAGGTCATACTTTTATCAGTTTTGATTGAGAACTATTCTGAAACATACACGCATACGTCCATTATCTCGGTAATTTTAGGAGTTTTTTTACTTTTTCTCGCCCCCTATGAGAAAGGAGGCTGAACTTAGACTTAAAACAATTCGGTGTGTCACTATTCATCCCAGCGACCCCGAAAGGAATAGATTCATTAATATTTTCGATCATTTTACAACTTACCCCCTCCCACACCAACCTCTAGGGGTACTAGGGTTGTCATACCTCCACACAGTTTGTCTCCTGAGAGTATGTCTTAAATGTACTAAGTTGGGTTGAAATCATTTCCGCTCTCCCAATAACTATGGATTCAACACTAATATAGGTCGTTTTAGTTATATTTCGTCTCCTTCGCTAGCGGTTCTAGGAGTGTCTTGCCCCTACAGTATTTTTTCCAGATAGTAGGTAATATTTTGGCAGTTGTTCGAGTTTCCACGAATATATTGTAGTGTTTCATTTAAATCGCGATTATGATGATTGCTCTAATTACATTACATCACTTATTTAAGTTTATTTTCATACCTTTTTCTCTTTTTATGCTTTAATCATCTCTCTGGAGTCGTCCTCTGCGACCCAGCTCCTTTCGTGATTAAGTTGCTAGCTCAATATGTCTACCATTTGCTCGAGGTATTTCTGTCCACGTCATTTTGATGTCGGCGGCAACTTGCTTTGTTATTGGCTGTGAGTGGTGCAATGTAACCCTCCGCGGTTATTATTTCTTGTTTTTCAGTATTATTTACTTTTTCTAATACTTATTATTCTCTTAAGGCTTACACGAGATTTTTCCCGTTATTTGTTGATTTATTGGTTTGTAATTTAAAAACAGCCCTTTTCAGTGTTATGATTTACTGTGTTATTCGCTGTGCATTACTCTCAGTATATGGACTACACCTGATCTGAGCAGGACAACTTGGGCTAATTGAGCCCTCTCCGGAACTCTGCAGTTGTAGCTACTCAACCAACATCAACGGGGCTGACCAAGCCCATGTCAGGACTCTGAACCAAGGACAACCCGGGCTGACTTAGCCCACACTAACACGAGCAGTACCTCACCGATACTTTAGCGATGGTCAAACTTCGCTTGCCGTCTTCCAGATTAAGCTCGAACATTGTATACGAGCAATATAATGGTCACTACTGTAGTGACTCCAACTTTTTTCTGCAGCTTTGCTACCTTACCTTTTTGCTGAGTCTTAATTTATTTAAGAGGCTGTGTCTCCAATTTGGAGACTTTCTTAGGGCATTGCCCCATTTCATATTCTTAGGAACCCTTTTAAATATTGTTATATTGGGGCTGGTAACTTATGATTGATGCCTTAAGCCATTTAAATGTTGGTTAATCGCCTTTTATGGCTTCATGTAAAATTTACCTGCAGCTTTACTTCTTTTTCATGTCAATGAATTCTGGTTATTTTTCAGTACCTTTATAAATTTAATACTGATACTACTTACTTTTACAAGATTCAAAGTCAATAAAAGTACACTTTTGTAAATATGTGGTTCCAACCCTCTATTTCCTTATTTCAGTGAACCTTCACTCTTTCCCAAGTAGTAGGGATTCGGATACTTATCCTCAATCATCCCTCCAGCAGTTATTCTGGAACATACACACAAACATACTTAATCTCGGTCAGTTTGGACATTTACTTTTCTCACCCCTTCTCACCCCACTGCCGACTGTGGCTCATCTTGGACTTAAACGACATCCGGAGTGTGTGTCACCATTCATTTCAGCGACCCCGAAAACTATGATTTCGACACTGTTTTCGATTATTTTTTATCTCAATTCCCACTCGCCTTCCACCCAAAGGGGGCTGAATTTGAGTTTTTAAAATATTCAGTGTTAGTATTCATCTCTCCGACCCCAAAAACTATGGATTCAACACTATTTTCGATTATTTTTATATCTAACTCCCGCCCTCTCCCCCACTTAAGAGGGGGCTGAACTTGGACTTTAAAAATATCCCCTACGGATGCTAAGGTTGTCGTACCCCCACGAAGTTTATCTCCTGATCGTAAGTCATAAGTGTACCAAGTTCGGTTCATATCGCTCCAGTAGTCCTGAAAACTACGGATTCGACACTATTAATGGTGGGTTTTAATTATAAGTATATTTCAACTACCCTAGCGGTATTAGGGGTGTATTGCTCAACCCCCCCCCCCCCACAGCATTTTTCACAGATAGTAAGTAAAATTTGTACCAAATTTAGTTGACAGCTATGCTGAAAAGTACACACATACATCAATATTTTCCATTTTGGACATTTTAGTACCTAATCCCCCTGACGCTCCACCCCTAAGGGCGCTAGGGATGGCTTACTCCAACAGTGCTCGTCTCCAGATAGTAATTCATAAGCGTGCCAAGTTTGGTTGAAATTGCTCCAGTGGTTTTGCAGGAGGTGTGCCATTTACACACGCACACACATCCATTTTTATACATAGAGAGAATATGTCTTTACTGGCAGGACCTAGTGTTTACAGTGCACTATGTCTTCTGGTATGGGCTAGAGAAAATTTTTACTTTCATTGACCTGTCTCAGTCTCATCCTTGGCTTTGACGATATGAAAGTGACCGAGGTATGAGCAGTGTTAGTAATGCCATTCCTTATGCAGCCAGTCCCTGCTATGAATGGTGTGAAAATGTTCTCTATAATCACTATAAGCAATCAGGAGATATTATACAGCTCCCGAGTATATTTCAAAGGGAGATTTGGTAGACTGGTATGTAATAGCAACTTCTGGCTCGGTGAGGAAAGCAACGGGAAACTATTATCGGCACACTTTATCTTGGCGCATTTGTGTACGGGGGTGAGGAGTAAGGAGGGAGCTGTCCCGGTTACGATAGTGCTGCCAACTGAATAAAACTTAAATCTGAATTGAATCGAGAATATGATCGATCGATATGAAGTTTCTAAACCATTATTATCTTAAGACAACAACTATGTCACATACACATTATATAACATTATATAACATTTCTCGATGTGAATCTTGTTCCTAGCATGAATTCTATAATTTGGCTTTGCTGTGTAAACAACAACAGTACTAGTACGTGAAGTGTACGCCAGATGTCGGACACGATGCTTAAGCGATTCATAGTTTGTGTTTCAAAGGTTGCCAGTACGACTCTTGAAGATCGCCGAGGTCGACCGATGCAGCACTAGGGTGTAAATGCACCAAGATAAAGTGTGCCGATAATACCTCACTCCTCATTTCCCTAGTACGTCCCTTCAGTGATGCCTAGGCCACCTATGACAGCTGATGGCGGAGCTGTTGAGGATCCAGCCAGCCTTAGGGGTGAGAACCGAACATACATACATATATAGTAGATAGAAGATACAGTAAAGTACTGTACATATAACGGAGTTACTCAGAACTTCTCATACAACTCAAATATGACAGATCCATTACAGTTCCTAGCTTACTCTAAACTGTTACCGATATTAAGATACACTGGAGTGCTGAAATATACTCTAACAGTTGTTTATTTTGTATTATGGGATCCAATTCCGCGAGCAACACACCAGGCGAACATCTACCCCACTGACATACCTAGTTATCGATATGCGAAGTCTGATAATCTGTGTGAATGTAGTGTGTCACGTGAAAAGTAATCACTATAAGCGATCAGGAGATGTTATACAGCACCCGAGGAAATTTCAAAGGGAGAATTGAAAATATATTTTTATATCTTTATTTTATGGTGTTCAATGCTGTTTCACACAGAACTCTACGAGGTGTTAATAACGAGAGTACGAAAGACTAGGACTGATACCGAAAGTTATAATAATAATAATAATAATAATAATAATAATAATAATAATAATAATAATAATGGCGTGTAGTTTTCGGTGAGACCTGGTGCAGGTCATTCGAGACGACGCCCTGTAGGTGACCGATTGAATGTTATCTTGAGTGACCTTCATATGGTCCGCCTCTGTGGTGTAGTGGTTAGTGTGCTTGGCTGCCACCCCCGGAGGCCCGTGTTCGATTCCACGCTCTGCCACGGAATTTGAAAAGTGGTACGAGGGCTGGAACGGGGTTCACTCAGCCTCGGGAGGTCAACTGAGTAGAGGTGGATTCGATTCCCACCTCAGCCATCCTGGAAGTAGTTTTCCGTGGTTTCCCACTTCTCTTCCAGGCAAATGCCGGGATGGTCCCTGACTTAAAGCCCTCTTCCTTGTCTATCCCTTCCAATCTTCCTATCCCCGTTCAAGGCCCCTGTTCAGCACAGCAGATGAGGATGCCTAGGCGAGGTACTGGTCATCCTTCCCAGTTGTATCCCCCGACCCAGAGTCTGAAGCTCCAAGACACCGCCTTGAGGTGGTAGAGGTGGGATCACTCGCTGAGTCCTAGGGGAAAACCCTGGAGGTTAACAGATAAACAAGAAGAAGATCTTCATATAAAGTCCTGGCGCACCGTTCTGAGGACTTCCATCCTACCACAGTCCTCAAAGTGATGGTTTAGTAAGTATCCAGCCAACTGGCCCAGATTCCATCCTGAGCTCTCCTATATTAATATTAGATACATTTTTAATTTTTCTTCCTTTTTACGAATTTATTTATTGAACACATACATGTTTTTTTATTTTCCAGTGAATCTGTTAAGAAAGATCGATTACCTGATGCCTTCTTTAAACACGAGTCATATTCATCAACACCGTTCCCTGCTCTACCACTAATTTAGTTTGTTATTTGTTTTACGTCACACCGACACAGATAAGTCTTATGGCGACGAAGGGATAGAAAAGGACTAGGAGTGTGAAGGAAGCGGCCGTGGCCTTAATTACGGTACAGCCCCAGCATTTGCCTGGTGTGAAAATGGGAAACCACGGAACACCATTTTCAGGGCTGCCGACAGTGGGATTCGAACCCACTATCTCCCGGATGCAAGCTCACAGCCGCGCGCCCCTAACCGCACGGCCAACTCCCCCGGTCCATTAATTTAGAACAGATTTTATGGACTGATACGGAATGGCCTTACCCTCAGATAACAATTAAGTGGAGAAGAGAGGAATCCATTCTTTGTCATTCTAGAAGAAGTTTTCCGTGGTTTCACACTTCAACCCAAGGTATTGCCTTGATGGTTCCCAACGTACAGGCCACAGATATGCTCAGTCCTAATTTTAGCTTCAGTTAACTAAAACGCACTAGTTCAGAGAGTACCTTGATAAGGTCATCAAACAATACTCCACACATACAGTACTTGTTGCTCGGAGCTGATGATCAAGCTTTGATGATGCAACAGCAACAATCAGCCCACACCTGTTGCTCTCGAGGGAAAAGGTCAATAACTATTCGTCTTCCAGAACTCATGCTCCTGCTAGTATATACCTTGTATGCGAACATTCACATGCTAGAGACTGCAGTATTTCTCTACGAAGAAAAATAGCGGATGAAGTCTTCTTAACGAGGCAAGCTTGTAGCTTAAGTAAAGTGAACTCGTGTCCACATCCCGATGTAGTGCAGCTCTTTTCAGGCACACCCTCAATGGAGGTGAGCTGCATGCACCATTTCAACCACATACCAACCCTCCTGCCGTTCTTAAATTTCTGGCAGTACCGGGAATCGAACCCGGGCCCCCGAGGGCGGCAGCTAATAGCACTAACCATTACACTACGGAGGCGGGGTAGCATAAGTGTAACTGTGTAATGTTCGACTCAGATACCTCCACGTATAGAAGACGGCTGAATAATGAGACTTTATATGAAAACAAGATAAATATTATCCAGGCAATGTTGTTATTGGTTCGCTTATTGGAACCATAATGGAGACGAAATTAAAGAAGAGTGCAAAGATTAATATCACAAGGGACTCAGAACTAGACGATCACGCGGCTTCTAGCAGAGTCTTGTTCTAGTCTTCTCGCCGTCATTTTTCTTATCCGACTTCTTTCTGTCTTCGGACTTCAACGGTAATACTTTTTCGTCTTGCCCTTCATCATGCTTCACTTTCCCTTGCCGAAGAACTGGAACTTTTCCATTTTATCCTCTGACTAGCGTTAACAGAATATAGTTATCTACAGTAGTTGTACTTCCTATTGAAATAATTCTCCCTTTCCGGGTTGGGTAGCTCAGGCGGTAGAGCGCTGGCCTTCTAAGCTCAAGTTGGGGGTTCGATCACGGCTCAGACCGGTGGTATTTGCAGGTGGTCAAATACGTCAGCCTCGTGTCGGAAGATTTACTGGATAACCGTAAAAAGTAGTTAGTGGGATGTGAAACCAATAAAAAGCTCATTAAAATTATTCTCACCACCTCAACCACAAACATCAACTGAATAATTCACCGAGATATGGAACTGACATTTTTTATCTATACGAAGTAACCTCGGAGTATTACGTCGCTATTCTTCTTTAACCATAGCCCATGGGACTTTTTATATTTTTATGACCAATTGAAAACATGTGTACGTTTCTTTCTATTTCCTAAATATCACTACCACTTACTTGGATTTAAATAAATGCTGCTTTTGTGAGAAGGCTTTCTCTCGCAAGCAAGGTATATGCAAGGCATTGCATCTGAAAAAGTCGACACAGGTGCTAGAGAACATTAAGACAAACTAACTTTGTAGTCTGGTACTAGCGTCTGTGAGATTTTTGATATGAGCAATTTTGCAATGCGGATAGGGTCGCGTAGCTGTGATAATAGGCTCGAACTTCACTGTTGCACTCCTGAAGATGGTTTTCCGTGATTTCCCATATACACACCAAGAAAATTCTTGGGCTAATTAGAACTACTAGGTAGTACCATATGGCTGATAAAACAGGCATGAGGGAGTTTTTAAAAAGTAACTATGATGGGTGGAAGACGGTAAATAAAAATGTAAACATACTCTGGGTTGGATTTAAAACAATAATTGTTGAGGAATGTGAAAATAGATTTGTGCCTTTAAAGGTGGTAAGGAATGGTAAGAATCCACTATATTATAACAAAGAAGTAAAGAGACTAAGAAGGAAGTGCAGGCTGGAAAGAAATAGAGTTAGAAATGGCTGTGGAAGTAAAGAGAAATTGAAGGAACCTTCCAGGAAATTGAATCTAACAAAGAAGTCAGCTAAGGATAACATGATGGCAAGCATAACTGGCGGTCATACAAATGTTAGAGAAAAATGGAAGAGTATGTATAGTTACTTTAAGGCAGAAACAGGTTCCAAGAGGAATATTCCAGGAATCATTAACAAGGGGAGTGTGTATGCGAGGATGTTCAAAACGCAGAAGTATTCACTCAGCAATATGTAAAGACTGTTGGTTACAAGGATAATGTCCAGATAGAGGAGGTGACTAATACTAAAGAAGTATTAAAATTTACCTATGACAACAATGTCATTTACAGTAAGATACAAATTTGAAATCTAGAAAAGCCGCTCGAATTGATAAGGTTTCGGGGGATATACAGTACTAAAGACAATGGATTGGGATATAGTACCATATCTGAAGTACTTATATGATTATTGTTTGCATGAAGGAACTTTACCAAATGAATGGAGAGTTGCTATAGTAGCCCCTGTATATAAAGGACAGGGTGATAGGCATATAGCAGAAAATTACAGGCCAGTCAGTTTGACGTGCATTGCATGTAATCTTTGGGAAAGCATCTTTTCTGGTTATATTAGACATGTTTGCAAAATTAATAACTGTTTTGATAGAGGGAAGTTTGCGTTTGGGAAAGTTTATTCCACCGAAGCTTAACTTGTAGGATTCCAGCAAGATAGATTAGATATCCTGGATTCAGGCGGTCAAATGGACTATATCGCGATTTACCTATCTAGGGCTTTTGATAGGGTAGATCATGGGAGACTACTGGCTAAAATGAGTGCAATTGGACTTGACAAAAGAGTAACTGAATGGGGGGCTAAGTTTCTTGAAAATAGAACTCAGAGAATTAGAGTAGGCGAATAATTAAGAGGGGAATTCCTCAAGGCATTAGTATTGGATCTTTATGTTTTCTTATATATATCAATGACATGTGTACAGAAGTGGGATCAGAGATAAGGCTCTTTCCACATGTTGTTATTCTGTACAGAGTAATAAATAAGTTACAAGATTGTGAGGAACTGCAAAATGACCTCGATAATGTTGAGATGAACAGTAGCCAATGGTATGATAATAATTTCGTGTGGCTATTTCTAGCCCAGTGCAGCCCTTGTAAAGCAGACCCTCCGATGAGGGTGGGCGGCATCTGCCATGTATAGGTAACTGCGTATTATTGTGGTGGAGGATAGTGTTATGTGTGGTGTGTGAGTTGCAGGGATGTTGGGGACATCGAACCCGGGACCCTCTGAACCGAAGGCCAGTACGCTGACCATTCAGCCAACGAGTCGAACAATGGTATGATGATAAACGGGGTTAAAAATCGGGTTGTGAGTTTCACAAATAGGAAAAGTCCTCTCATTTTTAATTACTGCGTTGATGGGGTGAAAGTACCTTTTGGGGATCATTGTAAGTACCTAGGTGTTAATATAAGGAATGATCTTAATTGGAGTAATGACATGAAATATGATTGTAAATAAAGGGTAGAGATCTCTGCACATGGTTATGAGGGTATTTAGGGGTTGTAGTAAGGATGTAAAGGAGAGGATATATAAGTCCCTGGTAAGACCCCAACTAGAGTATGGTTCCAGTGTATGGGACCCTCACCATGATTACTTGCTTCAAGAACTATAAAAAAAATTCTAAGAAAAGCAGCTCAATTTGTTGTAGGTGATTTCCGACAAAACAGTAGCCTTACAAAAATGTTGCAAAGTTTGGGCTGGGAAGACTTGGGAGAAAGGAGACGAACTGCTCGACTAAGTGGTATGTTCCGAGGTGTAAGTGGAGAGATGGCGTGGGAGGACATCAGTAGACGAATAAGTTTGAGTGGTGTCTTCAAAAGTAGGAAAGATCACAATATGAATATAAAGTTGGAATTCAAGGGGAAAAATTGGGGCAAATATTAGTTTATAGGAAGGGGAGTTAGGGATTGGAATAACTTACCAAGGGAGATGTTCAATAAATATCCAATTTCTTTGCAGTCTTTAAGAAAAGGGTAGGAAAACAACAGATAGAGAATCCGCCGCCTGGGCGACTGCCCTAAATGCAGATCAGTAGTGATTGATGATTGATAATTAAAGCCATGGTCGCTTCCTTCTCAGTCCTAGCACTTTTCTTATCCCATCGTAGCCATAAGACGGTCGGTGTGACGTAAAGCAAAATGAAAAAATAAAATGAAAAGAGAAAGAAAACTCCTAAAACTGGAAATCCACTGATAAATATAATAATTTCGTGTGGCTATCTCTAGCCGGGTGCAGCCAGACCCTCCGATGAGGGTGGGCGGCATCTGCCATGTGAAGGTAACTGCGTGTTATTTTGGTGGAGAATAGTGTTATGCGTTGTGTGTGAGTTTCAGGGATGTTGGGGACAGCACAAATACCCAGTTCCCGAGCCAAGGTAATAAACCATTTAAGGATAAAATGTCCAACCCGACCGGGAATCGAGCCCAGGCCCCTTTGAACCGAAGAGCACTGCGCTGACCATTCAGCGAAGGAGCTGGGCAGTCCACTGATTACTATTACGTTATCAACAGATACGTACATTTTGGAATTTTATGATTACTAGCACAGTATCAACAATAACGCAAAACTGAACATTTCATGACCATTAACACGATATCAACAGTTAAAACCCCATAATCCCGCTGCTTTGTCCACTCACATGCATGTGAACAAACTGCATCAAAGAAGGTAACAAAACAGAAGAAAGGAGCTGGGTTGTTTAGAACTAGCGCACATGTTCGAAACCCATAAAGAGTTAGTAGTCAGCTGGTCGTGTCTCGAGACTGCAATCTGATGTTCCAAAGTAGCTTTATGGCCGGTCGCAGTTACGACCTCTCGTGAGCTACAGAGAACATCACGACAAGTGTTACGAGCTCTCCATCTGTACTGCCTGCAAGATACAATTAAAAGTGTAGAACAAGCTGTGTTTTATTAGTATTTTACGGTGGAGTGTCCACAGGCATTGGAGAAAGGGAAATATAATCACCGACGTAGAATAGGTTCGGAGTACACTACAGTAATAGGTTTGAAAACCACAAATAGTTTTCAGATCATATCTTCAGTGCGGGCGAAATATGAGAATTTCGCAAATATTGAGACTGGTCTCGAAGGATCCAGGTTCGATTCCTAGTTCTGTTATATGAGGGCTAGATCGGTGTACATTCATCCTGCTGAGAAGTACGTTAAAATCTCGATTACTTTATCTTCTCTCCTAGGTTTTCCATGGGTTTTTATCTCAACTTCAATTTATAGGGCATCTCCTTCCAAACACCAGCGTATCCCTTTTTGATTCTCATAGCGTCTGAAAGGCATATGTTCGCAGCCAACTGGGCAAAGGACCAATCACACCTCCCTTGCAGGCAAGGTGAATGTGTCTAGCTTCGGGACACGGTCTGACGGCGATATTGAGGTGACATCCTTGCTGAGTCTAAGAGGATAGATGAACCCCATGGAGGTGGTGGTGGTGATTGCCTTAAGAAGAAATTCAACTAGGTAACCACCCGCTTTCATACCAATCAAAAGTGAAAAATGAAGCGAGACCTTTCGACGTGTGAAGGCATCGGCAAAAGCCAGAACAGCCATGAAAGGTGTGAAAATAAGAAATTCCTATGCCTCTTAAATTTAATACCGTTAGGTCCGGAAGAAAATAATGGTTGGCTAGAGGAGGCTCCTTGACAAAGATGAGGAGTTTGGCACAAGTAAGTGTAAACAATGCTAGATTCAGCTAAGAAGTGGTAGCTAGTTCAGAGTCGCTGGTGTTTAATACCTTTGAGTAGCCTTTTTACGGTAGGCAGATTAATTCTATGAACATATCCACAAGAGGAAGACCTGGAGTGTATTAATAATAATAATAATAATAATAATAATAATAATAATAATAATAATAATAATAATAATAATAAATTAATGTTGGTTTAGATATGGTTTTTAAGATTAAATGTAGTGCCGGGTATTTCCTTGAAAAGATGTTCCTTAAATTAACCGAGTCACTTGCACTTAAAACATTATTGCATACATACCGACTGAGCTTTTTTGATCCTGTAATCTCCAGCACAAGAGTAAATCATCTTTTCTACTCCCATGTGAGAGATCCAATTGAGAAATAATACGAACGGAATTGATACATTTTGTTCTGTTTTGCCTTTGCTGATTATATGTACTTACTGTGCCTGTGAAACCTCTCTGAAAACCTGTATTATTCTGTACTAGTGGTCGCAAATGTGGTCTCGCGAAACATGACTCAAGTAAGACGTCACAACATAACCCTCTTCGCTCTAGCCTGCGTTTAACTTTGAAGAGGTATCAGCAGTAGATCCAATTTGTTAACATTTGCTGTTCAAAAGATCGCATACGCTGTGTGGAATTATTCTGAAATGTCTGCTTCAAAACCATAAGAACGTCTACGATTCGAAGTTGCTTACCTGCAAAACGACACCTTAAAAATCAACATAAAAAGTGTATTGTTTCAGATAGTAAGTTATTTTTCCGGGTTTAACCGTGTTGTTTTATGTACCTTACGCACAGGTGGCCGATATTTTGAAAACATGCGAGATTCTTTGTCAAGTTGATTGATATACTCGATCCGAGATAGCCTACCCGGAAAGCGACAATCAACTACGAAAGTAAACACTATGCATCGCCTCCTAATCAATAGTTTATTTTACGTAGTATCAGTATTATTTACTTAAAAAGACAGTACCGGTTTCGACCTGTAAATAGGTCATCTTCAGCTGCTAGAGAACCTACTTAATAGCGACTGTACAGAGTAAATACTACTACAATTAAAATTAAACAAGGATCACATTAAATAAACGTGAATGCCACTATTCTAAAATTACTTAATGTTAAGATATATACATATGGTACAGTTTTGGGGTTAAGGGGCTATTTCCCTGGCCCTATGATTTCTACATATTTCAAAAATTACATTTACTGAGGTTGGAATTGGATACAGTTCTTAGAGTTTATCAAGAATCACCGACATTCAGGTGTCAAGTTATCAGTGTTAAATGCCAATATTATGTCCAACGGTTTATGAGATGTTTAAAGTGCATTGTTGTACCGAAAATATGCGGGAGCGTCGTGTTCCTTGGAATAAGAGGTTCAGCAACCAGTTCACAGACACATAGCTTATACTCAGTCTATATCACTGCTGAAAAATGTGTTTGTGAGTGCCACTATTCTAAAAAATACTTAACATTAAGGTATATACATATAGTACAGTTTTGGGGTTGAAGGGTTTTAAACTGCCCCCATGATTACTACATATTACAAAAGTTCTATTTGCTGAGGTTGAAATTGGATACAATTCTTAGAGTTTATGAAGAATCACTGACATTCTGGTGTCAGGTTCAGATATCTAATGTTAAATGCCAGTACTATGTTCATTGAACACGACGTCCCCGCATATTTGCGGCCCAACAATGCACTTTGAATAACCGTTGGACAATTGTAATTGTAGTAGTATGTACTCTGTACATTCGCTATTAAGTAGGTTCTCTAGCAGCTGAAGATGACCTTTTTACAGGTCGAAACCTGTACTGTCTTTTTATGTAAATAACACTGACACTATGTAAAATAAAGTATTGATTAGATGGAGAACTCATCCTTCATACTTGTACTTGAACTATCAATACGGACCAGAAACTAATAGATTATAATACCACTCCCTCGACGGTCAGCTGGGAGTTCCCGGTGCTGTTATGTAACATGAGGATTTGTCCAATATTTTCATAGTCTGGCCTGCATCCTCGTCATTTGTGTTTAATAGGCAACCAAGAATTGTTTATATTGTAACCTTCCTCTGAATTCATGTAATTCGGAAGTTTTTTTAATTCATGTGCCCTCCCGGATAGTTTATATGGATTCCGTGGCAGATAACCAAGATGTTAGCATCTGTGCTCCATAATCTAGAAAAGGGATGACGATGATGATGATCTAACGTCCGATTCTAACTTCTAACGGTTCCAAGAGCCACCAAAATTTCGGGACTTCGTCCTACAGGAGGTCGTTAACTTATCGGACGCCAATGACATGGGATTGTTTCACTTAAACACTCATAAATATCAACGAGTCTACTAAGTTGGTAACAGAAAGCCAACAATGAACTAATTGCGCCACTGACAGAGTTGGGTACATGGTATTATTTTTCTATTTAGTACATATAAATACGCTGCATAAATGTATGAACACTTTCCAGAAATGTACAGAACTAGTAGGTCTACTGTTAGTATATCAAAGGTTCCGAGACGGGTTGTGAAATTCAAAGTCAGGAATATCAGCTAAAAAGAAACAATTAGCTCTGAAAGACCTTTGGCAGTACGGCATATCGAGTAGTACACATGAGCAAATCAGAATGACTCAAGACTCACCAGAAACTTTGATCATTCTCAAAAATCCTATTTACAAACATTTAGTGAAGCTTACAACCTGTCATAGAAAAATATATAACCCGGATAAGCTACAGAAATCTGCGTAACGGAGCCTTTTTAAATATATGATAAGATACGTCAATGCGGTGTCATGTGAGTGATAGAAAAGGCTATCGAACTACCAAACCAATCACCAAAGTAAAGTACCCATACATTCTATGTCTAGAGAGTTCTCAAAAACAGTCTTTATAATGAGCCACCTGAGTATAATCTGATCATAAATTTGCAGGATTTCTGTAACTACAAGATTTAGAAGAACATCAAAACATTCAACGAAAGAGCCATAATTACATAAAAGAGTTGGTTATGTGTTCTTTTAAAAGAGTTGAACACTTCAAACGTCTTAAAATATGCATAAAGGTGGACGATTTTTATTGGACGTCTCGCAGCATCCACCATATTCGCTGGACATTGCAGTGTCCGATTTCTACGGGTCTGTACCTCTGAAAATATTTTGAAGAAATATTTCATTTTATTACTGAATATTTGTTATAGCGACTCTTTACCCGAAGCGGTAAAGGAGGGCTTGGTTCTGCAGAAGAACGTGGATTCGGCTCCTCGTCAATGTCAAAAAATTAGGAAATGAGTTTTCCACTTCTATCAAGGTACATGGCCCTGAGATTCACTCAACGTACACCAAAAATCAGTAGCCTACCAGGTTAATACCTGGGAGCAAAGACAGCTGGGCACAGATTTAACTACGGTATCCCAGTACTGTAGGTGTCAAGGTTGCGAATAGTTCTGAATTTATTTTATTTATTTCTTACTTTTTGACGTCTCACTCCGCTGGTCTTAAGCAGAAATAATCAGGCGTTACGAAAATCATCCTGTTTGTCACAGTTGTTCCTGGAAAACTGTAAATGAAACAAATGATATGTTGATGTCAATTGTTAACTCAAGGCCTCATCTAAGTGGTACAATGATAAATTTAACGTGATAATGCAACCTCTCCCCGCGGCAGTCTCATGCTCTGACCACTAGGTTACGCGCAGTCTGCACACGTCGGGAGCCCCGTGGTGAGCGAACGCGTCGACCGATTTAAAATATTCTAGTCTCATCTTTTTCTCAATTAGACATTCCAAAGAATATAAGTGGCATTACAGCGAATGTAAATGAAGTTTGTGAATAAGTAACTGAACATGGATAATTTGTAAGATGATGTTAGAAAAATGGGAGATTAGACCGTCTAAATGTCAGTTTTGACCCCTCGTGTGGACTACCATTAGAAATTTCTCTCGAAGATTGATATGAAGGTATCACAACGACTACCCTACAACCCTTAGAGGCAAAGTTATGCCAGCTCGAAAATGTGAGGGTTCGTTAATTTACTTCATATTGGCTTCTGAATGTATGTTTTAACCCACGATGTATGTCACTGAATAGAGAATCTCAGTCCTGATACAGAAGTACCATTGCGATAGGTAAGACCAATTAGGGCGTAAGTTACCTAGTGTAAGAGATTTTGAAAATTACCAAATATATTGAAATATATTATCGAGCTATATAATTCGCTGCCTGTCGTAAGAGGCGACTAAAAGGATCCCAAGGGGTTCTTAAGTTGGGATCGTGGGTCGGTGACCACGGGGCCTTTAGCTAAGTCCTGGCGGTGGTTTTACTTATTTGTGCCAAGCTCGTAACTTTCATATATCCAACCGGACCTCATTTGGTCAACTCTTGTTCTTTTACGACCCCGACGGTATTAGGATCCCGAGGTCTCTCTTTCTTAGCATTAATCCCGACTTGCAGGGTCTGCTGCTTTGCTACATCTCCTCCATTTCTGTCTGTCGTTGACATCTTCTGGTGTTAAGCCAACACTGTGCATGTCTGCCCTGATGTTGTCAGTCCATCTCTTTGCCGGTCTTCCTCGTGGTCTTGTTCCCTCTGGGTTGATGTGGAGTGCTGTTTTGGCAACTGAGTCGTCCTGTTTTCTCATGACGTGGCCGTACCAGCGGAGACGGGCTTCCCTCACTTTGTCTATGATGGGCGCGACACCAAACCTTTGCCGGACGTCCGTATTCCTTATGTGGTCACATCGGGTCAGCCCCATGGACCATCGAAGCATCTTCATCTCCATGGTTGTCAACATTTGCTCCTGTTGTTTCGTCATGGGGCGACATTCAGTCCCATAGATCGCTGCTGGCCGTACCACACTCTTATAAACTTTTGCCTTTAGATATTGAGGCATATTTTTATCACAGAGGACTCCAGTGACCTGTCCCCACTTGAGCCAAGCTGCATTTACCCTCATCCGAGTATCAGGAGTGGTGTCACAGTTTGAGGTGACGACGGATCCCAAGTACTTAAATTGCATGGTCTTCTGCAGGTCTTCTTCACTGATACTTATGGTACCTCTGGTTTGGGGGCCACATTCCAGGTATTCTGTCTTCTGGATATTGAGGTGCAGTCCATTTTCAGCCAGTCTGTCCTTCCACGTTTGAACCTGATGCTGGAGTTCAGGACGGGTTTCTTGTGCAAGTACCACATCATCGGCATAAAGAAGGGTCCAGGGATGTGAAGTCTGTATGTCAGCTGTTGCCGTATCCATGCAGAGGATGAATAGCAATGGTGAAAGGGCAGAACCTTGATGAACACCCACAGTGATAGCGAAAGGCGGAGAGATTCCAGCAGGACTCCGGACGACACTAGTGGAATTGCGATACAGAAGTTGCACCCAGCTTACATACTCTTCAGGGACGCCATGACAGGAATCTAATTTTCACGCCCTTTGTGACCCTTCTCTTTCTCTGGCCGATATCTACATTTTTCGAAGTGCTGGACCCCTTTCATTTTCCCCTCTTAGATTAGTTTTATATAAAGGATGATTTCTAGTTGCACTTCCTCTTTAAACAATAATCACCACCACCACCACCACCACATATAATTCGCTGTCCGTGTTGCTAGGCGACGAGCCAGATAAGTTAGTTCTCAATAAATAACATTAATAACATAACAGCTGCAAAGATAAAATTAGTTAATCAGCTTTTATTTCCTTTTATTTATTGGCGTAACAATATTGCTCACTACGACACCACTCATATTCGTCTCTACTGTAGCTATATCGGTCAGTTGTAAATAAATTGAATCGAATCGAATCGAATCGAATTGAATCGAATCGAATCGAATTGAATTGAATTGAATTCAATTCAATTTCGGACGTGACTCTCATTCCACTCTAAGTCAGACTTGAGCCAGCGACGTTGTAATGAAAACCCACTTATCCTCACCCGTTTTTAAAAGTCTGTTCTTTTCTTGTATGTACCAAACTTCTTGGATAGTTCCTTCCGTTGAAGATAGAGCACTTCAACGTAGACACAGTTTCAAAATTGCTTGAACGATGGACTAAACTTCTTGATAAAATGGTGTATACTTCGAAGAATGGAGTTTCTTTGTTAAACGCTTAGACTTCGTTTTACTCCACCAAAGATCACGCATATATTTTTCCTGATAGCGTAAAAATCATCGCTAAAACCGATCATCAAAGAACTAGTTAGAGTTTCCATTTTAAGTTATTGAAATAGTACTATGTGACAGGGTGAGGCCTTCATCCACTATATCCCCATACCTTGGGACTGATGTGGTAAATTATGAAATGCCGGTACATTCATTACAGCGTTATTAAAATTCTCTAGGGCACTCTTCGCCCAGCTGCATTAACTGGCCGCCAAATTGCACTCCACATACATAAAAAGCAATCAGCATATGGAATCTGTCCCGACCACAGTTCATGAATGATATTCTAAGAGTCACTTAGTGCAGTGCGATTTAGATGAGACCGTGAGTTACCAAGCGATATCAAAATATCGAACGCATCGTTTACAATTTGCCAGAAAAATCGGTGATAAACGCGATGTTGTTCGTAATGCCTGCGTATTTCTCCGTAAGGCCTGCGGAGAGAGGAGCCACGTCAAAAGAAATCAAACCCATTTCCCTGTAGGCCACGAAGGCTGTCAGAGGAGTTGGAAGGTAAAAGGTTAAAGTTTCCATGACCTCAGTGCCATGTACCTATCTAGAATTGGAAAACTCTTTTCTATTTTTTTTTTTTTAATTTCTTGGCGGGGAACCGAGCACGCCTTTACCGGCTCGGCTGGACATCACCATTATACATATACAGGGTGCACAAAAACTTTGTTCCGTAAATTAAGGGAGTGTTCGATTGCACGAAGTGACCCAAACGTCCGTTAATAATTGACGAGGTAATACTTCACGGAATATTGAATATAGAGAGGTAAAAATTGGCACACACGATTGACATGACATGGGTTTTATTGACACCAAAACAAAGTACACAAATTGACCAACGGATGGCGCTGGATAGCAACACGTCAGGTACAAATGGCCACACATGCCTGATTTGACATGGTGTTTTGTTGACACCAACAACGGTTGCACAAAGAGACCAACAGATGGCGCTGGACAGTAACACATCAGTGATGCCGCATGAAACCCGTGAAACTGTCGTGAGAGAGGGGGTCAGATGCGCCTGCAATCGCGGCATGTCATGCTTGGCCACCCAAGTCCCCCGACCTCAATCCGTGTGATTAATGGTTGCGGGTTACCTGAAGTCGCAAGTCTACCGTGATCGTCCTACCTCATTAGGGATGCTGAAAGACAACATCTGACGGTAATTTCTCACCATACCTACGGATATGCTGTACAGTGCTGTTCACAACATTGTCCCTCGACTACAGCTATTGTTGATGAATGACGGCCGACATGTTGTGCATGTGTTACAAAGAACATCGTCTTTGTTAAACCTGGATTGTTATGCTAATTATTGCTTGTGTATCGTATGAAGCGCCATCTGTTGGTCATTCTGTGTCAAGCCAATCATGTGTGTCAATTATAACCCCCTAACCTCCAACATTCCGTGAAGTATTGCCTCGTCAAATGTTAACGGACTTTTGGATCATCCTGTACATATACAAGTATTGTGAACGTAGGAACCATACATTTGCGCGGATTGCTTTCGGCGCTACAGGTGCTTCAAGATTTCAGATCGGCCGCCAACCTCCCAGAGGAAATGAGACACACTGTTTGCTTAAGTTCACATTTTAGCTTTACTCAATGAAAACTGACAAACATACAGTACCTCAGAGCACCTCAAAATGCCTCCCTCCAAATGGCGGCACAATTCATATCGTCGCAACAATGATTTGCGTATTTCACTACACCAGCCACTCAGCTACCGTACTTTCGTGCAATGTGTGCGCTGATGAAATGAAATGGTATGGCTTTTAGTGCCGGGAGTGTCCGAGGACAAGTTCGGATCGCCAGGTGCAGGTCTTTTGAATTGACTCCCATAGGCGACCTGCGCGTCGTGATGAGGACGAAATGATGATGAAGACGACACATACAACCAGCCCCCGTGCCAGCGAAATTAACCAATTAAGGTCAAAATTCCCGACCCTGACGGGAATCGAACCCGGGACCCCTGTGACCAAAGGCCAGCACGCTAACCATTTAGCCGTGGAGCCTGACTGTGCGCTGATGTACACTGCTCACAAAAGAAAACTTATCAAAACTTTATCATGAACTAGCATACGCACATGCTGTGTCATATCCATGGTGCTCTGCTGGGTTGTTTTCTTTATCCCTTAGTGTAATGTGGCGGAATATTGAAGTCAAGTACATAACCCGCCAGTCGTACCAGTTGTATTTGGGACCGCACCCCAAACAGGAGTGGTTCGTGACGTATGGCATGGTTGTCAGTGCTGTGTAAGCTGTCGTATTACTAAGCAGCACAGGCACGATAGAGCACAAGACACGGGAAGGCATTTACCATCAGAAAAACTCGCCCTCATGCAGGAAGGACGCACGCATTGTTACGCGGCAGAGCAACTCGGAGTGTCGCAACCAGTCATCTGCAGGTTGTGGCAGGTATATCAAGAGCTGCTACACAATGTCAAACGGTGACCTGATTCAGGGAGTACATGGAAAACAACGCCAGCTAAGGACCAATTTCTTCGTTTACAGCCCCTCCGAAATCGCCGCAGTACAGCCATGAACCTACGAGATGAGCTAATTAATGCACATGGGACTATCGTTAGTATTAAAAGGTCCAAAGGAGACTAAGGGAAGGGCAGCTCAATTCCTGGAGACCGCTTAAAGTGGCCCGGTTGACCCCTCATCACCGAAGATGCCGCCTGCAGTTTGCACAACAGCATGTCAACTGGCAGCTCTGACACTGCACTTTAGTATTCTTTGCCGATTAATCCAGATTCCAGCTTTCTGGATCAGATGGTCGAGTCTGATAACATTAAGGAGAACGAAATTTGCCTTGGAACGTGCAGGAAACAGTCGCTTACAGTGGCGGATCAGTGATGGTTTGAGGAGGAATTTCTTTGAACGATAAAAGTGACTTCAGTCTTTCAGGGACGATTGACAGCTGTGCGCTACATTGACGAGGTTCTGGAGAACCATGTACTATCGATCGCAGACAATATTGGGCAACATTTCACATTAGTGCAAGATGGAGCCACTGCATTTCCTGATAGGGCTACCAGGGACTTCCTTGAAGCTACTGGAATTCAAGTAATGGACTCGTCCGCATGTAGCCCCGACCTCAATTGTATCGAGCATCTGTGGGATCAACTTGGTAGGTGTATCCAGAATCGCCCACAGCAACTCCGCACACTCCAGGCTCTGACAACAGCATGATTGGAAGAATGGGGGGCCATCCTCCAGGATGCAATCCGGAGGCTTATCAGAAGCATGCCACGTCGGTGTGCTGCTGTGGTACGAGCCAGGGGTGGGAACACAGAGTGCTGAAAAGTGTTAAGTGTAAGTTTCAGTTTGTTTTAGTTGCGTTCAAGAGCAGTGACTTTCGGTTTTGGACCACTGTGTCTGTTTGGGACAATCAAGAGTAAACGTGTGTGCATTTTTTGTTCATTTTTGGGTTCTGTATAAATAAATGAACATGTTTTGGTTCTGTATAATACACGTCAGCAAAATAAAGGCACACAAAGTACTACAGCCGACCAAAAGTTTGATACGTGCTTTTTATGAGCAGTCTATATCCTGATGGAAGTCAACCATCTCAGTGCTTATTTTCTAATCTTTTTAATCAACCTACGTGAAATTGGAAGTTAATACGACTTGATAAGTTCTGTTGCTGAAGATCTCCACATTAGCTGACTGGTCATCATGAGGTGAGATTTACATTGAAATGGTTAATTCTCTTGACTGGAAGACTGGGTATTTGTGTTGTGCCCAACATCTCTGCAACTCATTTACCACACACAACACTATCCTCCACGCGTAGTTTTTCATACAAGATAGATCCTTCCCACCCTCATCGGAAGGTCTGCGTTACAAGTCCTGCACCAGGCTAGAGACAGCCACACGAAATCATCATTATTATTATTATTATGATTATTATTATTATTATTATTTGAGGTGGCATTAGTCAGTCAAATGTTAAAACCTATTGAAATTGTTTAATTTTGTGTGTGTGTGTGTGTGTGTGTGTGTGTGTGTGTGTGTGTGTGTGTGTGTGTGTGTGTGTGTGTGTGTGTGTGTGTGTGTGTGTGTGTGTGTGTGTGTGTGTGTGTGTGATCCATTTAGTGCTATTTATATATTGGTGTTTAGTGCTTGTTGGTAGAAATTGAGAGTAGTGATATTTATAACTTTATATCCAGTAGTTCAGTTGGTGTTCAGTAGATTACGCTCGTACATAAAGTAGACTAGCTACGTGTACTTTGATTCGAATTTAGGTTTAGGAAATAATTTAGGTAATAATATTAACTCCATAATTTTTTTAATATCTGTAGAATCGTTGGTATAATAGAAAGGCAGATTACCATAAGGAGTTGTAACTTCCGTAACTTTTACATTCGTGCATACAATAGAGCTGGTATTTCGTATAGATATCCGTACAAACTATCACGAAGGTAATAATTTATTTAATTCCTCCTGAGACCCAAAACGTTTATCTTTTTCTCATATCTCATAAAACTGTGTACTTCTCTAACAGTGTATTGGTGGAAGACAGTGAATTGAGAAGCGTACCACATCAAGGTTAAAGAATTTCCAAAAAATTGAAACACAAACATATGCCCAATTTTTATTTATTTTATTTTTTAAATACTTTTCCTCGGGATATTCCATTTTTAATCAGTGTACTTTTTAAAAGTACACCAGGCCTCAGGAGGTTAAATAACATGATACGCCAGTAAACTTCGATTTTAAAAAAGAGGTTAAAGATAATACACGATATTTCACTGGAGAATTACTCAACAGCCTTTGGTTTGTTGACTATTGTTTGCTGCATTCCAACGAGATCAAAGAGTATATAGTGGTGGAGTAAACAAATACAAGAATCAGATGATTACTGTATTGCGATAATGTGTACTTCTTAGTCCCCGGCATACTTTGTACTTTCGTTTATTCATTGAGTTAATCAAATACCTATATCCCAATAATATTGCAATTCAAGCCCCTGGCGTAGTTTTGAGATCTATTTTTTGAGAAATTATTGTATACCACCTCTTATTTTTCAACATTCAAGTACACTTTGATTCTCGGGCCCACGTAGTAAGGAAAATAATAGTAATCCACCATCTGTAAAAACCATATAACCACTTTTCAGTTCAGAATTGTAGTGTAGATACAGTATATTAGATAGTGTCTTGCCTGCTATATTCGTGTATATCTTTGCGTGTGTATCTTTTGTGTGTGTATGTTACAGCACAGTAGGATAAAATAGTACTAACTATTAATAATCTGTCTACACATTTAGCTTTGTTGATAATTTTTTAGTAGTTCATGCGAATTTCAGACCTGCAATTTTCATGTCTGTTTGTGATTAGTAATAACATATTGTAATTAGGATATGCCTGAAGGTAGTTTAAAATTATTGTAGTGCATTGTAGTATCTTATTAGAAATTAGCGTGATTATTCTATTATTGTAAAATATCTGTGTATAATTCTCTTGCAGTAATTAGGAGTTTAGAATTGTGTTATTCTTGCGTATTCCTTTCGGTATTCGGTAATTAACGGCTGTTTTTATCCTGTTAGGGTGTTGCAGGATAAAAATATAGTACTTCTAAGTAGTATTGAGTGTAGCAGTATATTAATTACTTTATTGTCGTGTGATCCTTGTGTACTATCATAGACAACATTCCTTTCCTTTAAGTTTTTGCACAGAATAAGTTCATTTTTATTTTATTTTCATTTTTCCGTTAAGAATGGGTAAGGAGTGCAAATGTATGAACTGCGTGTGTGACCAGGCATTAAGGAGTATGAGGGAGGAGTTGGAGAGTTTGAGGGAGATAATTAGGATTCTCTCAGAAGACAGGAAGGAAAGTAGGCCTCCCTCAAAGTGAGTGTAGGTGTAAAAGAGGGATGGGAAGGAAAGAGTGGAATTGTAGAAGACAGGTGGTCTAGCGTTTTAAGGGTAAGAAGATGGCAGGCTAAGGGTTTTATTCAGGAGCAGAATTCTGGACAGGTGTCTGTCAGAAAACAGTACGAGTCACTGCAGGTAGAACAACAGAGGGAAGATGAGGAACAGGGTACTGTTGCTGAGATGTGTGAAAGTAGGAGGAAGGGAAAACGTAGGAAAGGGAAATGTAGAGTAGATGATAGGAAAAGACAGGTGGAACAGGGTCATGGGAGGGAGAAAAGGGAGGAGGAAGTAGTTTCTGCAGCTGTCAAGAAAGATAGGGCTGACCAGAAAGGGAGGGGATCAAATGAGGTGGGTAGGGTTGGAGTTCTGGTGATGGGGGATTCCATTGTTAGATAAGCGGGGAAAGTGAATGGAGGAAGGGAACCAGGGTAAAGTGTTATCCAGGAATTAGGTTGAGGTAGATGTTGAGGAAAGTTGAAGAGAAGGACGAGAGAAAGGAGAAGGTGGTAACGTTTCACGTTGGTACCAACAACGTAAGGCAAGCGGGGAAGTACCAACATAGTTGGGGATGTGTGGGAGGTGAAGTTTAAGGAAGCGGAGATTGTTATCAGTGGAATACTGTGTGCGAGGGATACTGACTGGTAGGTGATTGGGGATTTAACTGAAACTATGGAGTGAATATGTGGGAAACAGAGTGAAATTTCTATATCCTAATGGGTAGGTAAGAGATAGGGATCTGCGCTCAGATGGCTTCGCTTTAAACCGCAGTGGTACGTATAAGTTAGGCAATTTGCTTAGAAGGTTTATAGGGAGGTACATTCAGGGAAATGGGGTGTACTAGGGACCAGTGATACGAGTACAGGGATTTGGAAGTCAAGTAGGGATGACATAAAAATGTTAGTGTTGAACTGTAGAAGTACTGTAAAGAAAGAACAGAATTAAGTAATTTAATAGATATATACTTACCAGATATTTAATAGGAGTTGAATCATGGCGAATAAATGATATAATAAATGCAGATTTTTTCTCACGGAACTGGAGTGTGTATCGTAGAGATATAATAGGAACGGTAGGAGGGGGAGAATTTATTCTGGCGAAAGAAGAATTTGTAAGCTACGAAAAAGTGAATGATGACAAATATGAAATACTCAATTTCTAAAGATAATAGGCAACTTGATGTCTTTGGAGTGTACAGACCGGGGAAGGGTAGCGCTGACGCTGATTCAGAATTACAAGATAATCAGCTACGACGGAAACGCTATGGAAAGTAATGTGATTGTACCGGGAGATCTCAATTTACAAAGTGTCAATTGGGAAGGTAATGCGAACGACAGGAAGCATGGCCAACAAATAGAAATAAGTTAATATGGGAAGGACAGCTCATTCCAAAAGTGGTGGAACCAACTAGAGGGAGGAATATTCTGGAGCTGGTGCTGGTAAAACCGGATGAGCTCTATAGAGAAACCGAAGTAATAGGTGGTGTTAGTGACCGCGAAGCTGTTTTTGTTGTAGTTAAAATAAAGATGACAGAAAGTAAGGTATTAAAAGTATGACTATTAGGCAGCACCATTAGGCTGATAAACAGGCATGAGAGAGTTTTTATAAAGTAATCATGATCGGTGGAAAACTGTAAATAAAAATGTAAACAGACTCTGAGATCGGTTTAAAGCAATCGTTGAGGAATGTGTAAACAGGTTTGTACTTTTAAAGATGGTAAGAAATGGTAAAGACACAATATGTTATAACAGATAAGTAAAGAGACTACGGAGGAGGTGCAAATTGGAAAGAAATAGATTTATAAATGGCTGTGGAATGAAGGAGAAATTGAAGGAACTTACTACGAAGTTGAATCTAGAAAAGAAGTCAGTTAAGGATAACATGATGGCAAGTATAGTTGGCAACCATACAAATTTTAGTGAAAAGTTGAAGGGTATGTGTAGGTACTTTAAAGCAGAAACAGGCTCCAAGAAGGACATTCGAGGAATAATTAATGAAGAAGGAGAGTGTGTATGTGAGGATCTTCAAACGGCAGAAGTGTTAAATCAGCTGTATGTAAAGATTGTTTGTTGAAGGGATAATGTCCAGTTAGAGGAGGTGACTAATAGTAAAGAAGTATTAAAATTTACATACGATAACAATGACATCTATATATATAAAAATAACTCGTCCTGACTGACTGACTGACTGACTGACTGATTCATCATCCCCGAGCCAAAACTACTGGACATAAAGGAATGAAATTTTGAGGATACATTTATATTACAATGTAGGTGCTCGCTAAGGGAGGATGTTTGGATATTCCGTCGCTAAGGGGGTGAAAAGAGGGGTGAATTTTTGAAATGAGTGTATCTATATCTCAAAACTTCAAAATTTTATAGATCTAACAATTGGTATTTAGAATCTCCTCTAAAAATGAAGAAACACGTATTATTTTTTGTTTTCGGAAAATCCCAATAGGAGGGGTGAAAAAGGGTGAAAACGGGTTGAATGCCTTTAATGAGTATACTTATATCTCAGAAACTGAAGATATTACAGACCTGAAAATTTGTATTTTGGATCTCGTATAAAAATAAAGAAACGCGTATTTTTGTTTTTGGAAAATCCAATTAATGGGGGTGGAAAAGGGAGTGATTTTTTAAAATGAGTGTATCTATATCTCAAAACTTTAAAAGTTTACAGATGTAAAAATTGATATTTAGAATCTCCTTTAAAAATAAAGAAACGAGTATTATTTGTTTTCGGAAAATCCCAATAGCAGGGGTGAAAAAGGGTGAAGAAACGGTTGAATGCCTTTAATGAGGATACTTATATCTCAGAAACTGAAGATATTACACACCTGAAAATTGGTATTTGGGATCTCATTTAAAAAACACGTATTTTTTTGTTTTTGGAAAATCCAATTAACGGGGGGTTAAACGGGAGTGATAAATTGGGGTGATTTTTTAGAAAGATTATAACTACAGTTTTTCTCAGAAACGTAAAATGTTACAGACTTAAAAAATTGGTATTTGGAATCTCCTGTAAAAGTAAAGAAACTTAGGTGATTTGTTTTTGGAAACTCCACTTAAGGGGAAGTAAAAAGGGGGTGATATTTTAAAATGAGCATTTCTAAAGTATATCTCACAAACTTAACATCTTATAGAAGTAAAAAGTGGTATGTTATCTCTATTACAAATAAAGAAACATGTACTTTTTGTTTTCGGAAAAAACACTTGGAGGGGGGTAAAAGTGAATGAAAAAGGGATTGAATTATTTTAATTAGGATAGTGATATCTCAAGAATTGAAGATGTTACAACCGGGCGAGTTGGCCGTGCGCGTAGAGGCGGGCGGCTGTGAGCTTGCATCCGGGAGATAGTAGGTTCGAATCCCACTATCGGCAGCCCTGAAAATGGTTTTCCGTGGTTTCCCATTTTCACACCAGGCAAATGCTGGGGCTGTACCTTAATTAAGGCCACGGCCGCTTCCTTCCAACTCCTAGGCCTTTCCTATCCCATCGTCGCCATAAGACCTTTCTGTGTCGGTGCGACGTAAAGCCCATAGCAAAAAAAAAAAAAAAGAAGATGTTACAAACGTGAAATTTGGTATTTGAAATCTCCTTTAAAAATAAAGAAATTCATAGCTTTTGTTTTCGGAAATACACTTAAAGGGGGGAGGGAAATTGAAAAATTAGTTGAAATATTTGTATGAGATACTATTATCTCAAAAACGAAAGATTTTGCAGACGTGAACATTGGTATTTCGAATCTACTTTAAAAGTAAAGAAACACGTATTCTCGGAAAATCCAATGAAGGGGGTCGAAGTTGAGAGAATTGAAAAATTAATTGAATTAATTGTATGTGGATACGTACATCTAATAAAAAGTAAAATTGTTACTGACGTGAAAATTGGTATTTGTATCACCTTTAAAAACAAAGAAAAACGCGTTTTAGGGGAAATCATCTTGGGAGGCGGGGGTGAAAAGGAGTTTAATTCCTTTTATGAGGACACATATCTCAAAAACTGAAGGTGTTAGAGTCGTGATAATTGGATTTAGAAGATCCTTTACTATTAAAGAAACAAGTATTTTTTGCCGGAAAATTCTCTTCGGAGGGGGGGAAGGGTGAAAGAAAGTTAAAAAAGTGAATTATTTTTATGGGGATACTCATATCTCAAAACTGAAGGTAACAGGCGTGAACATTGGTATTTGGAATCTCCTTTAAACATAAAGAAAGACGCCTTCTTTATACTTGGGGGGGGGGGATAAATCAACTTAACGGCGATGGGGTGAAAAAGTAGTTGAGACCAATTGATTTTACTGTTCATAATGTACTTATTCTGATCATAAACCTATGATTTTTAATCTTTCCTGGGTTCTTTTTCAAGAGCCATCTTTTCCTTTGGAGAACTTAGATTACAGTAGATTCTCCTAGCATATAAATAAAAATTTTAACACATTTGAAAAAAAGCATAGGAATTATATTGACAGTGCAATTGCTCACATCTATAATGAGGTAAATAATGCACGGAAGTATATCATTCGTATCGTCAGAAATCCCGCGCACTTGCCTACGCGCGACAATGGTGCTGGTCACATTGTCAGCAATGACAATGGCAGCAGATGTAATTTACCGCCAAGTAGCGGTTTTCATCTTACTGTGGGGTCCAGAACATCAATAATAATAATAATAATAATAATAATAATAATAATAATAATAATAATAATAATAATGTTCTGGACCGTCGTCAAAATGTGCAGACCGCGCTGGAAACGTGTCCTGGCAGGGTAATGACTACGAATACAAACCGGCCGCGGGTTCAGTACCACCAACGTAACCAACACGACACCACGCCGGAACTCCAAGGATTTGATCCATATTAAAAATGCTTACAGGAAAAGATGGCGAAGATTTAGGGATCCAACTGACCGGGTGGAATACCTGGACCTAGCCCGGGAAGTACGAAATCGATTGCTGGAAAGAAAGATTGAAAAATTGAAGGAACTTTGCCGTAATCTCTCATAAAACGAGTCAGATTGCGAATTTCGGAGGATCATATATAAAACTTTAAGCATTCAATTATAAATTTCAGTATAATACCGTAGCGAAGCACGGGTATCTTGCTAGTTTACAATAAGATACAAAAGTTGAAAACTAGAAAAGCGGTTAGAATTGATAAGATTTCGGGGGATATACTAAAGACAATGGGTTGGGATATAGTACCATATCTGGAGTAGTTATTTGATTATCGTTTGCATGAAGGAGCTATACCAAATGAATGGAGAATTGCTATAGTAGCCCCTGTGTATAAAGTAAAGGGTAATAGACATAATGTGAAAATTACAGGGCAATCAGTTTGACATGCATTGCATGTAAGCTTTGGGAAAGCACCCTTTCTGATTATATTAGACATGTTTTGCGAAATTAATAACTGGTTCGATAGAAGGCAGTTCGGTTTTAGGAAAGGTTATTCCACTGCAGTTCAACTTGTAGGATTCCAGCAAGATATAGCAGAAGTCAAATGGATTGTATCGCGATTGACCTGTCTAAGGTATTTGATATGGTGGATCATAGGAGACTACTGGCAAAAATGAATGCAATAGTACCAGACAAAAGAGAGAGTGAATTGGTGAATATATTTCTAGAAAACAGATCTCAGAGAATTAGAGTCGGCGAAGCTTCATCTGACCGTGTAATAATTAGGAGGGGAATTCCTCAAGGTAGTATTCTTGGACCTTTAAGTTTTTCTTTTACTGTATATATAAATAATATGAGTAAAGATATGGAATCAGAGATAAGGCTCTTTACGGATGATGTTATCCTGTGCAGAGTAATAAATAAGTTACAAAATTGTGAGAAACGTAAAAATGACCTCGATAACGTTGTGAGATGGACAGTAGGCAAAGGTATGATGATAAACTGGGTTAAAAGTCAGGCTGTGAGTTTCACGAATAGGATATGTCCTCTAAGTTTTAATTATTGCGTTGATGGGGTGAACGCTCCTTTGAGGATCATTGCAAGTACCTACGTGTTAATATAAGGTAAGATCTTCATTGAGGTAATCACATAAATGTGATTGTAAATGAAGGGTACAGATTTCTGCACATGGTTATGAGGGTATTTAGGGGTTGTGGTAAGGATGTATAGGAGAGGGCATATAAGTCTCTGGTAAGACCCCAACTAGAGCATGGTTCCATGGGTCCCCCACCAGGATTGCTTGATTCAAGAACTGGAAAAAATCCAAAGAAAAGCATCTCTATTTGTTCTGTGTGATTTCCGACAAAAGAGTAGCGTTACAAAACGGTTGCAAAGTTTGAGCTTGGAAGACCTGGGAGAAAGGAGCCGAGCTGTTAGACTAAGTGGTATGTTCCGAGCTGTCAGTAGAGAGATGGCGTGGAATAACATTAGTAGACGAATAAATTTGAGTGGTGTCTTCAAAAGTAGGAAATATTAACTTTGAATTCAAGAGGATGAATTGGGGTAAATATTCGTTTATAGGAAGGGGAGTTAGGGATTGGAATAACCAAGGGAGATATTCAATAAATTTTCAATTTCTTTGCAATCATTTAAGAATAGACTAGGAAAATAACATATAGGGAATCTGTTCTCTTGGGAGCAGAAGGATAACCACTGCATGACTACTCCTTTTAGATTGGCGTGTGAAGTATAGGGATATAGGATAAATGTTAGCAGACATTTAGAGGTCCTTAAATGCGACAACTCTACGCCAGACGTTAGAGAACTCGTACGGCAGAAACTTCCTACACCATAGCGTAAATTTTAAAAATCCTGAGCGATTAAGGAACATTAAGTAAACATTCTTCTCGGTCATACCCCTGCACCCATTCTGCCATGTTGACCAGCGCTAGAACTAATGCACCTAGTATAATTCGGGTAACTGTTATAAGGATTTATGAGCAAAACAGTAACTGTGTCACCACGTACTGCTCGGCCAGCTGAGATCAGAGAGTGCTGATCCTCGGAACTCGCAGCCAAGCTCTCGAATTATGTCTCCAGAGCAATCTTTGATTGAATCTATTCCGTTAGAAGGAGAAAATAACCTGTAAGTCCCCCAATTTTCTTACCCTTAATAAATTAGAGAGTGTCGTACTTACGATTTGCATATTTTAAAAAACGAACCCTTCGGTTATATACTGAAACCTAGAAAGTGTGGCGTTTAACAGAGTTCTTGGAGGAAAGTCGATTATTCTTGGAATTATTTTACACAGTTTCTCATTTCAAGTTAAATTAGTTTCCTTGGAATAATTCCTTTACAAGGTTTTATCTGTCTTGTGTATCCACAAAATAATCATTCAACATCAGCCGGACAGTGTAGCTCAGACGGAAGATTGCTGGCCTTCTGAGCCCAACTTGGCAGGTTCGATCTTGGCTCAGTCCGGTGGCATTTGAAGGTGCCCAAAATACATCAGCCTCGAGTCGGTAGATTTACTGGCATGTAAAAGAAATCCTGCTGGACAAATTTCCGGCACTTCGGCATCTCCAAAAAATCATAACCATGTAGTTAGTGGGACATAAAACAAATATTATTATCTTTTTATTATTATTATTATTATTATTATTATTATTATTATTATTATTATTATTATTATTATTATCATTAAATATGGAAACAAACACCAAAGTGGACGTATTTCACATAAATAGTACGCTGTACAGATGACCATAAAGCCAGTACTTCAGGAAACTCCGCTCGTTTGGCGGTCTCTCTCATCACGTTCAGGAGACAGGATGTTCTGTATACTACCTACAAGGGAAGTATCAGGTAAGACAGGTCAAAACCTATCCTGAAATTTTTTGACACAATCGTTTTACTATAAGAGGACAACGTCCGGAAAAACATCCCCCAGGTGTAAGTACAAGTCACCGAAATCATGTGGTGAATCTCTCATATAGATCGATGGGTGGTAGCGCGAGTATCGTACATGTACATGTTGGTTGGAGTGAACAGTCCTGACATCCCAGGTACTCAATGCCAGTGATAAGCAGAGCCACCCACGGTAGTCAGCTCTGGAATGTTTCACTGCATGCAGCAATAACAATTTTGATGGTTATTTTAAATAAAGCAAGGCAGTGAAAATTAGTTCCACGGAGGACAACATTTTTAATTCCGATTAACGTAGTGGAGTTTGTAATGAGTTATTTCCGCGAAAAGGGGTTTTTGTTTTCCGGAGAAATTACCTTGAAAGAAAAGGAAATTGGGCAATATCTGACTGATCTGATGGAAATTAATCGTAGAGGAGTGCAACGTATTGAGGAGGTGGAGACGGAGAAAGCGACTCAAGTGATTCCACTCGTCAAAACCTTCTGCCGATCGCAAGTGAAGTTCCCGTCCAAGTTCGAAACTACAATATGACTCCCTGGAATCTAGCGATTCTATAAGTCCGTCGCCAAGCAAATCGTCCAGTTCTAGTTTTTTTTTTTCCTAGTCGCGTTAAAAGAGTGCGGGAAACCATGAGTCTGGGATACAAGAGGAAAGCTGTAAAATTCTGGATTAACGGAAGTGGTAAACAAACTATTATCACTTTCACACGTCCGCAAATAATTTAGATTAGTGAAGTCGGAGCGATATGTTCACTTGTAGAAGAAGCAGTTGGAAAATACGGGTATTTCGGCAAGTCCAGCTCAACACAAGAAAATAATATATGAAAACCTCTCTTCCTGTTTCCAGGAGACAAGGAGGGAAACGAGAAATGTAAGTGATGAAAATTTACGGCTGTGGGCTTTGGAAATCACACATGAACGATCTATCGAAAATAAATTCTCCGCCTCTCATGCCTGGATCAACCGTTTCAAGAAACAGCACAGAACTGGGAGTAGGAAAGTTACGAAATGTGTATCCCGTTCGCATATTCAGGACGAAAAACAAAAGAATAAGGCTGCAGAAACATTTTTGGAGAGGGATAAAGAGCGGTTTCTCCATTACACCCCGCCGTCTATTCACAATACTGATCAGTGCAGGTTCGAGCGTGAAATGCTATCGAAAAGGACTATCTTTTGTAGGTGAGAAAAAAATACACCCACACACATACGCACGTGCGCGATAGCCCTATCAGTTAGTTCACTCACACATTCGTACAACATAACGCCAACAATCAGTATGTACAGTTCTTTGTTCACTAAATTATTTATTGTATTGTATTGCAGGAGCCGACCGGAACCTTCGGTCGTCTGGTTTCAAAAAAGTGTTTGTAGCAGATAACATCCGTTTCACTGCCACAAAAAAAAAACAGGAAAAATTGGAAAACAAAATTGAAAATATTGTTTAGAGCAGTCTCTTTTCCCGTTCTCTAAGACAACTGTGCCTTGCTTATGGATTCGTGGACCTCATACCTTGATACAACTTGTCTTGAAGACATCGCCCCATGCAAAACAATAGGACTGCTTCAGATTACTCCAGGTACCGCAGGCATCATTCAAACGTAAGACAAATTCTTCTTCTGGCAGTAGAAAGCTTTTTACCGCCGCTTAAACAAAATTCTAATTTATCTTAATGACTTTCAAGTTGAGGTTCACCACAGAGACATAATCCTTAAATTGCAGTGTTTCATACATGTTCAGTTATAACCTTCACGATTTCAGGATACGATAAAATATTAATGGTTTTTCAACGAATTACACAAGAGAGCCACCTCCCGAGTTCGTAGTGCCCACTAAATATTGTTTGGATAAGAAGAAAGAAACGTGTGAAGAACAGTGCGACAGTGAAGTTCTAATTCCTTGGGCTTGGTGTAGAAAAAACGTGTGCTATGGTCATGCAATTTATACCAGTCATTTCTGCTACACTTTTGTGAGTGACTGACACAGCTTCAAAGCGCGTCGAGAGACCGCCACACCACAACTCCGACCTGGCTCAGGAACGTCCAGCTGCGCCTCCCGTCATGCTTGCGTACCAGGATTCCAGATACGATTTCGGAGCCTAGCAGTTAAATCTGGAGGCCGATCCTCCGCACGCTATCAATGTCTTGCCTTACTGTTTAATATATGCTAGTGGGCCCGTGCTGCTCCACAGAATTCCATATAAATAGCCAGATAACTCGTCTTGATAAGTCTATCGCAGTCATATTGTTTTTCCTGACTTTTCAGTAGTTTTATATCCGACTCGTTGGCTGATAGTCAGCGTACTGGCCTTCGGTTCAGAGGGTCCCGGGTTCGATTCCCGGCCGGGTCGGGGATTTCAACCTTCATTGGTTAATTCCAATGGCCCAGGGATTGGGTGTTTGTGCTGTCCCCAACATCCCTGCAACTCACACACCACACATAACACTATCCTCCACCACAATAAAACGCAGTTACCTACACATAGCAGATGCCGCCCACCCTCATTGGAGGGTCTGCCTTACAAGGGCTGCACTCGGCTAGAAATCGCCACACGAAATTAATAAAAAGTAGTTTTATGAACATCTAATTCTGGTAAAGTAGTTTATAACACTTTTTTCCATACTACAGTCACTGTGCTTCGACCATTCGGCCGTATCTGGATCTTAACATTTTCAAACGATCCTCCCCGGGATAGGGCTGAATACAAAATATATTGCGGGTTAGGGTAAGCCTTAGCCTGAGATTATTGGAGTAATCATTTAATGATTTTATTTCATGATTACTCTACATCGGCTGAACTTACTAACCTATCTATGTCTTATGATTCACCAGTAGGTAATTTTTTATTTTTTGCTAGTTGCTTCACGTCGCACCGACACAGATAGGTCTTATGGCGACGATGGGATAGGAAAGGCCTAGGAGTTGGAAGGAAGCGGCCGTGGCCTTAATTAAGGTACAGCCCCAGCATTTGCCTGGTGTGAAAATGGGAAACCACGGAAAACAATCTTCAGGGCTGCCGACAGTGGGGCTCGAACCCACGATCTCCCGGATGCAAGCTCACAGCCGCGCGCCCCTAACCGCACGGCCAACTCGCCCGGTCCAGAGAGAATCAAACAGAAATGAAGCAAATCGGTCCGGTAGAACGGAAGGATGGGTTTGCCAAAGCTGCTTTTACTAAACTCTTTTAATATAAAGATTTACTGCACTTAATGAATCAGACAGAAGAGTCCATATTCTTGAACCCAAGCTGGTGGATTCGATCCCGGATCTGTCTGGCAGAATTTGTTCTCACATACGTCCGCCTCGTAACAGAACTCTTTGGAGACGGAATTCCAGAACTTCGGCGTCTCAAAAACACACACAAATGCATTTGGAGGGACGTAAAACCAATAACATTATTACTCGTATTACTATAAGCTACAGTTTTGCAATAAATTTGCGAAGTTCTATCACAATAGGACATCGACAAACGACTTCTGGGGTAATTTATCATTCCAACTCGTTGTCCAGCTCCTTGTCCGTCATGGCTTCCACTCCAGAGGACCCTGGATTCGATTCGCGCTGGGGATGGAGATTTTAGCCTTGTCTGGTTAACTCCTGTGGCTCTGGGACTGGCTCTTTGTTTTTGTCTCAGTACACACTTATTGAAACATTCACAAGACATCACACTACTAACCAGCACAGAAACACGCAATCCCTTCACATAGAGTTGTCAAGAAAGGCACCCCGTCGTAAAACAGGCTACACAGCTCGCACCCGCTAACTCGCCAGAGTGTGGGAAATGCGGCGGAAGATGAATTAGCATTTGAACTCATTGTAAAATCCTAGAAACGCGCCCTGTTATTGATAAAGAGTTGATAAACCTCCGTCGGTATTTGCTAGCCGAGATATTTATGATAATGTGCTCCTTCCTCTCAGCCGTGCTTGTATCCGCGAATTTCCATATTTTCAGCCGAACATGTTCTGTGTTAGGAAGTCCAGAATCATTCAAATAAAGAAGTTCTTGACAGATACACTTTTTTTCATAAACAATTCAGCTTATAGATATAACACCGAGCTCGATAGCTGCAGTAGCTTAAGTGCGTACAGTATCCAGCATTCGGAAGACAGTGGGTTTGAAACCCATTGTCTGCATCCTTGGAGATGATTTTCCGTGGTTTCCCATTTACACGCCAGGCAAATACTGGGACTGTACCTCAATTAAGGCCACTGCCGCTTCCTTCCCACTCTTAACACTTTCCTGTCCTATCGTCGCCATAAGACCTATCTGTGTCGGTGCGACGTAAAGCAAATTATCTATAGATATGTGTATTTTGGTTATCCGCAGGATTTATATCCACAAGATAAGTGAATTACATTTTGATAATTAAAATTAAGCCCGATAAAATATTAAATGCGAGGAACATACAGTACCATACACTCTTTCCTTCTTCGAGCAACTATACATGCAAACATTTTACACATATTTGGATTTTTGAAGATGGTCAAATACGTCAGCCTCGTGTCGGTAGATTTACTGGCACCTAAAATAACTCCTGTGGGACAACATTCCGGCAGCTCGGCGTCTCCCGAAACCGTCAAAAGTAGTTAGTGAGTCGTAAAACAAAGAACATAACAATAACATCATGTCTCTCACAACATTATTATTTATTAAAATAAAATCACCAGCACTACTCATCTCACTTGTAAGCACTCTTAAAAGCAAGCCGACCGCGCCAGGATTCCATCCTACAATTTACGCGACTGCCTAGCTGAGCTACGCAGTCAGTCATTGCGAATTTTCTCCAATTACCCAGTTAATATTCATGCTGTGAAAGATTTTCTTTCTGCGTCTCACCAAGTCATGAGCATAACTTACATACAGCAAGAGACATCGTTGCTATTGATTCCCGGTCTACTGTTGCCTGAACTATTCATAATTAACCAACCCTTTACCACATTACACAATGCTCAGGCTTCTTGAGTTCAGTTCCTTTCCGCTCCTCTTCTCTTTTCAACGACAGCGTGTGATTATCCAACCACGGGTTGACCACGTCCGATGACCCTTAACTTCTAAGATTTCACAGAATCTCGTGTTTCAGCACGACTACGCCGTTCGCCTTGAATGACACTACTCATCATTTTTCACCTGTTCGGTCGTTGGTCCGGGTACTGCAATATCAGTGATGTAAGGCGGTCCTTCAACTATGCCGAAAACATTTCTCATTGCTAATTTGCATGCAGTGCTTAATTTTATACAGTATAGCTAGCTGTTGACCCCATCGTTGACAGGTTAGTTTTATGAAATTGCAGTGGTAATGCGGTAATGGACTTTTCACTAAGAATCTAAATTCTTTAATATCCTTGCTACCACAGCCCATGCGGTCAAAATGATCATAAATTGTACCTTCTGGCAATTTTATTACGTACTTATTTTAGATAAAACAAGTATTTCTTGAGATATTTGGAAGTTTGTGAAAATCTAACTATCGCAGAATACCATCATCTTCATATTATTATTATTATTATTATTATTATTATTATTATTATTATTATTATTATTATTATTATTATTATTATTCGTAGGATAAAATTACTTTTAAAAAATGTAAAAGATCGGCGATTGTATTTTACATAACTTTTACAAAGAACTTTTCAATACAGCTAATATTAACAGATAAATTTGAATTTCTTGTTTTGATCCCCTTAATATTGCTACTCTACTATGTACTAACCACATATTGGATAATCCACTGAACTCTCCTTACATCCCTCAACTTAAACACAGAGTTTCAAGAAATTCTGTCAAGGCATTTTCCAGCGATTTTCAGACAAACAAACAAGAATTGACCTGAATCCACTTGCAACTTTAGCACACCTAATTCGAAATTAGAACGAACTATGAAGGAAACATTTGAAGCGTACGGATATCATTGTAAATTTTATTTATATAGATACGAACTAGTCCGCCTCTGTGGTGTAGTGGTTAGTGTGTTAGCGGCCACCCCCAGAAGCCCGGGTTCGATTCTCGGCTCTGTCACGAAATTTGAAAAGTGGTACAAGGATTGAAACGGGGTCCACTCAGCCTCGGGAGGTCAACTGAATAGAGGGGGCTTCGATTCCAACCTCTGCCATCCTCGAAGTGATTTTCAATGGTTTCCCACTTCTCCACGCAGATGTCGGGATGGTACCTAACTTAAGGCCACGGCCACTTCCTTCCCTTTTCCTTGTCTACCCCTTCCGATCTCCCCCTCCCCACTAGTCCCATGTTCAGCATAGCAGGTGAGGCCGCATGAGCGAGGTACAGGTCCTCTTTCCCAGTTTCATCCCCCGACCCAAAGTCTCGCACTGTAGAGAGTGGAGAAGGAAGTAATTGATGGAAGCTATGCTTAGGATGATAAGAGAAGATTTACATGAGCCGAACTCGAACTTCTCAAATTTGAGTCACTTGTCATCGAATAAAACGGATCTATGAATGAATGCCAGATGGTTACCCACTTTGAAGATACGTCAGAATCTGAGCAAGTTTCCTTCAGGAGTGAGAATGAGGAAATCAATAACGATCATCCAACGGAAGACGTCGTTAGAAATAGCTGCCTCCATCTCTGTACTAGAACAATAACTCGTTTGTAGATTTAAAAAAGCTATGAACAACGCTGATTACAATGACCTCAACATTTCAGTGGAGAACACATTAATGTTTTATATTTTACGAGAAGAGATGGCTGCCTAGTTTCACTTCCCTAGAAACACTAATCACCACCACAACCACGATTATTTACGAATTTAGTTCAATTAAAAACACGTTTAGGCACATGTTCTCTTGGCTCGGGTGATCATGTTTAAAGATTGACCATAAACTGAATAATTTGCGAATATTATTTCCTGGATTTTGATGCGCTACAGTAACTAGATCAATGATGGTCACAATATACACCGACGGACGCTAATGATTTAGTTATCACACGTCTGCAACCATGGAAACTAACTTAGGTCAACTGTAATATATTCCATCTATACTAATTAAAGTCTAAGTGTAGCGATGCATATATGAAGGTATAAAAATGAAAATAGTCATGAAACAATGTGGCACTTTCTGGCAACCTAGAAACTTAAAAGTAGTTATCTTAGAACCTGACGCCGCCAGAACACCTAGAGAAATAAAAATGTCTAACTCGCCACCTAGAGGTTCAGAAGCAAAACGGTGCAAGTCCATAGCCATAAGCGTGTTTTTACTCAACAGGAAACCTTTTCCAAAGTGATGTAACGGTTCAAATCCCGTTACAAGATGATATCTGTATTGTTATTATTGTATGATTTTATCTGTATTTTATTATTATTATTATTATTATTATTATTATTATTATTATGTCAGTATTATTATTATGTTATCTGTGATATTGTACTATTATTGTAATTATCCGTTTTATTCAATTTTTCAATTGCCTGTTGCTTGCAAGATTGTACTTAGATGTATACATATATACGTATGTGTAGAATAACACTCAATACCTGTACAGTGAGAATTGTTGTATATATCAGAGATTGGATGTGACGTTGGGGCATTGTGCAATATTAGTGGCGATTCTGCCAAGTCATCGCCGCGCCATGGCTATGTCATCGTATTTATTTAGAATATGCGCTCAGAGAGTCAGCCGCCTCCGGGCTATTTCACCACTGTATGTAATATTTGCCGCGTTGTGGGAGTATGTCATGGTTATTTCTGGAGATTACGTAGCTGTGTCAACCAACGTCTATATAAGGTGGATGCATATTGTAGCGTCAGTCATTAGTTATACGGATGCAGTACAGTGAAGAAGTCTACTAGATCAAGAGGCCTTAGTTGGTCATAGAACGAGTGTGAACGAGAGATGGTGAAGACTCAGTGAGCCATTAATTATTGGTCATTGAGAGAGTGAGACCAAAAGGTTGGTCGCTCACTCAGTTGAAGACACGGACGCAAGGGCTTACCATGAAGTCAGAGAGGGCAACCCTGGACCTGCCAAGAGGTAATACCATATTGACTTACAAAGAAGTCAGATGATATGGAGAAGAAGCAGTCACAAGGATGTATCACCACATTAGGCGTGACACATCTACAGTAAACATCAGATCAAAGGAATACGTCGTAATTACACTAAAAGTGTTGAAGGTACAGTCAAGTGAATCAGTGAGGGAAATATGTCGTATAAATTGTTAAATGTTCGGTCAAGAAGAATTCAAATTCATGCCTAGTTTCTTTCAGTTGCAATGTCATAATTTCATATTCTCATCTGTTTTATCGCAACAAGACTCACTATTTTTTGATATATTATTTAAAGAATATATATTGTTCTATCAAACGAATTCATAGTTTCATGTCATTGACAGTAAAATATCTTAACCTCAAAATTAATGGGGAAACCGAACGCCAATCTCCTTTTCCCAGAACGTATATGGTATGTTGTCAAAAGTAAGCTTATTACCCCACACCCTAGAGATAGTCAAGAGTCTCATTCTATTATTGCCGTACTGAGTGACAGCTGGCGCCCTTCAAATAATGTATGTGTAAGTAAGCAGGTAACAAGTAAGTGTGAGTACAAGGTTCAACAAGTGTGTATTTTATTTAATGAATGTTAATTTTCATAATTTCCATTTTAAATGCAGATATTCAGATTTTCCATATTAAATTCAGATTTATATGTCTCAAAAGTTAGTCAGGCAGTTAGGAAAAACCACAGTGAGGACCTACAGTAAAGTTTTCGTGGGCTTAAATATTCCCTGAAACTCCACCTTAACTGTTAACATCAAACTCCGAAATATGTTGTGGATACGCATTCGATCAAAAAAGAAAGCCCCACTGAAGTGATCACGTTGGTTGGCTGCAGACGAGAGGCCTGCTACACAGTAAAACTTTTATAATCTGCGCCCACTGGGAATCTTTTTTTTTTTTTTTTTTTTTGCTAGTGGCTTTACGTCGCACCGACACAGATAGGTCATACGGCGACGATGGGATAGGAAAGGCCTAGGAGTGGGAAGGAATCGGCCGTGCCCTTAGTGAAGGCACAGTCCCAGCATTTTTCTGATGTGAAAATGGGAAACTACGTAAAACCACTTTTAGGGCTGCCGATAGTCTGGTTCGAACTTACTATCTCCTGAAAGCAAGCTCATAGCTGCACGTCCCTAACCGCACGGCAAACACGCTCATTTAGGTACATAGTAAAACAAGATATACTGAAACGATGTGCTTAGATCAAAACACGTGCATTGGCAGTTGAAAGAAAACACAGATGTTAAATAGATCTACGGAAGAGAGGTCGTGTCCTATAAATGCATATCGTACAAGGAGACTGTCAATGTGTCTCCACCGATCTGATCCACTTTCAATACGTGCAGGCCATGGCGAGAACTGCCACCTATTCAAATTACAAGACACAACTCACAACCAATTGCGGGAAAATGGAATTTGAATAGTTTGACGCGACACATTCCCACAACGAACGCACAGCGCAAGGAACGAGCTCACCGCTTCACAAGCTCGTAACTCACGGATCGAATCCTCTGTCATAAGTGTTTGTTTCTATGTCTGGAACGGTCAGGCCACTACTTCTGTCTCCTAGTGGGATAACATAATGTATTCTCCTTCACCTTCCGGTCTTCGACGCAGTCATTCAGCCTGGTTGTATGATCAGCGTTCTGGTATACAGTTTCAGGTTCTATTCAGGTTCGAGTCGTGGAATTTTAATCGCGTATGATTATTTCCTGTGGCTCAGGTACTGTATGTCTTCTCTGTCTCTGATATTTCTGCAAAACGCGCTAGACTGACACACGGTACGCAGACGACATCTACCTTGGTAAGAGGCTCTGGCTTACAAGCTGTGTGGATACTTAAAATTAAATTGGACATGATAGCCAAGTGGCATTGTCCCTGGCTTTTCTCCAAGGTGTCCACGGCTTGAATCCTGGAGAATGCATATGGGATTTAAAATGAAAATTCATATCCCTGTGATTCTGATTCCACGTAAAACTAGAGGCTATGATCACAATATCAACTGTAATGTAAAACTACAAGTTTGTTTTCTTAAAATTGAATCATTCACATACCATTTACTCATTGGCGTGCACTGAACCCCATCCACCCCAGTGCTGCTGTGGTATATAACTTTGTATTTACGTTTTCTTATTGTTCCTTAGAACGCTTTTTATAAAGTGTAAGAAAACTGCGAACATCTAAGCCAAGCCAAGTACAGCTGTCTCGACAATCCGCTCGCACTACCGCAGTTCAGCTTCTCCAGCGAGCTGGGTTTCCTTGCCGGCGCGAAAAAGAGCTACCCCAGCGCAATTTCAGTCGCTTGGATGACGCATGCACTTGAAGATTCCTTGTCCTGGGCTGTGGCTCCTCACCCGACAGCAATTTACGGCGACAGGCCAGCTAGCTTGGGAAAGGTATGTTAGTTTTAATACTTGACACTCGAAGTGTTCAGCGCCGCACACTAGAGGCTACAAGATGAATATCAACATGTTAACAGTATAGCCGCTTGAACATCGTCTTGCTAATAAAATTAGAGCCAGTTTATGAAATCAATTGTAATATAGAAGAATTATATTTTATTCTTGGATTTCGGCATGTAGAAAGTTGTTTCGAGTAATTCATTGACGGTATGTTTTCCTATAACCGCGGAAATATATTTAGATTGCCCAGCATGAACACAGAACTAAGCGCGAAGTAAAAGAATTTTGAAACTGTTTGTGATGGTGATGTATAGTGAATTTCTGTAGCGTTCCTCTTGGATTATAGGTGAAGTTACCGTGAGTTCTGTGCCATTCTTCATGAATATAACGTGCGTTATACGACGTGAGGAATATTTTCCCTCGTTTGTCGTTGATGCACGTACACTCAGTAAGCGAATGAAACTATAAAACTTCGACTAGCCGGGCTGAGTGGCTCAGACTGTTAAGGCGCTGGCCTTCTAACCCCAACTTGCCAGGTTCGATCCTGGCTCAGTCCGGTTGTATTTGAAGGTGCTCAAATACGACAGCCTCGTGTCGGTAGATTTACTGGCACGTAAAAGAACTCCTGCGGGGCTAAATTCCGGCATCTCGGCGTCTCCGAAGACCGTAAAAGTAGTTAGTGGAACATAAAGCAAATATTATTATTATTATTATTATTATTATTATTATTATTATTATTATTATTATTATTATTATTATTATTATTATTATTATTATTATTATTATTATAAAACTTCGGCGACGGTAAAGTACCAGTTAAATTTTGCTGATTCAGTTTAGGTTAGGCTTTTTAAGTTAAAAACAAATAGTGCCAGTGTATTTTTGTAAAAACTATGACTGTACTGTACTATCACGAGTGTCACCGGGTGAAATTGTAACTACATTGTTTAAAATGTGCTATAGATTAAGTTATGATGGTGTCGTCACTGTCGTGAATATCAGTTTGGAAATATGTTTGAGTCTGTGGTTGAAAAATATTCTTCAATGACCTTTCTGAGGTAGACTTTTCTGCGAAAAATGCAGCCTTACAAAATGGTAATGTTGACTTTAGAGAGTGTAGTGTGGTTACGATTGCTTATATTTAAAAATCATTTTTGCCGCTGGGGTAACGAATAGGTTCACCGCCCGCCACTGCCATGTATGATTACAGTGATTGTTACACCAGTATACAGGAAAGAACGTGAACCTGGTATACGAGCATTAAAGCGTTGCTCGTACTGATCAATAATCTGAATAAACTAATTCGATATCTCAATGCCGTTCTCATTTTATCAGGTCCTGAAATTAGCCAATCAGATCGCTTCGCGGGCGAATTCAAATCCGCTTTGCTGCACGTGGCTTAAGACCACTAGATGAAGTAATGTTGAAATAATGTTGCTACGTGCAAGAAAATGACAATCTCACCTCGCAGAATCGTGAAAGAACCCAGTACGTGAAATTCCACCTCGCCACTCTTCGCTTAAAGATCATACGTGGTTTAAAATCAAACATGAAACGACTTCCGACTACGACAAAGAAAGTAGACTTTGGTCCAGTCAAATTTTCATTTTTTTCTAATATTGAAACAGTTACAAAATTAAGTTGTGTTTGGAATTTCGTTGGTAGCTTGACATTTTCTTTTTTTACTTGGATTAATGCAGTGGTTCCCTGACCGAGAAGCTTAAGGCCGTGGGTTTCATTCCTTGTCAGGAAGGTCCGAGAGAGGCAGACGGCTCAAAGGTTCACCATAAATTACCAGGCTAGAAGTCCTATGGGCAAAGATGGCCGGGCACAGAGCTGAACTCCGAGTGCCGAATTACGGATAATGGGAGCCTTTACCTTCAGCTCGTCCAAGGGCCTTCATGGCCTGTGGGCATGTGGCCTTCCTTTTCTTTATTAATATATTTTAAATACTTATTTGTTAAACGTCGCTCTAACTTCTCAAGGTTTTCAGCGACGTGGGGAAGGGGGAATGTCAGAACTGAGAAAGCAGTAGTCGTGGCTCTAAATTATTAACGTTGAACGTCAGCATTTAAATTATATGAGAATGAGAAACCAGAAAGACGATCTTCAGGACTGGCAGCAATGGTGCTAGAACCAATCCTGTTCCGAATGCAAGTTTGGACTGCATAACCCATGCAACGCAGACAACGCGCTCGGTTTTAAGAATATGAACGTTTGTCACATGAACGGACTTAACGGAGATTTGTTTGCAAAATTCGTTATGACAAATCACATTTCTCACATAGTCAATTCCAGTTAAATAGTCCACACCGCGTTTAGTACACTTCGTTCCAGTTAACCAGATAGTTCAACTATGTAAAGTGAGCTAAAACATGACTCAGCCAACAAATCACCCTTACCAGCAGTTCATGAGAACAGATTGCAAGCTGTATGATACCAACGAATATAATATATTGAGCTGTATGCCATATTTCAGACACACAGTACATCTATGCAATGTGAATTAAGTTTAGCACTAGTGGTGTAGTGGTTAGCGTGATTAGCTGTCACCCCCGAAGGCCTAGGGTCGATTCCAGGCTCTGCCACGAAATTTGAAAAGTGGTACGAGGGGTGGAACGGGGTCAACTCAGCCTCGGGAGGTCAACTGAATAGAGGGTGGGGGGTCAATCCCCACCTCAGCCATCCTCGAAGTTGTTTTCCCTGGTTTCCAACTACTTAACTCAAGTCCACGGTCGCTTCCTTCCCTCTTCCTTGTCTATCCCTTCCAGTCTTCCCATCCCCCCATCCGCCCACAAGGCCCCTGTACAGCATAGCAGTTGAGGCCACCTGGGCGATGTACCGGCCCTCCTCTCTAGTTGCATCCCCCGACCAAAAGTCTCATGCTCCAGGACACTGTGGTATAGGTGGGATCTCTCGCTGAGTCCGAGGGAAAAACCAACCCTGGAGGGTAAGCAGATTAAGAAAGAAAGAAAATTTAGCAGAAGTGGCAAAATAAAGGTAAAGTCCATAGTAAAACACTACACGCACATCAGAACATAATCTTAGTCGAGTAATTTTGCTTTACGTCGCACCGACACAATTATGGCCGACAATGGGACAGGAAAGGGCTAGCAGTGGGAAGGAAGCGACCGAGGCCTTAAGGTACAGACCCAGCAGTTGCCTGGTGTGAAAATGGGGAAAGCACGGAAAACCATCTTCAAGGTAGAGATTTTTTTGTCCTTCATGTACTGCATTTCCTCCATCATGAGATGACCACTGAAACGCTGGACTCCTTCCTATAGTTCTCGTGTGTAGAACGTTCCTAGGTTTAGTCACACAGCCGAGCGCTCGATGTAAATGCTGTGGGAGTGCCAAACTCGACACCGACTGTACAGCTCAAGTGATCGACACTCGTCTTGTACGATAAAAATTACGAGATGGAATAATACCACTCAATTACGGTTAAATGAGAGAGGCACACACATTAAGTTATATTGACACGTTTAAGAACCAATTATAATGCCACTGGTTTTACATAGGGCTACCACTTACTACTTTCATACAGTTTTCAGATATGCCAAGCTGCTGGAATTGTATGCCTTAGGAGTTATTTTACACCCCGGTGAATATATCGACAAGATGCTGATGTATTTAAGCAGCTTCAAATATCACCGGATTGAGCCAGAATCGAACCCGCAAACTTGGGCTTAAAAAGCCAGCGCTCTAAGTAGAGGGGGGCTCGATTCCCACCTCAGCCATACTCGAAATGGTTTTCCGTGGTTTCCCACTTCTCCTCCTGGCAAATGCCGGAATGGCACCTAACTCAAGGCCACGGCCGTTTCCTTCCCTCTTCCCAGGTTCCTAGGTTTAGTCAGACAACCGAGCGCTTGATATATGTGCTGTGGGATTGCCATACTTAACACCGACTGTTTCATCCCGTAAAAGTCTGGAACCACTCAGCCCGGCATTTATTATTATTATTATTATTATTATTATTATTATTATTATTATTAATAATAAAACTCTCCGCTCGGATATCTACATATAGTAAGTCAGACAATACCATTGGCATCACATAACATGGGTGCTCAGTACGCTAGTGAGCTCTCCAAGGCTGATATTCACCCTGTGACGGGGGTGGGGATAGAATAACACCCACGGTATCCCATGCCTGTCGTAAGAGGCGACTAAAAGGGGCTCCAGGAGCTCTTAACTTGGAAGTGTTGGTTAGCGACCACGGGGTCCTCGGCTGAGTCCTGACATTTCTTCCACTTGCAGGCACCTCACTTTCACTTATCCTATCTGACAGTCCTTGGTCACTCTTGTTATTTTCCGACCCAAACGGTTGTAGAGCATTCGAGGCCTAGGGAGTCTCGTTTCCACGCCTTCGTTGCCCTCGTCTTTCTTTAGCCGATACCTTCACTTTTCGATGTGTCGCACCCCTTCCAATTTCTTCTGTCTGATTAGTGTTATACAGAGCATGGTTGCCTAGTTGCACTTCCTCTTAAAATAATAATCACCACCACTCCACGGCTCATACATCCTTGAAATGGGTTTCCGTGTTTAGCGTTACCGTGTGTATTATTATGTAAGACTTTAGCTTTACCGATCTCGATAGGTGCAGTCGCTTAAGTGCGGCCAGTATCCATTATTCGGGAAATAGTGGGTTCGAACCCCACTGTCGACAGCTCTGAGTATGGTTTTCCGTGGTTTCCTATTTTCACACCTTAAGGCCACGGCCGCTTCCTTCCTAGTCCTAGCCCTTTCCTGTCCCATCGTCGCCATAAGACCTATCTGTGTCGATGCGACGTAAAGCCAATAGCAAATAAGACTTTAGCTTTTCTCATAAGTTGTGATCAATCGCTTTCTTTCCATCTTCTTGCGCACACGCACACACACAGAAGGAGAGATAAAGAGCTTTTGAATAATATCGGACAGATTTCACGCACATCGTTACCTGAAAATGGTAACCAGGATATAGATATTCAAAAAAATATGGAAAGCAAGCGCGTAGTTTTAAGTGGGTATCCTGATCTGAGTCACGGGATTTCCAGTTTTACATGAAATGCGAACTAAAAAAGCGTGACTTTCCATTTTCAAAATCCCACATGCATTGGTGGCATTCGAACCACGACCGCCTTAGTGAGAAGCAAGTGACTATTTCACGCTGATATTACACCCTTTTTCGTTAACACTAGGCAACAGCAACAGTGCTATCAAATATTGGAATATGCTTGACCGATGACTGAAGCAAAAAATAAACATTCTTCCCTCTCTTTAATAAAATCCTCGAAAGTTTCCTCATTCTAACATTTTTACCACCACGCACTAAGGATACGACCTGTGACATTACCAAACTTTAATTGAGTGGGCCTTTCCCTAGGTGTATCTACGCCCATTTCGGTCGCGGTGCATTTTTAAATTGTGCTTAATCGTAATTTAAGATGGTTCAGTACACCTACTTTATAACGAGTTTAACTTAGTTGAGTGAAATACTGAAGATGTATCCAGTCACTTGAATGAGTCTCAAAGCCAGATCCATCACAGCAACGAAGGTCTCTAGGGAAATGGAAACTAGAGGCTTTCACTATCCCTATGCTCGGCACTAACAAGCGAAGACCAATTAAGACATCAGAACATCACTGCACGCCTGGCGTTGTTACACAGGCAGTCTACAGCATGAAAAAAAGAGTAATTCTGAACAGGAATCTGGCAGTTTCCTCGTTTGTACTAGTAAAATTATATATTTATAGCGTAAACGAAGATTTCATTCTGCATAATATTTAGCTCCCGTGATAAACGACACAGGAGTACTAAAACCTTAATATTTTGATATATGGCATTCTAATAATGTACGGCACGTGTAAGTAAAATAGGTTTGTAGAGCATGAAATTCAGTTCGCATTGTATATTCTCTGCTGATAGCCTGGCCAGAACGTTGTTGTCTTTTACTTTTTTATTTCACAATTTGTTTTGCGTCACACCAACACAGAGAGGTCTTATGGCGACAATGGGATAGAAAAGGGCTAGGTGAGGGAAGGAAGTGGCCGTGGTCTTAAGGTATATCCCCGGCGTTTGCCTGGTGTTAAAGTTGGAAACCACGAAAAACCATATTTAGGGCTGCCGACAGTGGGCCTCGGACCCTTTATCTCCCGGATGTAAGCTCACAGCTGCGCGCCCCTAACCGCACGGCCAACTCACCCGGTAGAACGTTTTTAGTGATACGGACAGGATTTTATCTAGGTTTCCCCTTATTTCTTTCTTGTTATTTAGGCTAATAACAAAAGAACTCGTTAATACTAAGTCCCCTCCTTGTTATTTTTTATCGCTTGTGTTTCTCTATAATCTATATTGTTTTAGAGTCACTTTTTTGCTATTTGCTTTACGTCGCACCGACACAGACGGGTCTTATGGCGACGATGGCATAGGAAAGGCCTAGGAATTAGAAGGAAGCGGCCGTGGCCTTAATTAAGGTACCGGTGTGAAAATGGGAAACCACGGAAAACGATCTTCATGGCTGCCGATGGTGGGGCCCGAACCCACTATCTCCCGTTTACTGGATACTGGCCGCGCTTAAACGACTGCAGCTATCCAGAACCGTTTTAGAGTCAGTGTAAAATTAAGTACCTATATTTGATTACTACTACAGAAATAAATAAAACTAATTTTAAAACAGTCCTGGAAGTATGCTTCTACAGTAATCATCGTCAGCTAACTGCTCTGAACCATCCAGTTCTTTTTCAGCAATTAAATATAACACACCGTAGATTTTACGACAAAAGATTACTAGAATTTATTTTAGAATATTCCCTCCTCAGTCGTCCTCGAAGTGGGTTTTCGTGGTTTCCCACTTCTCTTCCAGGCAAATGCCGGGATGGTACCTAACTTAACGCCACGGCCGCTTCCTTCCCTCTTCCTTGTCTATCCCTTCCAATCTTCTCATCCTCCTACAAGGCCCCTGTTCAGCATAGCAGGTGAGGCAGCCTGGATGAGGTACTAGTCCTCCTTCCCAGTTGTATCTCCCGATCCAAAGTCTCACGCTTGAGGCGGTAGAGGTGGGATCCCTCGCTGAGTCCGAGGAAAAACCAACCCTGGAGGATAAAGGGATTAATAATAAGAAGAAGTATTTTAGAATATGTTAACTGATCATTCACGTAAGTTTCCTTAAAATCTGGTTATCTAACCTAGACAGTTCCCTTCAAAGTGAAAGGGAGTTAGTCATTAACTCTATACACGACCGCATTTGCCTCCGAGAATGGAACTAATATTCATTTCCACCGTAGGCTGAGTGAACCACACAAGGCCATGTGCTTCTCCAGAAGCGAAAGTGTCGTTCCTCAACTTCTTGAATTCGTGACAGGAAATCTAACAAATCTCCTTTCTGGTGAACCAAACGCGTCTTTACCACCTCAGTTAGGCAACACCCTGCAATGAAACTGCAACACTAAAATCTCTTTGAGGGGTAGTGAAGAATGTAGCCAGTACCCGCGAAACAAGGCTTAAGATGTTTCTACTCTACAGGTATTCCACATTAATAATAATAATAATAATAATAATAATAATGCCGGGCTGAGTGGCTCAGACGGTTGAGGCGCTGGCCTTCTGACCCTAACTTGGCAGGTTCGATCCTGGTTCAGTCTGGTGGTATTTGAAGGTGCTCAAATACGTCAGCCTCGTGTCTGTAGATTTACTGGCACGTAAAATAACTCCTGCGGGAAAAATTCCGGCATCTCGGCGTCTCCGAAAACCGTAAGAGAGTAGTTAGTGAGACGTAAAGCAAATAACATAATAATAATAATAATAATAATAATAATAATAACACTTTTAGCGTCCCATCTGTGTATTTTAAGATACGAGAGTATCGGTATTTTCCTCTATGAAGAGGTTCCCTAACGCTCCAGTAAATTTGTTGACACAAGTCTCTTCCTTTAAACTCTCTTCAATACCAACTGACTGCGCCTGGATTCGAGCCCATAACCTTATGAACAGAAGGCGATCGCCCAATCAAGTACGCTACACAGTCGGCCACGTCCACTAATCAAAGATCTGGCTGTTCTGACACGATATCAACCTTTATAGCAGGTGAACTTTCGACGTCCACAATATCAGTTTTATATTTATTGCACGTTTGTAAAGTCTAGCGTATAAATAAACATTTATGACAATTTTAAACATTTTCCTTCATTATGTGTTAATTTCCGAATCATTTTTATTATTATTTGCATAGTGATATTCATATTTACATTATGGCCCTAGCAACGTGGAATTGAAAATCGAATGGGTCCATTCTTTCAAGTCGCAGTCCCCATCATTTTGAGCTGTCGGTTGTTTTACGACGAGAACGGATCTGTCTTCTTGTAAACATAACACAGCAGAGTACCGTCAAGTGAAAAAGTGCGGGTAAGACGAATGGTTCCCTGACGCATAGTGGTAACATTACGGTTCATAATATTTACATACCGTACGCACAGATCAGATCCCACCCACAAGATCATAAGTACGAGATCTTCCATAAGAATCATGTGAATAATTAGTGTTTGTTTGCATTTTTAAACCTGCATCGTTTAATTTGAATAGAAAGAGATATCGGATATATATCGCACTGTCTTCGTACTCGGTTATTCAAGAATTCTGTTACAAACACACATGCTTTGTTGAAAGTTACATTTCTCCATGAACTGAGGTAAATAGCATCTAGAAATATCCGAAGATTACTATAAAGTTGCGAGGGTAATCCTAGCACTTTTTGTGAAAGAAATCACAGCTGAAACTCAACATTTTAAAAATATTTTGAACACCATGTCGCTTGGTGGGCAAGTGAAGTGGTAATTGGCACATGACCCCAACTAACCTGCTGTTGGACTCGCCCGCTGAATGCTGCTCTTGCACCACTGATGCTCAGCTCTGACGGGCGTATCACACGACGGCTCCCCGATCGAAACTGCGTGAGAGCGGCAGCTGAGGGCCTGGTGAGCGCTCCTGGAAGAGCGCGCAAGCGCACGTCCCAGGGGGCCAGCTGGCCAGGTATACACTGACCGACAATTATTGTACATTAGTTCATTACTCACTCAGCGAGGAAGGAAAGAAATGTACTTTCTCACTCAATAATTGACCTTCTGATTGAAACCGTGATTTGTTGACTCTTTGTCGGACGACTCGGTCGACCTACTGACTGGCGCAGTGTTTCCTTGACTCGATTCCTCCTTCTAAGTTGCTGTTCTGTTGACCTACTGACTGAGTGCTTTGTTGACAACTCCTGTTTAGTTGATGGACCGTTTGGACTACTAACAGATATAGTGTATTATTGATACCTCCCTTCTTATTAGTTGATGACTGTCCGACTTGTTGGCTGAATGGTCAGCGTACTGACCTTCGGTTCAGAGGGTCCCGGGTTCGATTCCCGGCCGGGTCGGGGAATTTAACCTTCATTAGTTAATTCCAGTGGCCTGGGGGCTGGGTCTTTGTGCTGTCCTCAACATCCTTGCAACTCACACACCACACACATAACACCGTCCTCCACCACAATAATACGCAGTTACTTACACATGGCAGATGCCGCCCACCCTCATCGGAGGGTCTGCCTTACAAGGGCTGCACTCGGCTACAAATAGCCACACGAAATTATTATTATTAGTCTGTAGTTGATGACTCTGTTGACTGACATAGTGGATTGTTGACATTGCCCTTCTTAAAGTGAACGAAACTACTGACCTATTGACTAGACTACTAGAGTATCTGCTAGCTTGTTCTCGTTTGTTTTCTTTCTTTGTTTTTTTGCAATTAAGCCCATCAGGGCTGTTGCAACATGGAGTGTGGGATTTGTTTGTTTGTTTGTTTGTTTGTTTGTTTGTTTGTTTGTTTGTTTGTTTGTTTGTTTGTTTGTTTGTTTGTTTGTTTGTTTGTTTGTTTGTTTGTTTGTTTGTTTGTTTGTTTGTTTGTTTGTTTGTTTGTTTGTTTGTTTGTTTGTTTGTTTGTTTGTTTGTTTGTTTGTTTGTTTGTTTGTTTGTTTGTTTGTTTGTTTGTTTGTTTGTTTGTTTGTTTGTTTGTTTGTTTGTTTGTTTGTTTGTTTGTTTGTTTGTTTGTTTGTTTGTTTGTTTGTTTGTTTGTTTGTTTGTTTGTTTGTTTGTTTGTTTGTTTGTTTGTTTGTTTGTTTGTTTGTTTGTTTGTTTGTTTGTTTGTTTGTTTGTTTGTTTGTTTGTTTGTTTGTTTGTTTGTTTGTTTGTTTGTTTGTTTGTTTGTTTGTTTGTTTGTTTGTTTGTTTGTTTGTTTGTTTGTTTGTTTGTTTGTTTGTTTGTTTGTTTGTTTGTTTGTTTGTTTGTTTGTTTGTTTGTTTGTTTGTTTGTTTGTTTGTCCTACTACCTGCGTCTGACGGCAGCTTGTAGGTGCGGCACGCGTAACACATACTACAAACATTAGTCGTGACAGACAGTTCGAGCTCTCTGAAACTGACGCACGGTCATGATGAAACTGTTCATTACACAATACTTACAGTAAAGGTGTAACTAAATCACAATTGCACTACCACTTTGAAAATTCACACCAGCACCTCAGTTCACAAGAGTCATCACGTACGGAACAAATGTTTATTGTCAGGCTTTGAGACTTGAGACTGACGCATGCGCATCACCACATGCACGCGATATCTCGACAGATGACCATAGAACATTTATGTTGCTGGAAGGGATATGTTCAATTATTGTGCGTCTCTGTAGTGGTTTTTAGTGTGATGAGTTGCATATAAGTAAACTTCTATATGAAGTCTATATCAACCAGTCAAAGTTAAAATCCCGACCTGATCGACAATCGAACCCAAAGCCCTCTGAACCGAAGGCCACTAAGCTTGACCATTCATCCAATGAGACGGACTTGACAACTTCTTCCTACTCAATGAAAAAGTACTGTCGACAGAAAGGCAAGTAATCCGTTGGTTTTACCACTGCAGAAATGAATATGCTTTTCCTTCCCGTTATTTTGTGATTATCATCCGAAATTAGAGTGAATGAAATGAAAACCAAACACTACAGCGGTAGAGGTCTGGTAGACCTTGACCTACCTACCAAGCGACTCGGTCCGATGGTCAGCAGATTCTGAGGTGATGCATGGTCAGTGTGACGAATCCTCTCGGCCGTTATTCTTGGTTTTCTAGACTGGGATCGCCGATCACAGTTAGATAGATCTTTAATTGTAATCATGTAGGCTGAGTGGAACTCCAACCAAACCTCAGGTCCAGGTAAAAATCCCTCATCTGGCTAGGAATCAAACCCAGAGAATCCAGGGCCCCTAGACGGTGCGGCCGGCTAAAATATATTTATAATACCATCAGATCCTCTTCCGCCATATCCCTGAGCCCTTACAACGAAACATTTTATATCTAACATCCGTAAATTACCATTTTAGTAAGTCTTCAGGCATTGACACCACTCCACACCGCTAGATGGCAGCACCATCAGTCTTCCACTTTCATTGCTGAGCTATATAAATTCCAGTTCTTGTTCTAGTATAAGGTCTACCGGGCGAGTTGGCCGTGCGATTAGGGATGCGCTGCAGTGAGCTTGCATCCGGAGGATAGTGGGTTCAAACCCCACTGTGGGCAGCCCTGAAGAGGGTTTTCTGTGATTTCCTATTTTCACACCAGGCAAATGCTGGGGATGAACTTTAATTAAGGTCACGGCCACTTATTCTCATTCCTACGCATTTTCTATCCCTTCGTCGCCATAAGACCTATCTGTATCGGTGCGACGTAAAGCAAATGGAAAAAAATGCATAAGGTCTGTGATACAACATTCCTCACTTCTATTTCAGTAATTTCTCCTTAGCTGCGTTGCTCTATTTACAATAATTTTTAGTTACCTGTAGTCCGTTCAGCCTGCTTTAGTTTCGCATTCTTGTACTTCCATAGCTCATATATCACAATCGGGCTGAGTGGCTCAGACGGTTACAGCGCTGACTTTCTCAGCCCAAATAGGAAGGTTCGATCCTGGGTCAGTCCGGTGGAATGCGAAGGTGCTCATATACGTCAAACCCGTGTCGGTAGATTTACCGGCACGCAAGAGAACTCCTGCGGGACAAAATTCTGACACCTCGGCGTCTCCGAAAACCGCAAAAGTAGTTAGTGGGACTTAAAAAAGCAGTAGCATTAGTATTCATCAGACAGATCCAATATACCATGAGAACGACTGATTCCTAATTGATCTTGCCTTCCTTCTGATTTTTCTTCATAAGTCTATTGTTATTATTCCTCAGGACTGTCCGCTCTCCACCTATAGTGTTTCTTTCATTCTCTTCATTTGCCCTTCTGCAACACATTTCTTAAAACATTCTATTACTTCCCTTTCCTACATCGTCTCTACGCTTCATCTCTTTGCTTTCTTTCATTTTTTCAACTTCAGTCGACATTGCATGACAAGCAGGATGTTATCAGAGTCCACGCCTGCTCCTCGGATATCTTGCATTCAAATGCATGCTTTCTGAATCAGTGCCTAAAGCCATACTGAAGCTTATATGATACAGTACCTAACAAAAGTTTAAGACCACCAGCGAAAATCAGTTCATGAACTTCTGGTCCTACATTTGTTTTACCAGTTGGTCTGCAAAATACACTTCCTGACAAAAAATTTAAGCACCCATAAGTAGTGAATGAAACTACATATGCTGAAAGACCATGTGCCGCCGGGCGAATTGGCCGTGCGGTTAGAGGCGCGCAGCTGTGAACTTGCATCCGGGAGATAGTTGGTTCGAATCCCACTGTTGGGAGACCTGAAGATGGTTTTCCGTGATTTCCCATTTTCACACCAGGCGAATGCCGGGGGTGAACCTTAATTAAGGCCACGGCCGCTTCCTTTCAACTCCTAAGCCTTTCCTATCCCATCGTCGCCATAAGACCTATTTGTGTCGGTGCAACGTAAAGCCACTAGCAAGAAAAGACTGTCCCTTTATGGAACTTATTAAAATATGGGATGGAAGAGACAAGGCCGTTGGCAGTTACTGGTGGAATGCTGGCGCCAGGTCAGTAGGATGTTACACCCCCTACCCCTAGACCTCCCTGGCCGCAATGCATGCCCTTATGCGGTTCGGAATGGTGTCGAACAGTCTTTAGATCCTCTCCTGATGCAATTTCATCCTCAGTTGTTGCAGCTGTCCATCCAGATCCCACAAGTTGGTACTGGGACGGAGTGCCCTTCTAATGCCATCCCACACGTGTTAAATGACGAAGACGTCCGGGGACCTTGCTGGCCAAGGGAGGACCTCAGCATGTTCTATACAGTCTATAGACACACATGCTGTGTGTGGGCGTGCATGATCTTGTGGGTACACTGTCTCAGGGTGCTGTGCCATAAGGGGTAGGACGTGCGGACGCATAATGTCTGTGACGTATAAAGTCTGCCGAAGCACTATTAGAGGTGACCTGAACTCATAACCTATGGCTCCGCACATCATGATGCCAGAGATTACGCCTATGTGTCTTTCCATAATAAGAGCAGGATCCGCCCTTTGCCCTCGACGCTGCCAATCACGCACACGATGGTCATCGGAGGTTATGGAAAAGCGGGACTCATCAATGAACATGATACGACGCTAGTCGTCCTCTGTCCATGTCTCCCGGGCAAGCCACCTTTCCAAACGCAGGCGTTGGTGTTCTGGTGCCAATGGCAACCGGCGCATGGGGCGGTAGAACCCCAATCCGGCGGATGCCAGTCGTCGAGACACTGTGCTGGAACACACAGGATGTTGTAGAGTCTCCAGTCTCCATGTTCGCGGATGGCGGGTGCCAAAGTTATGGGATCCCGTAATGCTTCGCGCACCATACGACGGCCATCACTCAGGGTGGTGTTTCTTCGTCGACCCGAACATGCACGACGTGATTGGGTGCCCTCATGTACCCATCGAGTCCAATATCGGGCCACTGAAATGTGAATGGCCCACATACCTGGCAATAGCACGATACGACCAACCGGTCTCATGCAGTCCCACAATGCAGCCTCTGTCAAATGATGTCGGTTGGTGGATAGGCTGTGTAACGCGGCTGCGAAGCATCACGGGTGCTTCGTACTGTACGTAGTCCTCTCCGCTTAACTGTCTGTCTCACAGAAGTTGACTGGTAACAACTTATCAACACATCAATGTAATGCATGTATACCGAAATGGGATAATATTGGACCACTCCTTCTGGTTGCTTAACTTTTTTGTCAGGCAGTGTATTTTGTGGCTTATTCGTAATGAAAAACAACAGTTTAAATATCAAACAAAGGGTAATAGTAATTTTGAGAACCTATAAAAATACCCGACGTTTGGGTGTAAAGACCATCCTGTTCGCTGAACTACAGAAGGTATAAATGGGGATACTTCAATTTTTCTAAATAACTATTCAATAGATTTCTTTTGCTAGTTGCTTTACGTCGCACCGACTCAGATAGGTCTTATGGCGACGATGGGACAGGAAAGGGCTAGGAGTGGGAAGGAAGCGGCCGTGGCCTTAATTAAGGTACAGCCCCAGCATTTGCCTGGTGTGAAAATGGGAAACCACGGAAAACTATCTTCAGGGCTGCCGACAGTGGGGTTCGAACCTACTATCTCCCGAATACTGGATACTGGCCGCACTTAAGCGACTGCAGCTTTCGAGCTCGGTGATAGATTTTTTAAAGATATCTAAATACGGTGTTCGTTTTTAAGTATTTAGAAAAAAGTTGAGTAGCCATAATACCTGCTGTAGTTTAGTGAACACGGAGGCCTTTACACCCAAAAGTGCGGTACTTTTGTAGTTCTCAAAATGTTTCAAACCGAGCTCGATAGCTGCAGTCGCTTAAATCGCACATTGCCACGAAGTGCAGCATTCCTGGTTATGCAACTACACTAATACAAAATCAAATTGGAAAAAATAGAGGAGCTACTTTAATACACTGACTGACAGAGCAAATGCAACACCAAGAAGGAGTGGTCAGAACTTTATGCCAATTGCAGGGTAGACTGACGTCACTGAGGTATGCTCATGATGTGAAATGCGCCGCTGTGCTGCGCACGTAGCGAACGATAAATGGGACACGGCGTTGGCGAATGGCCCACTTCGTACCGTGATTTCTCAGCCGACAGTCTTTGTAGAACGTGTTGTCGTGTGCCACAGGACACGTGTATAGCTAAGAATGCCAGGCCGCCGTCAACGGAGGCATTTCCAGCAGACAGACGACTTTACGAGGGGTATGGTGATCGGGCTGAGAAGGACAGGTTGGTCGCTTCGTCAAATCGCAGCCGATACCCATAGGGATGTGTCCACGGTGCAGCGCCTGTGGCGAAGATGGTTGGCGCAGGGACATGTGGCACGTGCGAGGGGTCCAGGCGCAGCCCGAGTGACGTCAGCACGCGAGGATCGGCGCATCCGCCGCCAAGCGGTGGCAGCCCCGCACGCCACGTCAACCGCCATTCTTCTGCATGTGCAAGACACCCTGGCTGTTCCAATATCGACCAGAACAATTTCCCGTCGATTGGTTGAAGGAGGCCTGCACTCCCGGCGTCCGGCGTCCGCTCAGAAGACTACCATTGACTCCACAGCATAGACGTGCACGCCTGGCATGGTGCCGGGCTAGAGCGACTTGGATGAGGGAATGGCGGAACGTCGTGTTCTCCGATGAGTCACGCTTCTGTTCTGTCAGTGATAGTCACCGCAGACGAGTGTGGCGTCGGCGTGGAGAAAGGTCAAATCCGGCAGTAACTGTGGAGCGCCCTACCGCTAGACAACGCGGCATCATGGTTTGGGGCGCTATTGCGCATGATTCCACGTCACCTCTAGTGCGTATTCAAGGCACGTTAAATGCCCACCGCTACGTGCAGCATGTGCTGCGGCCGGTGGCACTCCCGTACCTTCAGGGGCTGCCCAATGCTCTGTTTCAGCAGGATAATGCCCGCCCACACACTGCTCGCATCTCCCAACAGGCTCTACGAGGTGTACAGATGCTTCCGTGGCCAGCGTACTCTCCGGATCTCTCACCAATCGAACACGCGTGGGATCTCATTGGACGCCGTTTGCAAACTCTGCCCCAGCCTCGTACGGACGACCAACTGTGGCAAATGGTTGACAGAGAATGGAGAACCATCCCTCAGGACACCATCCGCACTCTTATTGACTCTGTACCTCGACGTGTTTCTGCGTGCATCGCCGCTCGCGGTGGTCCTACATCCTACTGAGTCGATGCCGTGCGCATTGTGTAACCTGCATATCGGTTTGAAATAAACATCAATTATTCGTCCGTGCCGTCTCTGTTTTTTTCCCAACTTTCATCCCTTTCGAACCACTCCTTCTTGGTGTTGCATTTGCTCTGTCAGTCAGTGTAGTTAGGAAAAAGAGTGAACCAGTGTCTCCAAGTCTTGTTCACATAATCACCTTTCTCTAGTGTTTTATGAATAAAGTGTCAGCAAGGACTAAATTACCGTCTGTTTAGAATTATTACAGCCAGCTGCTTCTTTCATAGTGTACTTTTGTCCCACCTTGACTGTGTTACCTTCTTCTTCTTCTTCTTCTTCTTATTCTTATTCTTATTCTTATTCTTCATCTTCTTCTTCCTACGTAACTTAGTCTCCCATCACAAAGGTTTTCTTCTCCATTTCCATATTGTATTAAATATCTCTCTCTTCGTATGTATATTCTTTCGGTTTCTTCAATATCTGCTGAACTGGTAAGCTCGTAGGTCTGTACTATTGCGGTTGGCATTGATGTGGTGTCTATCTTCACTGTACTGGTCATAGTGACTGCCTATTGATATTTTCTTGTTAATTATTTATTTTGATTGTGGTTAAACGTTGCACTAACACATCGATGGTTTTCGGCGGTGCAAGGATGAGAAAGAGCAGGAAGTAGCGGGCGTGGTCTTAATTAAGGTCTGTTGTGAAAATGGGAAATTACGAAAACCATCTTCAGGGCTTCGAACCCACAATCTCCCGAATGCAAGCTCACAACTACGTGACCCGGAAACCACGATAGAATCACTTTGTTTCCCAACTATTAAAGCAGCCCCTCTACTTCCCCTATTTGATTTTGTATTAGGCCTAATGCAGTTGCATAACCAGGAATCCTACACTTCTGGCAATGTACCTCACGTATACCAACTACGTCTAAATTTGGTCCAACCATTTCTCTTTTCAGACTTCCTGATTTACTATACAGTAGCACGACAAGATGAAGTTAGACCCTGGAAGTCAAATTACGTCAGCTGGTGTGACGGAGAGAGCAGGGGGATTATGGGAGAGTAGGCAGTGAATGCACTATTGCGATCTCTCGCCCTTCACTCTGAACAACTTTGCTTTTAGCACTTGCCATTAGGGATTTGCGCGACCGAAGCCTAGAATCGAAAGTCTCGACTCCATCGACTCCGAATACCGGGATCGGATCGCATGAAGCCTCGCAACTCCAAGCTAACTTGACGCTCAATGCAGGGCCACGCGCATGGCGAAGCGCGGGAAAATAACATGAATAATACCAGCGAACACAAAAGGCTTATTTATGTGTATTGTATGTGTTTGTATGTGTAGATCATGGAATACTACTGGCAAACATGAGTGCAATTTGACTAGAAAAAAGAGGTGACTGAATGGCTGGCTATATTTCTAGAAAATAGAACTCAGAGAATTAGAGTAGGCGAAGCTTTATCTGACCCTGTAATCATTAAGAGGGGAATTCCTCAAGGCAGTATTATTGGACCTTTATATTTTCTTATATATATCAATTATATGTGTAAAGAAGTGGAATCAGAGATAAGACTGTTTGCAGATGACGTTATTCTGTACAGAGTAATAAATAAGTTACAAGATTGTGAGCGGCTGCAGGGTGACCTCGATAGTGTTGTGAGATGGACGGTGGACAATGGTATGATGATAAACGGGGTTAAAAGTCAGGTTGTGAGTTTCAAAAATAGGAAAAGTCCTCTCAGTTTTAATTAATGCATTTATGGGGTGAAACTTCCTTTTGGGGATCATTGTAAGTACCTAGGTGTTAATATAAGAAAAGACCTTCATTGGAGTAATCACATAAATATGATTGTTAATAAAGGGTACAGATCTCTGCACATGGTTATGAGGGTATTTAGGGGTTGTAGTAAGAATGTAAAGGAGAGGGCATATAAGTCTCTGGTAAGACCCCAACTAGAGTATGGTTCCAGTGTATGGGACACTCACCAGGATTACTTGATTCAAGAAATGGAAAAAATCGAAAGAAAAGCAGCTCGATTTGTACTGGGTGATTTACGACAAAAGAGTAGCGTTACAAAAATAGGGCTGGGAAAATTTGGGAGAAAGGAGACGAGCTGCTCGATTAAATGGTATGTTCCGAGCTGTCAGAGGAGAGATGGCGTGGGAGGACATCTGTAGACGAATAAGTTTGAGTGGTGTCTTTAAAAGTAGGAAAGATCACAATATGAAGATAAAGTTGGAATTCAAGAGGACAAATGGCGCAAATATTCGTTTATAGGAAGGGGAGTTAGGGATTGGAATAACTTACCAAGAGAAATGTTCAATAATTTTCCAATTTCTTTGCGATCATTTAAGAAAAGGCTAGGAAAACAACAGATAGGGAATCTGCCACCTGGGCGACTGCCCTAAATGCAAATCATTAGTGACTGATTTATTGTGATTGACTGAAAAACACGAAGCATATTTATGCTCATTTTCCCGGTAGAATGAAGTATCGTTAACGAAGACGACTATCGTTATGGTAGGCCTATAGTTTAAATATGAGAGTCAAGTCAGAAAGTGTCGGCGTAACAGACAACGGGCATTTAATTTCAGATCAGAAAAATTGTAAAGACATCGATGGTAAATCATTATGAATCGAATATGGCTAAAACCATGATAGATGAAAGGAAATTTGACATTGGTAAAACCATGAAAAATATGTTTTTGCTATTGGATTTACGTCGCACCGACACAGATAGGTCTTATGGCGACGATGGGACAGGAAAGGGGTAGGACTGGGAAGGAAGCGGCCGTGGCCTTAATTAAGGTACAGCATTTGCCTGGTGTGAAAATGGGAAACCACGGAAAACCATCTTCAGGGCTACCGACAGTGGAATTCGAACCCTCTATCTCCCGAATACTGGATACTGGCCGCACTTAAGCGACCATGAAAAATAAACCAAATATTAACATAGATAAAGCCGTTAAAATAAATATAGCGAATGAAGCCATAACCGAGCTCGCCAGTGTTGACTTCCGTTCATGTTGGTGGGTATAGTGTCCAATAAATTAAAACCGCGGCAATGAACACCATGAATTTCGTCCCGTAAATTAACTTACGCACAACGCCCAAATTACCATTCGCTCATGTTCCGCATGGGATAGTAAAGCACTTCCAGGCTATGAACAATACCGGCTTCTTCTTCATCTTCTTCTACTACCTTTTCTTTTTACATTCTGATGGGTTCACGGGTGCATATTTTGTATTTGTACGGTAGCGTATTAATTTCAACTGCGAGTGCTGATATCCACTGAACCGGCTTTATGTTTGTCATAAAAATGTAATTTAAGACCAAATTGACGACTATTTAAGAGTATTCTGTCAGGATATCTTATTATTAATAACGATTGGTTTTATAATGCAGAATATATTATAATTATTATGAATAATAACTGATAAAAGGTTATTGTAATATTATGCTTTATGCGACGTCGTTTTTTCGTTCTTGCAACTGAAATAAATATTGATGATTATTTCAGGGTATTTCGTTGGAATATTATTATGAACGTAAATGGTAAAAATTAATGTAATATTATACTTTATGATCTCACCGGTATTTATGTAATTGAAGTTCATATTGGCGATTATTTAAGATTATTCAGTCAAAATATACTATTATTATTCACAAAAATTCTTGGTATGACATCCCTGACGGGCCTCACCTACCAAAGCCTGTAGATTAAGAGGTGATGCGTGGCCAGCACGACGAACCTTCTCGGCCGTTATTCTTGGCTTCCTACACCGAGTCTGCAACCTTACTGTCAGGTAACACCTCAACTGTAATCCCGTATGCTGAGTTGATCGCGAACTAGTCGTCAGACCCAGTTAAAAATTCCTGAACTGGCCGGAATCGAACCCGGGGCCTCAGGGTACGAGGCAGGCACACTACACCTAGACCACGGGGCCTGCTTTTATGATGCACACTAATTAGTAAAATATTTACTGTAAACACGTATTCTAAGCACGTGCCGTTTTCTTCTGTTTTATGTCACATGTACACTAGCGGAAATGGAAAGTGTTACACCATAAATACCTCGACCAAATGCCACCTGAGATTTGATTAAAATTTCATCCTCATACGAGGTAATTGTTAGTACGGTGCGTGTACGTGATGGCTGTTGGATGTGTCTAACGTTACTGTATCTTTTCGAGTAGAGATCGCAACACAGCATGCCTAGAGGACATGCGCGGGCAGCTTATCGCCATCTTTCGGACTTTTTGAAAGGTCGAATCATTGGCATGAGGGATATGGGAGGATCATACCGACAGATTGCGCAGACAGTTGGCTGTAGTGCAATGCCTGCAGAACGAGTAGTGACGTGATGGACTCAGAACATCAGTGTGGCATGAAGAACAGGCACAGGTCCTTCCAGAAGGACTACACGTCCAGAAGATCGTAAGATTAGTCGGCTGGTTCTGACGAACAGACGGATGACAGCAGCTGAAATCCGGGCAGATTTTACAGGCAGAGTGTCACCACGAATCGTTAGTGACAGAATACTGGAAGCTGGGTTGACATCTCGAGTTGCCATGCGTTGTTTACCACTGACACCAAACCACAGACAACGGAGATTTGAATGGTATAGAGCCAGAATCCACTGGGACATCGAGCAGCATTCTGTGGTGTTCAGCGATGAGTATCGCTTCTGTTTGTAGAGGTCAGACCGACGTAAACATGTCCGTAGACGACCTGGTGAAAAGTCACTGGAAGAAGCGATTATCGAGGCACATACCTCTCCAACTCCTGGAATTATGGTGTGGGGTGCAATTGGATATGACACAACAGGACGGATTCGGTACTTGTTGAAGGACTAAATGCTCGCCAGTATGTGGCAAGAATCGTAAATCCTGTTGTCATTCCCTCCATGACGAGGGTACCAATGGCATATTCCTGCAGGATAATGCAAGAGACAACACTGCAGATCACACCAGAAACGCCTTAAAAAATGTACGGATCCTTGACTGACCTGCCCGGTTCCCTGATTTGTCACCCATAGAGCATGTCTTGGATGTGATGGGAAGACGTATACGTCATACCAGCTTCCAGTCAGCAATCATCATGAACTGACACATCATGTGTTTCAGGCATGGTAAGAAATCCTTCAAGATGACACTCGGAGGCTGTTTGCTCCCATGTCACACAGAATACAAGACTGCATTAGTCCCCGTTGGGTTCATACCTGATACTGATGATGATGATGATGATGGTGATGGACAGTTCCGAATGGGCTGAAAGTTTAACCACTTAATACGTATTAACTGATGGACATCTCCACAAAGTTTGATAAATATCGGAGTGGTACTTCATGGTGTAACAAATTCCATTTCCGCTAGTTTATATAGGCGCGGTATGACTGTCTTTTATTTATTTCTCTCAGGCAAAGTGACAGTGCGCTGCACAAGGCTGCTAACTTAGGAACTAGGTCCGCCTAGTGACAAAAGTATTGTGCATGGGGCAGGCAAAATGGGTTAGGGTAGCGAAGCGGCCAATAGACCTTTGGCGTTCCCTAGGGTGACAGCAGTACATTCTACGTTAGATAGTGGCTATGATTAGTAGGCTACTTCGCGGAATTCCTGTTTAAAACAACATTCCCGTGAGACACGACAGTGCACTACGTCCTTGTTCAAGGCTACCAGTGAGCTACATCCTCCACTGCGTTAAGGTAAGTTTCACAGGAAATTTTTTCTATTCTGTATTCCACATTGTTTCCTTTACAGCTTTTAATTACTTGTGTTTTTATTCTGTGCGGGCTGGTAACGGAACTTGTGTGTGTTGATTGCTGAAAAAGATTTACCACTACATATCAGCGAATGGCAGTGCTAATAGGGACTCAACTAATGGACAATCGCGCGTGTAACAATTCATTAGGTTATAAAAGTAGTGGGTCCCTGACTATCGTAATGAACACTTATTTCCTCTAAAAGCAATTCCAGGTAAAATCAATTAAACCTCCTTAAAATGTTATTAAGGTTGATCAGCGGATATCAACAATACCGTGTATGTAGTCAGATTATTATTATTATTATTATTATTATTATTATTATTATTATTATTATTATTATTACCGTGGTTTGGTGGATCAGCAGAGGTGGAAGAAGGTGCCGGGGTGAATGGGTCTAACTACTTTGTCAAGAAAGAATTTAAACTGAAATGGAAGGTTATATTTTCAAAAAGCAACAATTTCTCACTTAGTGAGATAATAATAACATGGTAATTTAAAAACAAGATTTAGAGAAAAAAAAATCCAAGATTTCGAATCTTTAACACACTTCGGCTACAAGCCCTTAGTTTTACAATTTTTGAGCTTCCAGATCAAACATTACAGAGGAGCGTAATTTTACAAAGGTCAGAAATACCCAAATACCTGGATCGCTTGCTCCTTAATTTACCATGTCAAGCCTTCTAGAGGCACTTTTACAATACTTGAAAAGAGCATACACGCTCTCAGTTTTTCAAGCCTAGTCAAGGCAAAACCAAAAATATCTTACACTTTCTGGCCTTCCATGGCCTCGTTTACAAATTGAAACAGGGGTATCTCGTACCCAACCTACAGGGCCTTCGAGTAGAAGAAATAACAGATAAATAAATGGCCCGAAAACAAAATGAACGGAGGCAAACTCTTGTACTCCTCTATGTAGCTTCTTAAAACCTAAAAGGCACTTAGCCGTTAAAACAGGGGCTATTCCCACACTATGGAGGTGTCCCGTGTAAGAAAGAAATTTTTAAACATTAAGGAAGAGAAGAAAATCAGTTACCAAAACGTAGTCACCTCAAACCAAAATGAAGGGGAGCTCGAGAGGGTAAATCACTCTCTATCCCCGAATTACACTTACAGATTTTATGAAGCTTTTACATCAAACGGCAGAAAATTACATGTTGGAAAGATAGGTTACATTGTAAAGGTTTCAGGCCTTTCTCGTGGGTTAAACTGCTGAGCTAGCCAGAAATAAAGATGTTAAACGGCCATTACCTTACTGAAGACCTGCTGCCTAATGAAAGAGGCACCTCCCGCCTCCTGCTACACGTCCACACACTAGGTTAGATGTTGATCAAGTGGCTAAGAGACGCGAAAATCAGCAGTTTATAAACCCTCGGGGAAAGTTCGAGACCTTTTATGAATAATTAAGCCACACCCTCTCGGTTTATTGGGTCGCTTAAAGTTACACGTCAAATCGAAGAAGAAACCTGTGATTGGTAGGAAATTAATTACATAAATTCTTGATTGGTTAAAATCAAAACAGGCGGAAAGACAGGATATATATTGCCAATCCAAAAATGAATGAACGAAATTTAGTAAAGGAAAATCTTATGAAAACAAAATTTCTTCTGAAAGGTTCTTTCACTTCGCACCAGGGTGCTTGATCATAGTTTTTGTAGTGACCTCTATGAGAGAATGTCCACACTTCTTGCTGAATGGAAAACAAACCAAGTAGAATTTCACACAGTTCAGGAAACTTCACCCAAAAAAATTACGGTAGTGACATCTTCTGAGAAAATTTATAAGTTGGTCCAGTTTTAAGTTCCGAGTTTCTCCTGTAGAGGAGGTTTAATTGGTGCATGATTGAAAAATGCGGCGTAGAGGTGTACCTCCCAGTACAGTTACTATTACCGAAATGCTACATTTACAATAACGATGATAACCCGAAAAAATATTTAATGTTTGCTCGGATATTTTTTTTTTTTTTTCGTTGTTCCTGTATAAATCGTAGGCTACTTGTTACCAGGTCGTTATCAGGAGAAGAACGTGAAACTATAAATCCTGTCACTTCATAAAACAGTTTGTGCACCAACAGAGTCGACACTGGAGTCAAGAGTGTCGGTTTCAGAGGCAGTAGTTTCAACTCTTCAAGACTCCGTTCGCAACCACCCCTAGATGCCATTACTTAACACACCGAGATAATATACTTTTGATAAGATAAAATATCATGTTCTAACAAATACTTCAGCGAAAAATCTCATATTCACTACAGTGCAGCACTCAGCGTACAAGAGTCTGCAGCACTGGCGGTTTAGGTCTCGGTGTTGCCAAGTAGTGCGCACGGAGCTACAACACTTTCATGCTGGTTTAACGGAAACATCTTCCATGAGGGCTAGGCGATCACTGACCTGCGGTCATTATTCGGCAACTTTGGACAAACATTCCCTTAATGCTCAGTTTTTCTATTGCTTCTGGTCTTCTAAGGTCGTAATATTGAAAGAATCATTCTGACATTTGTTAGAGGAAGTTCCGTTTACTACCTGCAGTAGGGAGTATGGTTGCTATGGAGATAAGACTGATGGTCAGCTCGTGTTGATTGGAGTTGCCAAACCTCTCACTTCTGAGTTGTATACAACCGAACACAGCGGTCTGAACGAACGAACAAATGAGCCGGAAGTGAAGAGAGGGAGAAAGGAATGCAGGAATGTGGCAACACCGTGAATTGGCACGTGCAACGCTTCTCCCTGCAGCCCTATCTGTCAGAATTCTTCTTTCAATATTACTGGCATAGTAATGCATCCCAAGTATTTCATAAATGCTGGCTCACAAGGGTCGAAAGTCTCGTTTTCACTCCGAGTTTTCTCAGGATCAATTCGCTGGAGCAGTGTACCATCTATGGTATTCGCAATAGCCTCTGTAACACCATAGCTTCAAGGCATCGATTTTGCGACGGTCTGCTGTCTTCATAGTCCAAGTTTCTGCGTATGTGTTGCGATGCACCAATTTGAGTTCCGTCTTGACGGGGATAGTGGTGTTCTTCCAGATGCAAATCAACTTTACTGTCGAATTCCTTACCATTGCGATGCACCTGCAGATTTCAGGCTCGCAGTCGCCACTGTTGGTGACTACTGATTCCATATTCTCAGAGTGGTTGGGCTAATAGCCTGGGATTCGTGTAATATCTGGGTGGTTGTTGTTGGGGCAGTCTTTGATCATCACTTTGGTCATCAAATTGTTCGCTGGCGTGGGAGTAAGGGCTATCGTGCTAAAGTTCAAAAGTCGAGTTGGGAGCTCCTATTGAACAGTGGCACTACTGCTCCGGCAAGTTTTCAGACGTCCAGATCTTCTGGCTTAAATGGTGGAGGATGTCATCACACAGTTTTTTCATGTTCTTCAGGACTTCAGGGCTAACCCTATCAAAGCCTGTTGCATTCTGATTTCGCAACTTCTTCGCATCACATTTCGCTCCTTCTCTGAGAATACCTGGTTCTAGGTCCTCAACCTGGTCTTCTGGCATGGGTTGTAGGTTGTGGTTTGTTGTGGAACAGCCTTATGCTCGCATCCATGATTTCTTTAGCTAGTTTGTCCCTAACGACCTGAGTCTTGACTTTGAAGTCTCAATCCAGATATTTTAGTTTATCGTGGAGTTCTTTGGAATGATTCTCAGCCGCTTGCTTCTTCAGGCTGCATGCCGCCTGTTGGTGTGCTCGTTCTTATCTCTTCTACAGGCGACCCTGATATTTATGTTCACTTTTACCACCGTCCGTTTCTGTTGTTGAAGGTTTGCGACTGAGAGTTGGATGTTGAATAACTTGTCGACTAGTTCCAAGGTTTTATCTGACATCCAAAGCTGTCGCTTCACTACACAGATGGGTTTTGGATTCTTGTTAGCTGTTTCAACAATCCGTTTGTACACTATCTTCCAAATTTCGTTGCAGTTCCCTCGAAGTCTGGTACCCCACTTTCTAGAAAGCTTTCTGGAAGGCAATTGGTTGCAGAGCTACTATCTTCTTGGATTTCGCTTTGCTTACTTGATTGCTCGCTTGCTTGCTTCCTTGCTTGCTTGCTTGCTTGCTTGCTTGCTTGCTTGGTCAACTTGATTTTGAGAAGCCCAGAGAAGACAGTGGTCAGTTCCCCATTCAGTGCCTCGTTTCGTTTTGATGTTGTGGAAGGAGTTCTCCGTCTTTTTTCTAGAAGTATGTGATTGATCTGTTCTTTATACTGCCATTATGGAATAGTCCAGAAGATGATATTTCTAAAAATAGAACAATAATAAATACGCTCTGGATTCTCCACTTCTCGTTTCAGCACAGTGATGTTAAATCCATATCAACAACTCCAGTTTGAGCTGTGCGTTTTGTAACGTCGCATGGTATTTATATAGTACTGTAATGTTCTATATCCGGTATTCTTGATCTGGTGGTCTTCAAATGGCATTTGGTGTTCTTGCCATGCAAGTATAAAAGTGCTCACGGGCTGAAAATATCCTGAGGTTCTTGTTTAAGGTGAACAAAACACAATTTGTGAAATGAAATTTCGTTTCGGTTAAAATTGGAGAGATTTCTTTCTATTGCAAGTGACCAGAGGCTGCAACATTTCCTAGGAATTGTACACATATTTTTAATTCTTGGCTGAGCCCAGTCTGATTGACCTAAAATTGTCCAACTAGGAATTCAAGATCTTTAGAACGAATATGATAAGCATTTTCGCATTTTGGAAGAAAATGAACAATTGTTTAACATGATATATAACCCATTTCAGTTCAATGAGCATCTGAGAAATCAATACCGTATTTACGCGAATAATACCCGCCGTCGAATAATCCCCGCACCCTAATTTTAGGAAGGCTCATTTTGAAAAAATGAAATGAACTAAAAGGTTTTCCATCGAAGAAGTAACATAGGCATAAACAAACTCTGCATATCACTCACGAGGTCCATGTGACCTTTACACAAATATAAACTTGTAAATTTATGGATAGAGCTTCTTTGCCTCAGATGATAAAAATACATTATCACTGCTATAAAATGCCATGAAAATTAGCAAGTAGGCCTGACAGGTATTTCATTAATCTGAACTTGAAATAGGCTCGATTCCCTGTAGATAGGAAGATTCGTTGTCTCGTGCATCACTAGAATCCTCTCCACGTCTAAAACACGTCTCACAAGCGCTCTCGTTTTATTCAGATAGTAATACAACCGGTGGTGAATAACTTAATTCTTTCCGTGCAATGTAAACACTTGAAACAGACACAGCGGCGAACTCGGGTGTTAGTTTTGCCATACAATGAAACCACGTTATTACGTGGTTTCGAATTAACCGCCAACTTGTAATTCAGAAATGCCAACGCTTGCCGAGTCACAAAATATTCTTAACCTACTATTGCATGCAAGTAACATTGATTCACAGTTTAAACCTTTACAATTTCATGGAAAAACTATTTCCAAAATGTATCCAACAAGGTGCCTTTAGAGTATTCAAATAATGAACTTGAATACCTCACTGGCAAACATAACCTCACGCAACGAAAGAAAAAATTCAAAGACGAGGAAAAATATATGCCTACTCCATTGTGCAAGTGCGTTATTCGTTGGATTACTGTACTGTACGGATTATGCATTTTAGATGTCTTGTACATGCACGGAAAGTACCGGATGCCCTTAAAACATAGTGGCTTATCGCACGTTTTTTGACGAAGGGAGGAAGTCTTTCGCTTCCGTCTACATTACAACACAGTACAGTACAGTACAGTGACCCCATCTCCTTTAAAACCATAAGTCCGTCTGGGCTCGGCAGTTAAAAAATGCAGTTTCATTGGCATTGACAATATTGTTCGGTGCGTCCGAAATAATCAAAATTATGAACTACGCGTTTTCGCCAACTGTTGGCATCGCCAGTGTTCGTGGATTCTGCTTCTCCGCACACTGCCAGCTACGTGATATTGTGGCGTTCCTCAAAGCGCCGAATACAAAATAATTACGCTTTCACTTGAACTTAGCAACTACGAAACACATTATAGGCACACCGTAGTGAATACAAGTGAGGAATGCTACCTCTGCACGTTGCGGAAGACGCGTTCTATCGTGACGCAGAGCAATTTTGAATTCAAATTACTCTGTAAAATGCATTTTTAATGTGAAGGCGGTTTATAATTAAAAGTCTGAATGACATATGGGAACAGTTTTATTCCATCTGCTGTTACACAAAGCATAACTGTACACCTAACATAAACACTAGGTGAGCAAGGAGCGTGTTGCCAACCTTGACGCAAATAAACCCACACCCCAAATTTGTGCCTCAATTTTAAAAAAACGTGCGGTGATTATTCGCGTAAATACGGTATTACTCAAGAATAATATAGCTGCTCGTGCTGAACTTGCACTACTTAGCGCTAAAATATTTTTTTAAAGTAGAAATTCACAGCCTTTTCAGGAGCTGAAAATACCGTACGTCTCCAAATTCTACGGAGTGTTAGTTTCTTTGAAATGTTTGGCTTTGTTCGGGACGACTTACAGTACCTGTGCGAGAAAATGTTTCTCACTTACGAAGCATCTTAAGAAGAAAGCATAATCACAAGTCATTCACATCTGCAGGACTGTTTACGTGTAGTTACAGGCAACTTCTACCTGATATTATAAGCTCAAGTATCTCGTTAACTTGGTGAGCTTATTAAAGTGTATTTATTTATTTATTTATTTATTTATTTATTTATTTATTTATTTAACTATTGAAGCTAGTCAATTGCATGGTGCTTACATTGCATGTAGGTGGTGCTCACAGCTTTAAAATGGTTCAGAACCCCTGGTATTCATAAGCCATTAATTTGTTGTTGTATGTTGTTCAGTTCTGGATTGAATAAAACAAACGTTCACTCTACGAGTGAGTCTAACTCTGCCCCGTTGCCTTTATCTCTCCCCCAATTATCTCCATTTATACTTTTTTTAAGAAGTTCTTCTCTTTGTCTTGCTGTACAGCGGTTGTAGGAGGGCGACATTATATGCGTGCTTGTAAAGGTTCGCACTGGAGCCTGTCACGGGCCGGCACGCTGCCACGTGGCACGGTGCGTGTTCTCCTCTTATTGGGCAATCGCATGCTGGCCAGTCATCGACCAGCGGGTCAACATACTCAAGGTTCTGATTACATCTTCAGTCAGAAAGACTCATCCCACAAACCCTTCGTAGCTAAAGATCAATGTCGCCATCGTCATTATGTAGTCTAATTACTTAATACAGCAGTGCCTGTAAGTCACCTGCTGCAGATCATCCATCACCTGCCTGCAGATCTGTGCTCACTGAAGAGCTAAAAAACTGAATCCTTGTGCAATGTGGTCTTCTTTTGATATTCATCACACTCCAAGTACTTAGATCAAGCCTCAAAGTACAATGTCATGTTCTTGTCTTAGTCAATTTTGGAGTTACGGAGAAGTATAGACTTCACACTACTACCGATTTCGCACATGCAGTGGGATACAGTAGACTGCTAATCTCTACCTTATAGTTGAGATATTTTCTGTTTGAGATTTTGAACATATTTTCAAATATATTTCGTAAAATGTCATTTAACCAGGATATATTTTGATCTGATTCGATCATATGGACTGTCTAAAAAATGGGTACCCTGAAAATACATTATTTTTATTATTCCTGGTAGTTTTTTACAATTTATTGAGGTCGACACTTGAATTAGATTTGGCTCAGTTTTATTACCTTTCACCGTCCTGATGCCAACCTTATGTGGAGGGAGATTTTTTTTTTTTTTTTTTTTCTGCTAGTTGCTTTACGTCGCACCGACACAGATATGTCTTATGGCGACGATGGGACGGGAAAGGGCTAGAAATTGGAAGGAAGCGTCCGTGGCCTTAATTAAGGTACAGCCCAAGCATTTGCCTGGTGTGAAAATGGGAAACCACGGAAAACCATTTTCAGGGCTGTCGACAGTGGGGTTCGAAACCTACTATCTACCGAATACTGGATACCGTCCGCACTTAAGCGACTGCAGCTATCGAGCTCGGTGGAGGGAGAATCTCTTTTGTGAGTTTCTGTTGTGGATGGTAGGTGCGGTGTATCGTGTGTACATGAAAAGAAATGCATTAAGACAAACACAAAGAACAGTCCCAGAGCTAGAGGAATTAACCATAGGAAGTTAAAATCCTCAGTCCGGCCGGGGATTGAACCCGGGGTTCTCTGAACTGAAGGCAGGTACGGAGGCCATTCAGTCAAGGAGCCGGGCAGGTTGATGTTAAAATATTTTAAAAAGCGTTAAAATGAATAACAATATAGCGTATTAATAAACAAAAACGGATAGTATTTGACAGTTTGCTTTACTTCGCACCGACACAGACAGATTTTATGGCTCGGTCCAAGATGGTAATGCTGTTATCATTGCATTCTATACATTGACAAACTTGTCGTTAAATTCAAAACGGCCGAGAGAGGTTGCCGTGCGGTTCGAGTCGCGCAGCTGTGAGCATGCATTGAGGAGATAGTGGGTTCGAATCCCACCGTCGGCAGCCCTAAACATGGTTTCCTGTGTTTTTCCCATTTTCACACCAGGCTATACCTTAATTAAGGGCACGGCCGATTTCTTTCCTCTCCTAGCCCTTTTTCTATCACATCGTCGTCATTAGGCCTATTTGTGTCGGTGCGACGTAAAGTAAATTGAAAAAAACTGTTTACTAGTTTCTTAAATGATTTCAAAGAACTTGGAATAGTATGGAATATTTCCCTATTAAACATAGTCCAATCCGTAGTTCTGTAATTCGGGAGATGGTGAATTCTAATCCAACCGTCGGCTTCCCGTTTTCACACCAGCAAATGCTGGGGTGCAGCTGCTACCTTCCCAGTTTTAGTCCTTTCCCATTCCCGTGTCGCCAAGAACATTCGATGTGTCAGTGCGACGTTAAACCACTAGCAAATAACACTACGAGGATGAGTGACCACTGAGTGGGAACAAGTGAACGATGTCCGCACAGTGTGTCTTCATGAACCAAGAATAAAACATGATCCGCGTGTACTTTCTGTTCTGGCCTACGGCTGCATATGATAGATTATGTTTTTTACAGTTGGAAAACCCATGCCTTTTCTGAAGGCAGTCATTAATGAATAAAAAATCTGAATTTGCATTCTTCTGGCCGTGTCTTTCCATGAAGCAATAACAGAATAATGTATCATTATTGAATACATGAATACTGAAACAACAGCCACAAAAGTCTCTTGTAAAATTGTGTTATGTTAAGTCGAGGAACATGGAAGTTCTGTGAAGTCGCGTTGGATGACCAGATACGATGGATCACTTTTCTCTTTCCTTGTGTAGTCTATCCTTATTGTCTTTCGTGCTTTAGATTTTTCTTATGCATCATGTAATATTCATCACTTGGATCAGCTGAGATTTTCCTTGTGTATTCTGCGAAGTAGTCTTAGGTCTACAAACAGCAAAAGAAAACTTTGTCCTGAAATATTGAAAGTAGGTTTCGTACGATGGTGAGTCAATAAATAAGTCGCAAACATGTGTGTGCCTCATACCATTTGAAATTACGCACGCAAGTTTTGCCAGCAGATGGCAGCATATGTATGCTTGTCGTACGACATCTCGCAGGCACTAAGTCAGTCAGATAGTGTTAGTGCTCGATGGCACATGTATTGCATGACTGTACACGAGAAAAACAGTTTTTGTGGGCCAAAGGACTGTCCACAGAAGAAGTGCATCGCGAAATGCATCCCGTCTATGGTGAAAACTATTTCTCACGGAAAGCTGTGTTCAATTTATTGGATCAATAACTTTAACCATGGAAGGAAAAACATCAGAGTTGGGGAGCGCTTGGAACATCCACCGTATAGTCCTGACTTAGCTCCCAGTGAGTTTCATCTGTTTGGGCCCCTAAAAAATCATTTGGGTGGCCGTCATTTTGATACAGATGATAGGCCTACCGTAATCTATGAGGTTACGCGTTGGCTGCGACAGCTACAGGGCCGGATTAACGGGGGGCTAAAGGGGCTGCAGCCCCGGGCCCCGCGTGCCAAGGAGCCCCGGCCCTTGGCCGAACCTAAAGTTGTATAAAAAGTCCTGCTGCTCCACCTCCGTGTATGTATATGAATATTTACGCTCGCAACATATCGAACACGCACTCTTCCTTCCTTCTTATCAGCTGCCCGCGTTAGTATTTCATCACTGCTAGAATCAGTTACCGTCCGGAGACACGAATCTTCGCTACTTACGCACTGTAATTATTGTAAAGGTTATTGTTGACGAAAATTTAAATCTGGCAGGTTGCGAATACGGGCAGAGGGGCAAGGGGGCAAGAGGTCTAGGAAGTGAGCGGGAGGGGACAGGGGAAGTACGGTGGAATGCGCATGTTATATCTTTGCATCAGGAAGAGAACTTCCAGTTCATCTCTGATTATTGAACCATTCGTAAGTTACAACTGTAATGTTCTTGTAAAATGGATAGAAAATATCCTAGTGGTGCCAAGAAACGTAAATTAAAAGAACAACATTTGAAAGAAATTGAAAAAATTGCCGAAAATATCAACATTTTTTGACACGAAATCTACAAGTGCATCGACGACTGAAGACACTGTTACTGGTGAACTGGAATCTTCTACAGGTAAGCGAAGAGCGTAATATCTAAGTCTGCTGTTTTAGGAGAGATTAGGTCTTTACGGAATTGGAAAGCATGAGCATTAGGAAGATAGTTTTAGGAACAATGAAAGGGAATCCTAATGTGTATTTTAAACTTCAGTAAGATTGTATGAAATATTCGGAGTCGTAAATAATAAATTGCTGATCTCGTTGGTGTAGTGGCAGCAATAATGATTGCCACCCCCGAAGACCCAGTACCTTCCCCGGCGCTGCCTGAGGGGGGGAGGGTGTGGCTTGGTATGGGGTCTCATTAACTTGTTCAGGGCACTCCGAATTAAACCCAGACCCGACACGGTGTTGTCGCATGTTTACTTACTTAGTAATAAATTATGTAATACATACACGAATTAAAAAACCCAATGGTCTACAGCCGCAGAGGACCTTGCCTTACCAAGTGACCGCTGCACAACCTCTAGGACCTGCAGATTCTGAGGTGTTGTGTGGTCAGCACAACGCATCATCTCGGTCGTATTCTTCGTTTTCTTGCCCGGGGCTGCCATCTCACCGTCAGATGACTCCTCGATTGTAATCACGCAGGCTGAGTGGACCACTTACCAGCCCTCAAGTACAGCTGAAAATCGCTGACCCGGCCGGGAATGGAAACCGGGGTCTCCGGGTGAGAGGCAAACACGTTACCCCTACACCACTGAGCTGGCTAAATACGCGAACGTACAAGTGAATTTTACTTGTGTTATGTTGCAGATTCAGATTTAGTACTCAAGAATGAGGCTATGTGTGTCATAGAGCCTGGTTGCAGCTCTGCCACTGCTAATGACAGTCCTGCTTCAAATCTTCCTTCTGATAATCCTGGTTATTGGCCTGGGTGCATGATGGACGAGTTTAAAGAGCAATGTATTCAGCTTGGGCCTCAATACTTCCAAAACCGTACAGCTACGGGAAAGTACCTTGAATCCAAACAAGTGCAAAAATCACAAAATAGTTATCTGTCAGATAATTTGTTTATGCGCAAACTCAGAAATGGAGACTCTCTTGAAATGATTTGGCTTGTATATTCGCCATCCACTGGAAAAGTGTTTTGTTACCATTGCAAATTACTTTCAAATTACAAGATGAACTCTGCATTTTCTTCACATGGTGTTTGTAATTGGAAAAAGGCAGACCAAGTTGTCAGTAGCCATGAAAACAGTATACAATATAGGAATGCAATTAATTCTTGGCTGTATAGGAAGAAAATTTCCCCACGAATTGATAGTCAGTTAGTTTAAACAGATAACTTTAGAGTCCCAGTACCGGGGTGAGGTGTTGAAACGAATTGTGGCAGTCATAAAATTTTTGTGTGTGTGAGGACTAGCATTTCCTGGAGAAAATGATATTTTTGGAGTGTATAATAATGGGAATTACTTAGGAATCCTTGAACTAATTTCCCAGTTTGACCCTTTTCTGAAGGAGCACATTTCAAAACACGGTAATGAAGGAAAAGGGAAGCCTTCGTATTTATCAAAAACAATTGCCGAAGAACTGATTCACTTAATGGGGGAAAAGGTATTAAATACAATCCTAAGTGAAATAAAAGAATCAAGTTACTATTCACTAATAGTAGACTCTTCCCCGGATTGTGCTCATGTAGACCAATTGGCAAATGTATGTAGACATCTGCATTCTGGGGAAGTCAAAGAAAGGTTCCTTTGTTTTAAGGCTATAGAAAGCCACACAGGAAACTCATTGTTTAATGAAGTAAAATCATTTGGGATAGCAAAAGCATACCTTTGAGTCAATGTAGAGGTCTTTCTTGTGACAATGCGGCGAATATATCTGGCCAGTACAGTGGGTTTCAGGCACAAATGAAGAAGGAAAATAAATTTGCCCCGTTCGTGCCTTGTGCAGGACACTCATTAAATTTAGTCGGAGTAAGTGCTGTTGAATCCTGTCGTGAAGCTTTGAAGTTTTTCGCCTACCTGCAACGAATGTATGTTTATTTCTCAAGCTGTCCTCGTAAATGGGCTATGTTGTCGAGAAACTTGGAACCGCACGTATATTACAAACGTCTTCACCTGAAGAGTTTGAATCAAACCAGAGGTGGTGTCATTATGAAGCAGTGAAAGCCTTGCGTATCAACTTTTGTGTGTATTCGATTTTATATGTGAGGATGCTGAAGAAAAACATGAGTCCCGGAGAGAAGCAAAATCACTGAAAAATAAGTTCATGAAATTTGAATCGGCTTTAATGTGTGTCTTTTGGCATGAAATTTTGGAAAGATTTGATAAAGTTAGTGTGAGTTTACAGAAACCTACACTAGACTTGTTAACAGGTTGTAAACATTCACAGCCAATGAAAGAGGTAATTTTGACAAATATGAAGAGGAAGCTAATGGGTTGTGTGAAAAATATCTCACAGGTTTTGAGCACACATCTGAAAGACAATCGAAGTACAGATATGTTGATGGAAATGCCCTTAACGAAACTATTTTGAAAGGAAGAAAGGAATTTGATGTAGAAACGTTTTTGGTGATAATTGATAGTTTATGTAGTGGACTTAATAATCGTCTTCAGTCTTACAGAATATTTCAGTCATTGTTCCAGTTTCTAGTAGACTGTAAGGCTTCATGTACTGTGGATGAAACTTCTCTTAATAACTGTTTACGTTTTTACCGAGATGATCTTGATGAATCTTTGAAACTAGAAATTAAACATTTTCATGATTTAGTTAAAAGTGTAGATGTAGTTACTTGCCAGGAGATACCTAAATACATAATACGAACATGACTTGATTAGTGCCTTTACAAATATATTTGTGGCTTTGAAATTGTATTTGGTAATTCCAATAACCAATTGCGAAGCAGAGCGTTCTTTCTCTAAACTGGCACTAATCAAAGATAAATTACGGTCGAACATGCTTCAACCAAGACTGGACGGTTGACTATCATGTCTTCAGAACATGACATAACAAATGAGTTGTCATTCGATGATGTTTTACAGTCATTTGCAAATCTGAAGGCAAGGAAAAATACATTTTTAATGTAAAAGTTATTCAACTACCAATTTGGTCAGTTCAGTACAGCATCGATTATCCAAACGAATTCGGGAATGGGAACGATCAGATAAGTGAGTTTTCGGGTAGCCAATCATTTGCGAAAAGTCTGCTCCTACACCATAAGAGCAATGCAGTGATACTGAACACTTTCAAAGTTTTCTGTTTCAATCTTCCGTCCTCATTGTCAAATGCACTTATAATTTTCGAATAGGTATCACTCTCGATTTATATGTTTGTTACTGTGTCCTTCCAGCTCCAAATTCTTGAACTAATCTTGATCCGCCAGCACCATCTTTAAATAGTCTGTTTTAAATTTATCGGAAAAACAGAAAATGACCTGTATTCCCTTAGACGTCTTTGTGAACTGTACAATCATTCATTCCATTTCAACACCTGCCACAAGCGAAGATTCATGCGCCACTGACGGCAACGGCAGTATTGTTAACTACGTCGGAGTAAAAAATAGGTAAGCTTTGGATGAAAAGATTTACAATTGGCTGAAATGGACCTAGACTACAACTATAATATATTTTAACGATATGTCTATATTTTTGGATGCGAGGCTGCTGACGTAGGAAGGAGAAAACGTTAATTTGTCACAGCACTTGCGGATATACATATCGCAGATATTTGAATTTGCTGACCGGGACACTTTCTGTTAGCCGATATTTCTATTGATCGATATTCGGATAATCAATACTTTACTGCAGGCAGGAATGAGTTTACCAATGATATAACGAAGGACATTGTAGTATTATGACTTGTAAAAAATGTAGTACAAGTCATAATACTAGAATGTCCTTCGTTATCGCATAATACCACTTGTGCTAGCTTTTTACATGTTGATTTACTTTTAAATTTTACATTTCAAATTCATGTAATGCCAATAAGATAATGGGAATGAGATCGTAGTAAGTTCTGTTTTGTATGTTGATTTGATAGTGATGATGAGACAAATGTAAAATATGTTTTGGCATTATGAAATATTAACATGAAAAATAGAGAAATTTTTTAGTCTATTTCAACACTTCCCTATTCATCAATTTAAGTGAAAGTAGTTCTATAATGACTGCAGTATGCTAGTCTTACTTGATGTTACGAAGAAGGGGCCCCACATTTTTAAATAGCCCAGGGCCCCCAAACACCTTGATCCGGCACTGGACAGCAACCACAAGACTTCTTTGCTGCTGGCTTTCAAGGACTTATAAAGAGATGGGATAAGTGCCTGAATGTAGAGGGTGAATATGTGGAAAAGTGAAATAAATGTCAGAATGATTATTTTTGCCTCAATTCAGTTTTGCGACTTATTTATTGACTCACCCCAGTACCTCGGAATCAGAACTGCATCAAATTGTGCTTTACAGAAATCCAGCATACAGAGCTTTTACAGTAAGTTCAAGGTCTTCAAAGAATTTAAGAGTGGTCCTATGACCACAATAATGAGATGTGCTATGAGGGATACTATTACAGTGAAGCTCCATTAACTCAAATGCTATCCACTAATTTATGCGGTCTCTTTGTATGCGAAACTCTCAGTTATCTGAAGTCTCTGTTCATGAAACTTTTGCTACGAGTGACTCTCGGTCTTTTCTTAGAAACCTGGAAGATATTTAATATCAGCTTGCTACATATCTGGAACTTTTCCCCTTGAAAATATACATAATATTTCCAAGTGTGTCCCTGTTCCTTCACAGGTGGCCTGGTTTTCTTTACATGAAGTTGTTGACCGCTCCATGCACTTGACCAGATATGAATCTTGCAAAGCCTTGACTTGTCCCTTGTAAAATTCCAACAGGATGTATTCTTACATAATCTTTAGAAACCTAATCCAAAAAAATCGTTCACAATAAGAAACATCTTTGCTTCTAACCTCCTTCCTTTGTTTTTCTTTCTTTACTGTATTCCCCTGCACAAAGTCTTCATTTTTTTCTATTATCTTCCTCTGTTTTTCTGACAGATTAATGTGTTATTCTGAACACTTGTTTCGCAGTTATCATCATTTACAACTACAGATGCCATAGCAAAAATAATCATTAAGAGCAAATGCAATATAACATTCTTCATAAACAGCTCCACTCAATTTTTAAACACACCATCCGCAGCTACCAGAACATCACCGAAGGTTTGGAAGTTTATGAACGAAACCCCATGACACTACATCCCTGAAGGGCCTTGGTCTACCAAGCGACCGCTACTCAGCCTAAAGGTCCGCAGATTACGAGCTGATGCGTAATTAGTGCAGCGAACCCTCCCAGTTGGTATTCTTGGTTTTCTAGACCGGGGTCGTCATCTCACCGTCAGATAGCTCCTTAATTGTTCGCACATAGGCTGAGTGGATCTAGAACCAGCCCTCAGATACAGGCAAAAATCCCTGAACTGGCCGGAAATCGAACCTGGGGCCACTGCGTAATAAGCATGTTCGCTACCCGTAGACCGTGCAGCCGACTTTAGAAATTTAATTAAAGGAACATTATTCCATAATACTGAACATCTATCTAACTCTCTCCATAAAATAAACCATCGACATGGCCTACAATTACTTTCAGATATACGTCTTTGCATATTCTCTATGAGCTGACCGAGTTCCTGCAACATCAAAAGGAAGAAAATATTTACCTAGAGCTGTCTGCTTTCTGTTGTTGCTTTACGTCGCACCGATACAGGTAGGTCTTGCGGCGACGATTTGACAGGAAAGTGCTAGGAGTGGGAAGGAAGCGTCCGTGGTCTTATTTAAGGTAGAGCGTGAAAACGGGAAACCACGGAAAACTATATTCAGGGCTGGGGCTCGAACCCACTATCTCCTGAATACTGGATACTGATCGCACTTAAGCGACTGCAGCTATCGAAGAGCTGTCTGTAATTTCCACGGTACTATATCAAGCGAAAACACGGTACTTGAAAATACATTATATCTAAAATTGTAAATTGATCATTGTTTAATTACTATATATCTGCTTAGATTTCACGGTGATACTAATTGTAGATCGTTCACCTGCATTGAAACGTACGTAAGTGCTAAGGTACGTCGATAACCAATCTGCTCACTATTCAATTTTATGTGTGGACTGTACAGTAGACCTGTTGTTGTCAAGACCAAGCTGAATGTAAATGTAATGAACTCGAGAGAGACTAACTCATCATAAAATGGTATAGCAACGCTTTCCATAAAAAGGCACGAATATAGGCTGTCTCAGTTATGTCAAGTTCAAATGCCACCAGAGCGCATAAAGCACAAGCGTGGAAGTTCAGGGCAAATGACGTATCAAGAATAGGTTGAGGGAGTAGACACACAACATAGCAGTGCAGCAGGTACTGTTCATGTTGGTGTCCACATGGCTATGTCCAAATATGAAACTGCACTCTCTTCCAAATGCTTTCTATGCAATAAACGCAACCATTAGAATAACGAGGTAAAGGGAAAAAGCTAGGTGGCACACGCGAGTTGACTGTCGCACTAGTGGTGTTGAGCCGAGAGGAACGACAATGCTGCCAACAGTTGGTTGTTGGTTTGATATGGCTATACTTTTTTTTTCTTACCGTGCGAACAGTATGTGCCACGGCGATAAAAAGGAGCCACTCGAAGGGCGTGGTCGGAAACAACGTGAGCCGGGTTATGAGCATTAGAGGGTTGGTCATACTGATAATTTTTTTTTTTTTAATTCTATATCTCGCCCCGTTGGCATTTAATGAGCTGCTGAAGTTAGCCAATGAGATCGCTTGACATTTGCGCGGTAGTGTTGCTGGCTTAAAAGCCACGCCGAGAAATCAGATACAAACACACCGTTGGTTTCAGCCAGTGTCACCATTTCGTAGTTGCTTCGCCACGATCCTGTGAGCTCGGAGGTTTGTATTCAAACGCCTCCCAATGCAAAGTTGTACTCTACGACTGGTGCTCCCATGCCGGTCTTAAGCCACGTACAGGTCCGCGCAAAGCCCATGTGATCTGATTGACTACCTCCAGCGGATGATAAAATAACAACGGTGCGACATATCGAATTATTCCTTTCAAATTATTTATCAGCATGACCAACATGTGAACGCTGATATACCCGCTTCGCGTTGATTCCGACCACCCTGTATTTGAACATATAAAAGCAAAATAATGTTCGTACAGACCATCAAGGCCGTTGAAGGGCTTGCACTATTCGTAATCTCGGCGCTTGGTGGGGTAGAGTGGTTAGCTCTACGCCCGGCCGCCTTTACCTCCAGGTATTAACCTGGTACTTATATTTGATGTAGACTAAGTGAATCTCAGGGCCATGTAGGCAGAACTATAGTAACCGGTACTCATGGTTTAGTAACACGAGCCACCACTAGGTGGCGCAGGCGAATTGACTGTCGCGCTAGTGGTGCTGAGCCGAGAGGAACGACAATGCTGCCAACTGTTGGTTGTTGGTTTGAATTGGCTATACTTTTTTTTCTTACCGTGCGGACAGTATGCGCCACAGCGATAAAAAGGAGCCTCTCGAAGTGCGTGTGTTCTCATAACAGAGATTGGCCTCGATGTGCGGACAGTATGCACCGCGGCCTTTTAAACTTCCCTGGCCGCTTTATAATTTTTTTCTTCTGCACTTGTTGGTAACAAAATCTCGGCCTCATCCTAGTTGTCAATGACGTCATCCTCTTCCATACGTGAACCAATCACCGTTATAAGCAATGGAATATGGCGTCTAAAACAGTATTTTTGTATATAAAAGTAAATCAACGAATTAATATAAAAAGCCACCTAATCGATACTTTATTTATTTTGCCTTTGGCAAACTTAAAAATACATGAACAAACACAGTACATGTTTCAACCACTTAGTGGTCATCTTCAGCTGTATATAAAAAATCTTAGATGATAACATTTAAAACGTGTACTGTGTTTGTTAATGTATTTTTAAGTTTGCCAAAGGCAAAAGAAATAAAGTATCGATTAGGTGGCTTTTTAGATTAATTCGTTCATTATACTCATCGATACGGCCATGAAGTGGACAGCTTGCAATATAAAAGTAAATGTATTTATAGGGGCGGGTGGGTTTCTCCCTGGCAAGCATATTGAACACATCTCTCTTCCAAGATCAATTTAAGGTGAGAATAGCAGCATTTAAAGTGACATTTCAGGCACGGTAATAATCCTTGAGTACCGGTTACTATATTTCTACCGCCATGTGCACCTCCGGAAGTGGAAATCTCGTTTCTTAATTTTTTCGACTTCCTTACGGGGAATCAAACCCACGACCTTCCGGGTGAACCGAGCACGCCTTTACCACCTCGCTAGCTTTTACCTCCCACGCGTGTCCCATTACTTCGGCTCTTCAAAGTTCGCGTGCCCCGGCTCAGTTTAGTGGAATCAGCTTCTTACTCTCGCTTCAACCATTAAGCTATTCTCGGAACAGATTGAAATTATTACCTCTCTATCTGTATTCTTCAGTTATCTGTCAGATTGTTATATCTCTCGCGATGTTAGGTTATCAACTGACACTTGTCAGTCACCGAATGGACCCTTAATCGAACCGAAACAACCTCAGGTTATATTTGAACTGATTAATTATACACTAAAAAACATTTATTTCACATGTTAACTTGCTCTTTGGCAAGGCATGGTGCTCCAAAATTCACTGTTATCAAATACCTAATATCTCTATAAAAAATACATGATCGCACCATGTGGTGTCACAACCAGACACCCAGAAATAAAGTTACTTTATTAAGTAATTATTTAAAATTATATAGAATATTGTTCAACTGAACTGCAATATTTATACAATGTAATAACAAGCCTTATTTTACATTTACCTTAACACACAAATAACTTTTAGGTTATGTTAATTTATAATAAAACAATTTAAATTGACTAAACTAATAAGCACAGGTTTCTGAAAATTAATCTTATCGCTTCACCGAATAATAATTAAATTAATTTAATCCGACCATTTATGAACGGTATCAAGAAACTAAACTGAAAAGACGGTGGACGGTGTTGTACTAATCATCACCATGCTATCAATAGCAATTAACGCGAACTTATTAAACAAATGGTCCTCATTATAATAACATTATTTTAATAATTACACAATACGGATCAGAACCATGAAGTTTATAACCTATGATCTTCATCATAATGTAAAAAACATACTCATTACAATAATCATGGCCACTACTGTGCAAAGGAACACGGATAAATGTCTCACTCATGTAGAGAACGATTTGTTATTTCTTTCAGAAATCACAACCATCATCTAGACCATTGAAGAAATGCACTACTCAAGAACTATGAACAGTGCTATCATAAACCAAAATAAATGTGTATCACTAACACTTAACTTTAGTGATCAACACCTAAAATTTAACTGACAAACTATCATCGCAGACAAAATTGTTTGTGTAATGATTATCCACAAAATGTTAACTCACACCAGAATAAACTAATCACAAGTCCCCGCAGACTGAGCTAACCATCTAACTTGAATAATGAACATTTAAAAAACCGGACACTGGTCATTGCAGGCTGAACTAACCATCTAATCTAATTCATGAATGTTGAAAAATAAACCGGACACTGATCAATGCAGACTGAACTAACCATCCAATTCATTTCATGAATGTTGGAAACAAACTGAACACTGATCATTGCAGACTGAACTGATCATCTAATTTCATGAATGTCGCTAAAACAACTATCATCAACATACGCTGACTTTATAACTAGTGATCTCTCTCTCTCTCTATTAGTGGATGTATTTCTTTGCTGTTATAATATAATGACATGATATAATCATTCTGCATCGTTACGTTCTTTTAACCTCATAATTATTTACATTACTCACAACTAGCCGTGTGATCCGCAAACCAACTAATAAAAATACGTACGAGTCTAGCCGCAATCATTACGTCGTTAACAGATCACTACTGTACAAATCCAACACCCTGATGGACCCTCAGACAAGCAGAACTGAAGCCATCTAATAATGAAACCAAAATCCTAATTGTGGGTGCGTGATAGATGAGTGCTTTCATTTACCCATACCATTTGATAAATTCGCCACAACACACATTAACAGTCTACTGCCACAACAACTGACTGTGTTAAGATATCGCCGTAACAAACTCTTCCACTTCTCAAAAACCATTAATCCAGTATACAAAATATCATCTCTTTCAACTACGAGGCTTGCATAATATTATTACTTCTTTCGACCCTCTTAATCTTCCAGACAGTCGTCTGATAACGGGCTCGCAGTATTCTAAAAATATCTCACCCTTCCGCTAGCGGTCTATCAGTCTTACTCCGTACCACCTGCCGTTTTCCTATCTGCGGTGAAACATGGAAACAAGCCAGATTATAATATACTCATTACAGATAAATTTATCTCTCATAACATCTAGTCTTCTGAGATCACATGATTCCTAAAACCAAACGATTCTCGAACCCTGGACATTGCACATGCCTTCCACAGCATTCTAACACATTATTTCCTTCAGGCATTTACTCCTACCAGCATTATGACACATTATATCCTCGGAGCATTACATCTTCCCGGCATCAACACATCCTGAGTTCGATTCTCCCTCGGGGCATTTCCATTCCGGAATCCAACTGAACTCATTAATTTTAACATCGTCACCTACTGGTTCGTCCTTTCTCATCATGGCTATTGGATATGTATGATCTCCGATTAATTTCTTATCCATTGTTATATAGCCTACCTTGATATCCTTTTATTTCATATTTAATTTTAAATTCGTGGCTTATTTCATGGATTCGTCATCGTATTGATGATGATGATGATGCTTGTTGTTTTAAGGGGCCTAACATCGAGGTCATCGGCCCCTGATGGTACGAAATGGGACGAAATGCAATGACAAAATAAAAATTCAAAATCCTCCACTGACCAGAATTCAAATCGTGAGGACGAAAAATGAACGGATGGATATGAAGATAAAATAATCAGTGGAGACGACCCGCAATGCCTCAGTCTCAGAAAATGACGGCAAACAGTTCTATAACTCAATACTGAATCGATGATGCTTGCAAGCTAAAGGGGTCCAAAATATAGGTCATCGGACTCTCATAATGGTACTTATCGCTTGGAAAGTAGAACCATGGCATTTGACATGGTGTGGTACTAAACAACAGTATCGTAGACTCGCGGTATTCCACAGATTATGGTACTACTCACAGGTAATACAGACCTATGGTTTTTCACACATCGCGGCGCCATTTACAGGCAACACAAACCTATGGTTTTCATCACGTAAGTGTACTAACCACAGGGACTCGTACTATCCCGTGGTGTTCCTTATATAGTGGGTACTAATCATAGGCAAGCCAGAACCCTGGTGTCGCTCATATAGTGCTACTAATCACAGGTACCGTAAAAGACTGACCGCACGGTGCTCCTGATTGCTACTAATCAAAAACCTATTTGGTACCTAACATAGTGGTACTACGCGCAAGTAATAGCGACCCATGGTGTTCCCCGCGTGGTGGTACAAATCACAAGTAGTTTCATGGTTCTAATCTAATCATCCCTTGGTCGCCCCTTTTAGTCGCCTCTCACGACAGACAGGGTGTATTATTCATCTGCCTCCCCCACCCACAGGAGGTGTGTGTTTGGTCCGCGAGAGGTATTTTATTTCCCTCAAGTCCGCCGGCAAGCCTGTTAGGACCCCCCTATCCGCCACCTGGGACGCGCCACATGGGAGTATCACCTCTCCCCCTGCGTAGCAGGTTCGTGGCGTCATCGTACTGAAATTACGTAACTATTGAAACAAGCTTCTAGATAATATCAAACTTTAAATGATAGGAAAATCACGGCAATCTTGACTTAATTTAGACATTATCTGATACCCACAAAAACCAGAATTTTCCAACACTCAACTATATTTTATATTATACTTTGATACGGCATCTCGACACAGATTCTTTAACGACAGACTGGCATAAAACTTATCTTTACCCGATACCTTCTTTAATCCGATTCAACATAATCTCTGAAATGCTGGGATTTCAACATAAAGTGTGCGTAGACTTCTCATAACACCTATGTGCCACACAACACTTAATATTTAAACCAAAGCAAAGAAAAACAACAAACTATCGGCCTGAAACTTCGGCGCTTATTTACATAGAACATAACGACGCAAAATACACTTCAAAGAATACAAATCACGTCACCCACCTGGATTTCTGCCGAACAATGGCATGTTCTCAGATATTGCCATTCGCCGAACGCCCAATTAAGGCTTAACACACCATGTTGATACACACTATACAAACTGCACACATTTCTTCTCAGAGATTTTTAATTAACATTATTTAATTTTATTTTCTTATATTTTTCACACTTAACAAATATACATGAATCTTCAAGTTTATCTCACACGTTTCTTCTTAAATACTCTTACCTTTATGTAATATTTGCACGAAACACTGTACATTTACCACATATGTCCGGCTCCATGGCTACATGGTTAGCATGCTGGCCTTTGGTCACAGCGGTCCCGGGTTCGATTCCCGGCAGGGTCGGGAATTTTAAGCATAATTGGTTAATTTCCCTGGCACGGGGGCTGGGTGTGTGTGTCGCCTTCATCATCATTTCATCCTCATCAAAACGCGCAGGTCGCCTACGAGAGTCAAATAGAAAGACCTACATCTGGCGAGCCTAACTTGTCCTGGGACACTCCCGGCACTAAAAGCCATACGCCATTTCATTTCATTTTACCACATATAAATTATTATCAATTCACCTCTTATTCATATTTCAATATTTACGCCATCCGACACATTTAACAGGCAAAGGACTGTATTAAGATTACCGTTCCGAGATATGCCGTTAATTTATAGTTTCATCACCAAACGCTGGCAAATTTAATATTCACACGAATATGAGTATTTATTTTATTTCACACTCCACCAGTTATTACCATACACTGGTATTTACTCTTACCGTAGCCAATCTTGAATGTTCAATTTGCCACCCGCACATGAATAACTAGCCCAGAGCGACACAGACCTGGACTCACGCATCACCAAGGAAGGAATGCCTTCTGGCCTCCCTCGTCACTCTTAGTATATCTGCGTTTTGGCGCGCGAAAAATATGTAAGAAGATTGCACCACATTGCATAATTTCATTATCCCATGCGTCTCATCTCTGGTGTTGGTATCCCCAATGTTCAAAAAAATTCGAGGAATATGAATCTCATGATTTTATAATTTTAGTTTGCATCTAAGTGGTCTAAAACACTGAATCGTGGGTTGAATAAATACTTTTCCCCCTCCATGATGAGATATACGTGTAGCTTCGACTCTTCCCACGGTCTAGCACAATCTTTCCATTTTTGGTCAGAAGAGATTTGATTACGTGACAATTCCTTTCAGTTTACTAGGCGTTTCACGGCCCCAGTCCATGTTTTAATTTACATCTGTATAATTATCGTAGTTCGGAAATTATCCACGAGTATGCTTGAATCCATCCGAAATTCTCCCCTGGGATCTTATAAACCTGGCTTCTTTCCTGCCCAAAGAGATTGCAATTCAACTTCAGCGGTCTTGTCTCGTGGGTACGAAACATGAAGAAGACACAGGATGCTCGTATTATGTAATGATGCAGAAATGGATGCTCCTTTCACAACAACGTATCTCGCAGTTAGGTTGGCTAGTAAATTTAGGTATCCCTTTTGACGACTGTGAATGATGGGTTCAATATGTATTTTCGATTTTAGTGTTTGCCTTTTAGTAGCGTCTCATATATCAATATTGCGTCCTTCCTCATGCATTCACTTCATTTACTTCTCAAGATCAAGAGTGAGATAGTTCGACATCTCTTTCATCACTGGGCCAGAATGTTCTATTTCAGCACGACTGACCTTATGAGTAATAATTCCCGTAACATCGAGATGCGTAATTCATGCTCCGTGTTCACCATCCATTTATCATCACTCATCAGCGTCCATACTATCACAGCCATAATTGTGATTAAAACTTCAATGAAAGCTACATTTTGGTCTAGCACGTCGTTCGCTTTACGTCACACTGACACCGATAGGTCTTGTGGCGACAATGAGATTGAGTAAGAAGGAAGCGACCGTCTCCATGATTAAGGTACAGCTCCAATATTTGCCTGGTGTCAAAATGGGAAACTACGGAAAATCATCTCCAGGGCACGTAAAGGAACTTCTGCCGTAAAAAATTACCGCACTTCGCCATCTCCGAAAACCGTACAAATGTACTTAGTAGAACGTAAAACCAATAACATTTATTATTAAAATTGTTGGGATCCTTAGCAGAATACACCGCTACCACACGACATCTGATAACGTTGTCAATTGTTTCAGTCTGTTACAATCAAGGTTCTAATTGATATTTCTGAATTTTGCATTCTTCATAAAGATTCCTAATGTTATTGGCTTTAAGTCCCACTAACCGCTTTTATGGTTTGCGGAGACGTCGAGGTACCGGAATTTATCCCCGCAGGATCTTTTTTACTTGTCAGTAAATCTACCGACACGAGGCGGACGTATTCGAGCACTTTAAAATACCACCGGACTGAGCCACGATCGAACCTGCCAAGTTGGTGTCAGGAGGCCAGCGCCTCAACCAACAGAGTCAATCAGACTGGCATCCGGCAGAAGAATTCCATATCCGAAAAAAAATATTCTGTAAATACAAATTTGAGTTTTTTTGGAATTCCAGTCTCATCTGAACTCGTGCTTGCCTTTTACTGAAAGATTTGGTTACATAATTTGGTTCCCTCCCTCCCATGCCAGACAGCTTCAGGGGTCACGTCACAAGGCTGGCTGGACACTATTCCAAATCTGCGATCCGAGCCAGGAATAGAGTGGTTTACCTCTGAGTAACGTGCCAGTAAATATACCAACACAAGAGTGGCGTATCTGAGTACCTTCAAATACCACTGGACCGAGTCAGGATTGAACGTGACAAGTTGGGCTCAGAAGACCAGCACTTTTCCACCCAAACAATAATTTTAACAGCGGATACGAATATACTGCATACGAATGAAGGGTCCAGGGAAAGAGCAGGAAAGTCTTTTTTTATTTTTTATTTCTTTCTTTCTTTCTTTCTTTCTTTCTTTCTTTCTTTCTTTCTTTCTTTCTTTGTTTTCAGGATGGAGCTTGAGGTGCATTTAGATTCATCGTGGAAATAGTATACTTTAGTGGTATGAAACAGGAAAAATCCAGTCCAGTAGCCATGGGTTTATTTGCCTTCGATGTTTTGGTGCATGGACGGAATTTTTGACTTCGTTTGATATTAATGATATTCCAGACTTCCATCACTATTTAATTTGGTTCATTACACCAGTGACTTAATATTTTGACTTTGCTTAAATTAATTACTTCGTATAAAAAGTACGAATTACTACGTTTTATAATTAAACATTAATTTTCCCGTTTCATGGAAGAGTGATTTACTTGTTTTTGTGATTTTCCTAGACCCTTCAAACGTTGTGGTACAACAGATCGGCGCTGTAGTGCACTGGCTAGATTTCCGACCAATCAGCCTCCGGCTGGATTGTTCTCAAATACTCAACATACAAGCTGCTTCAAGGATAGCCCGACATTAGCCTATAAGTTGAGAAGAGAAATATCCTAACAGAGGAAACAAGGAAGATAGGAAAAAGAGTTTAAAATACAACAACGATGATGATGATATGAATAAGTTACTAGAATAGAGCAGAACAACTTGCAAATTGGTTATAAAATTGGTTTTGCATCCCATTAACTACTTTTATAAATTTTTGGGACACTGAGGTGCCGGAGATTTTGTCCTTCAAGTGTTCTTTTATAAGCGGTAAATCTGCCGACCTGAGGTTTGAGTATCTTCGAATACCACCGGCTTATACCATGTTTGGTCTCGTCATCTTGGGCTCACAAGGGCAGTAGTCTACCGTCTGAGTCATTCAGCCTGGCAAGAATAAATTGGGTTTTTGATTAACAATAAATGCAATTTTGCAGAAAAAAAATATTAATCTGTGTGTCATTTGACAATAATTTTGGAACTATGAATGTAGTGTCACACTCACCGATTGACCTTCAAAGAAACTATCATATTTATGCAATTATGTCGAATTCGAAACGGTTTATTTCATTTCCCACAACAAGCACTTAGAACTCACAAGTCTATGTACTTATCGGTAGGTTAAGAGGATGTGATAGTACACATATCACACCCTCGCATGATAATCAGAAGTAAGAGATATCATTGTCATTATTCGTATTATTATTATTATTATTATTATTATTATTACATTTGTATATTTATTCTTAATACTTTAAGCTGGAAGGTCTTCATATATGATATGAGTATTTTTTGTACAACTGGATGGGAAAACAGTGCTATTTACATTTCGGAAACTTTTTGCGAGTCATGTGGAACAGCCAAGAGTCCGATGAAGTGGCCTTGTTGTTATTGTCTTGGGACCCAGGCGAGGTTCGGGGAGTGGTCTTGTCATAACAAGAAAATCTTCCACTGGTTATTAGATGGCCAAGACCAATCTAGATGTATCATGAGAGAATAAGGGGAAGGTGAGGTCTATTTAGGCACGTGAGAAAACGACGGATAAGACTGGACTTGTAGCTTTTGTGAAGAGGAGATCTAACTTTAGTGAAATATGCTTGTCTTAAAAATTTGGTGGTATAGAGATGATTGTAACATTTGTGGAACGAGAACTTGACTTAAAACTTTGAGAGGGGATGTTACTTTTGTGAAACGTTATTGACGTGAAATTTTGTGGAATATGATGTGTGATAATGACCTACAAACCGTGGAGTGCTTAGGCACTTGGTATTTTATCGCTTGTGGCGGCTTGGTGTTTAATACGTTGGTGAGAGCTATAGGGTGCTCTATTCCACATTTTCCATCATTTATGTTCTGGAACAACCAGCGTGTGTTGCTCGAGTGAATATATCTTTAAACCAAATGTTAGAATCTGGAACACAGAATTATAAAGTACAGTGTGATATAACAAGTGCCAATTATGAGAATATGCAAGTTGTGTTAATATACAGAGACAATGAAGGGTATTTATCTACATATATGTGCTTTGTAATTAATATTCAACGGACTGACTGCATATTGTAGCTTGACCTCGCTTTTCGTTTCCCACTGTTTTGTTGTTGTTGTTGTTGTTGTTGTAAATATGGTGTCTTCTAGCAGTATTTTGTGAGTGTATTTTATGTATATTTTGGTGTGTTGATGAGGTGCTCATGCATGGATATTATTCAGAATATACTTAGTTATTTCAGAATCAGTGGAGTTATTGATGAACCTAGGTGTAGTTCCTACCCATTTAATCGTTTTCAGAAGGTTAAGTGAGGCCTGAAACAGATGTACCAGTACGCAGTTGTACACTGACTGACAGTGACAATGCAACACCAAGGAGGAGTGGTTCGAAAGGGATGAAAGTTGGGGACAAAACAGAGACGGCACAGACGAATAATTGATGTTTATTTCAAACCGATATGCAGGTTACACAATGCGCACGGCATCGACTCAGTAGGATGTAGGACCACCGCGAGCGGCGATGCACGCAGAAACACGTCGAGGTACAGAGTCAATAAGAGTGCGGATGGTGTCCTGAGGGATGGTTCTCCATTCTCTGTCAACCATTTGCCACAGTTGGTCGTCCGTACGAGGCTGGGGCAGAGTTTGCAAACGGCGTCCAATGAGATCCCACACGTGTTCGATTGGTGAGAGATCCGGAGAGTACGCTGGCCACGGAAGCATCTGTACACCTCGTAGAGCCTGTTGGGAGATGCGAGCAGTGTGTGGGCGGGCATTATCCTGCTGAAACAGAGCATTGGGCAGCCCCTGAAGGTACGGGAGTGCCACCGGCCGCAGCACATGCTGCACGTAGCGGTGGGCATTTAACGTGCCTTGAATACGCACTAGAGGTGACGTGGAATCATACGCAATAGCGCCCCAAACCATGATGCCGCGTTGTCTAGCGGTAGGGCGCTCCAGAGTTACTGCCGGATTTGACCTTTCTCCACGCCGACGCCACACTCGTCTGCGGTGACTATCACTGAAGCGTGACTCATCGGAGAACACGACGTTCCGCCATTCCCTCATCCAAGTCGCTCTAGCCCGGCACCATGCCAGGCGTGCACATCTATGCTGTGGAGTCAATGGTAGTCTTCTGAGCGGACGCCGGGAGTGCAGGCCTCCTTCAACCAATCGACGGGAAATTGTTCTGGTCGATATTGGAACAGCCAGGGTGTCTTGCACATGCTGAAGAATGGCGGTTGACGTGGCGTGCGGGCCTGCCACCGCTTGGCGGCGGATGCGCCGATCCTCGCGTGCTGACGTCACTCGGGCTGCGCCTGGACCCCTCGCACGTGCCACATGTCCCTGCGCCAACCATCTTCGCCACAGGCGCTGCACCGTGGACACATCCCTATGGGTATCGGCTGCGATTTGACGAAGCGACCAAGCTGCCCTTCTCAGCCCGATCACCATACCCCTCGTAAAGTCGTCTGTCTGCTGGAAATGCCTCCGTTGACGGCGGCCTGGCATTCTTAGCTATACACGTGTCCTGTGGCACACGACAACACGTTCTACAATGACTGTCGGCTGAGAAATCACGGTACGAAGTGGGCCATTCGCCAACGCCGTGTCCCATTTATCGTTCGCTACGTGCGCAGCACAGCGGCGCATTTCACATCATGAGCATACCTCAGTGACGTCAGTCTACCCTGCAATTGGCATAAAGTTCTGACCACTCCTTCTTGGTGTTGCATTTGCTCTGTCAGTCAGTGTATGTACACGCCCTGGGAGAGTGAGAATTATCAGGCTTTATTAAAATTTGAGGAATCCATTCTGGTGAACTCTGGCGCCCATACTACGGACATATCGATTAATTATTTTTATTAATTAATTTTATTTTAATTATGTTATTAATTTATTTCAGATATTTATTCATATATAATAATAATAGTTCAGGGAAAGTGTATGAGAGAGCAGAGTGGTGGTGGTGATTATTGTTTTAAGAGGAAGTACAACTAGACAACCATCTTCTATTAACACTAAACAGAGAAAAAAGAGTGGAAGGTGTCCGACACTTCGAGAAATGAAGGTATCGACCAAAGAAAGACAAAGAAGGGCGTGAAAATGAAGGACTCCCTAGCCCTCAGAACTCAATAGCGTCGGGGTCGGAAAAGAACAAGAGTTGACCAAGGCAGGTCAGATAGGATAGATGAAAGTGAGGAGCCCAGCACAAGTAAGAGAAAGCAGTGCCAGGACTCAGCTAAGGACCCCCTGTTCGCCAACACACGCTCCCAAGTTAAGAGCCCCTTGGGCTTCGTTTAGTCGCCTCTTACGACAGGTTGGGGACACCGCGGGTGTTATTCTATCGCCCCACCAACAGGTGAGATGAATTGCCTCGATATTAGCAAAAATAAAATGTTTTTAAACGAACAATGTTACATTTAAGTAACGTCCAGACTACTGTATGAAGAGAAGATCAAATGCTCTTCACCACGAACAAAGAAGCTGAGGAAATGTATATCTCAAACTCGGCAACAGTAAACCTAATGCTCTTGATACGTTCTACACGAGCATGATGTGAAAACGCTTTGTTTAATATCCGTTTTCATCCAAAATTCCTCTTTGCAGAGCAATCTCCATAAAATTCAAATTTCTCATAATAAGTTAATAATAATTATAATCCCAATAGTGGCTAAACTTGAAAGAAGGAAATGAATTCATATTGGAAATTACTAATTGTTGTTTTAGAGAGACATTTGCATTATTATTTAAGATTTCTAAGCGTAGTAGAAGTAGTAGTAGTAGTAGTAGTAACAATACATTTATTTATCACGGTATTCCTCTTCTCATTTTGTCGATCTATTTCTGTTACAAAAAGCGAAGCTTGCTTTGAAATGTCCGCTCAATTGCAGGCAGTATACATTGGATCCATAGTGTGCAAGAATGAAGCCACCGATATCTGGAAAAGCTTGAGACGATAACCGCTCAGAAATACTGCGAGAAAAGTTTCTCCGAGGAACGGAGTAGAGCTCAATGCAGTGTATGGATCCACAGTAACGCTAGCGGATATAAGCATAAACACCGGTGAGGCTACACTACATAGGCCTAGAAAAAATGAAATGGCGTATGGCTTTTAGTGCCGGGAGTGTTCGAGGACAAGTTCGGCTCGCAAGAACCAGATCATTTGATTTGACACCGGTAGATGACCTGCAAGTCGTGATAAGGATGAAATGATGATGAAGACGACAGATACACCTAGCCCCTGTGCCAGCGGAATTAACCAAGTATGGTTAAAATTTCCGACCCTGCCGGGAATCGAACCCGGGACTCCTATGACCAAAGGCCAGTACGCTAACCATTTAGCCATGGAGCCGGGCAATGGCCTGGGTTATCTATATGTTTAAATATATAATTGAAACAGTACATTAGGTGAAATGAATTATAAAATTATACTTAGGCAAGAATCATAATAAAGCTTTTTATAGGGTAACGCATGAATATTGTACTCCCACTTCTAAACACTAAATTGTCACAGAGACTTTCAAGACTTTCCGGGGTGGTAGTTATTTCAGTCTAGAAGCGAAGGATGTAACGGTTATCATCTAACTTACTTTTCGTGTGTTCGCAATGATCCGTGCGTGCACCAAGAAACTTCCATGATCGAGTGAGCTGGCCGTGCGATTAGGGTCACGCAGCTGTGAGCTTGGAGATAGTGAGTTCGAACGCTATTGTCGGCAGCTCTGAAGATGGCTTACCGTGGTTTCTCATTTTCACACCAAGCAAATTAATTAAGGCCGCGGCTGCTTCCTTCCCACATCTAGCCTTTTCCTATCCTATCGTCTCTATAATACCTATCTGTGTCGGTGCGACGTTAAGCAAATTGAAGGAAACCTGGCATGCAACAGATAATCCCGCCACGCCGAGGCTCCTCGAGAGGATTTATCATGCCCAAAGATGAAACTTTAGTAGTTGATTTTAGCTGTCTGGGGAGACAGATTTCCTCGGACCGAGTTGAGATATACCAGTCGCCATGAAAAAATTATACTAAAATGTATTCGAAACGTCGGCAGCCTGTGCATCAAGTACATAAAACAACACAGTTAACCCGGAAGAAGAACCGAGTAAAAGTATTTAACTATCTAAAATACATTCGCTCTGAGGCTGTGAATGAAAGTTCACCGGCAGTAAACACCGACCAACACATGGGAAATCAGCGGCTTTGTAATCAACGATATTGTGCCAAGAGTAACAAAAGCTTTTCCCGCCATAACTATGACTAAATATAGCAAAAAATGTTAATGTTGTGGAGAAGAAAGCACTGCACTGTATTGTGTGCTATCCCGTCAACCAGCGAGATCTATTTGGACTGCGACAATAGGTAGGTATTGTGTGGAAAATTATTGGAAGATAACCAGAGAATATTGGGAATTATCCTGGGAGTGATCTGAAAGTTACTTATCCTCATAGCCGAGAGCATTAAGTCACACAATACTTACTATACGACTGGGAAGCCGAGTCACTCAGGGATCTGACGTTCAAATCTCCATGCAAGCAGTTGCTATTCCCACTCTCCAGGAAAATACTGAAATTGTAGTTTATTTCAAGTTTCAGCTCACCTAGTTCAATTTGAAACCTAAATAATAGCAGTTATACACATTAGTAAGATCCCATAAAATACAAGTCTCCACGCACATAAGTTCACGAAGTGACTATGGATATATTCCAAATCCACAGTATCAATCAACAACGAAAATAGAATGGAGGAAGAATTATTCTACAAAAACTTTATTAGTTCACCAATAATAATAATAATAATAATAATAATAATAATAATTGTACCGGCCGGTACATCTCCACACCGCTAGTTCAAATATTGCGCCAATTGAAACTCCTCTACAGGAAAAAACCTGAACTTTAAGAAACTGTATTAACTCAACAGTTTCTCAGAAGATGGCTCTGTGTGAATTTTGATGTGTTTTTGTTTGTCATTGATCAAGAAGTGTGGACGTTCTCTACCAGATGTCTCTACAACAAAAAAAAAAACAACTATGATCACGCACTCTGGTGCAAAGGAATGAACCTTCTTGAAGAAATTTTGTATTCAAAGGTTGTTGTCTTTACTAAATTTTGTTCTTTTATATTTGGGTTGGCAATATTAATCTTTCTTTCCGCCCGGTTTGAACTTAGCCAATCCCGAATTTCTTTAATTAATTCTCAGCCAATCATGTACGTCTTCTTCGATATGGATATGTAGCTCTAAGCTATCCAATAAAGTTAAGAGGGCGGGTCTTAATTACTCCTGAAAGGTCTCGAATTTTCCGTGAGGGTATAAAACTGCTGATTTTCTTGTCTCGGTGCCACTTCACCAACATCTGACTTAGTGCGCGGTTTAGCAGCAGGAGGCGGGAAACGCCTCTTTGTTCAGGCAGCAGATCTTCAACAAGGTAATGGCCGTTTAACATCTTTCTTTTCCTTGCTAGCTCAGCAGTTTAACCCGCGGGGCAGGTTCGAAACATTTAATATGTAACCGATAACTTAAAAATATGTAAACCTTCCCTGTCCTTGTAAAACTTCATACAACTTTAACTTTAGATCGGGGATAGAGAGTGATTTACCCTCTCGAGCTCCCCTTCATCTTGAATTACGTTTTAGTAACTGTTCTTCTATTCCGTCTTAATGTGTTAAATTCAAATTGTATACGAGTCACCTCCATAGTATGTGTTTAGCCCCTGTGTAATAGGCCTAATGCCCCTTAGGTTTTATAACGTTTCATGTATGAGCGCAAGCAACGCCTCCATTCATATTGGTATTTTGGGCCATTTAATTAACCTATTATTTTTTTTCTTTAAGGCCCCGTAGGCTGGGTACGAGGTACCCCTGTTTAATTATTGTAGATTGCGTCTCAATGGCAAGTAATTGTAAAGTATTGTGTTGCCTTTAATAGGCTTTAATGATTGAGAGCGGGTCAGCTCTTTCGGGTATTTGAATAGTGCCTCTGGGAGGCTTGTAATTTAAAGGTGGGAACAAGTGCTCCTTGTATGAAGGGGTTTTCTGCCCCTGGGATCAAATGTGTGACTTGGCAAAGTTGAGCTTGTAGCTCGAGGAATGTAAAACGGGGCTCGAAGCCCAAATCTTGTAACGAACTGTAATTTGTAATTTCTTAATTTGTTGATCTGCTACTTGGTACCTGTTATACTCTGTTATTTGTTGATTTTGAAAAGAAAATATAACCTTTGTTAAAGTTTTAAATTAACTTTAATTTTGTAGTTGAGACCTTATCCAGCCCGCACCTTCTTTCACCTCTGCCTACCACGGATATCTCCGTAATAATAATAATAATAATAATAATAATAATAATAATAATAATAATAATAATAATAATAATAGTATTAACTTAGCATCTAGTGGTAGAAACATATATATACAAACATACATACATGGTAGAAAAGAGGCTGTAGATTACATGTAGTGTGCTAACAAAGTTTTAATAAAAATTACCAGGATAAAGAACACCAGAGGATTGGAATATTTAGATAGAGAACTATTCATTACATCCCTCCACATACGATTCGCACGAGAAAGGCCATCCGGCCGTAAATTAGGGCCAGATATACGTGTACAACACAGTTCACTCCCGTGACCTCACCAAGCTGAGAAGACAGCGGTAGAAGAAGAGGAAGAATAATAATAATATATTATTCCTTTGATGTGTTCGGAATTACCTCTAACAAAGTAGTCCTTCTTTTTTGTTTCCCTTTTCTTCCAGTTTTATCTTTTCGACAGTAAATATTTGTTAAACTAAATACCAAAATAACAAACTTCTCTCCCGTTTTTCTTTTTGATGATCAGGAATAAATTATGCTTTTTTAATTTTTTAATATAATATATACATTAGGACGTCGATGATCCGACCGTCAGTTATCCTACACGTCAAAAATCCCATCCCACATATTCTACGTTTTCTTTTCCTTTTTTAATGCACGGTACAATAAGTTTTCTCTCGGTCACACTGTAACATTTTGAGAAACATCCCAGCTGTCAAGTACAGTATAACAGTTATGGGATTACAGCCCAGCACAACAACGCGGAAGACTTTGTTTATATCTTCTCGGAAATCCCGAGTGCCAGCCCCTCGTGTTCTACGCTGACAATCATCTGATGCTAATTAGTAGGGATGAAATTTTGCCTATTTGTTATTTTATTCATGGAAAAGTAGACTTTTAAGATATAAATCATTTTGGTCCCTTTTTTAGCAAGAATTGGTTGGTTTTATTATGCCTATAAATATTTCAGGGGTTCGGGCCTATTTGGACTATAATTGCTTATTTTGGAAGGGCAGTCTTTTTGGCAAACTTGAAGTAAGGTGGGCCCTTCTCATTTGTGACTGAGGACTACGATCGCTTTTCGTCGTAGCATACATAGGCCTATTAATGTACTGTGGTACGTTGTGTTGTTGTAACACTATGTAATTTGGGATAAGCTCGATGAGGATGCTGTCTATATAAGAGAAGCCAAGGAAATCATGTCCTGCCCATCGGTTCCCTCAGATCTGGGGTTCCTGGAGGCAACTTCAGCAAGCTGCCGGGAGTCATCACATAGTTGGAGAGAAGAATTGAGTCCATTAGGATTGTGAAAGAAGTTGAGGGAAGTCTTGAACAAACATCTGGGAAGGAAGCCGCTATCAGAGAAAAGTTTGATAGTGTCCTGCAACGAAATCCACGGTAGAAAGAGATAGTAAAAATTCCACATCATGTGATGTGATGTTGGGAGATCTTCCCACAGTACAGAAACATTCTTCTTGACGACAGAAAATATTACCTGAAAATATTGAAAATGTGTTAGTTGTAAATTCCTTCCAGAGCCATTGGGTGTACTATTAAATTATACCGTAAGTTATTTTTTCATGCCTATCAGGTTGCTTATTTTACAGATTGGTGTCTATATGCCGGCCTAATTTAGCTGTTTTTAGTGGCTACAAATAGTGACCCTACTAATTAGCTTTTAGCCCAGTCAAAAACCTTTCGTAAGAACAGCGTAGCACAGTCGGGCCATTTGACTTCAATAAATTCTTACAAATTTTTCAGTTTAAGAAAGGTACTTTAGTTGAAGTGTTGTGTCGTGCATTGTTATACTGTGTCTGTGTGTTACAAAATGGCGATGCAATACGAGACAAGGCACCTTCCATTTAACATAATCGTAAAGTGATGACAATAGAAAACTAATTAGAAATGTTAACCGGCTAGAAAAAGGAGAAAGTGGGTTTCCTCTGGCAAGAATGAATGACGTAGGTAAATTCACGGTACACAATATAAAAGGAAACCGATGAACTGTTTTACAAGATGCGTCTAAACTTAATACCGAGGATGACCAAGCTCGACAGCCGCAGTCGCTTAAGTGCGGCCAGTATCCAGTAATCGGGAGATAGTGCGTTCGAATCCCACTGTCGGCAGCCCTGAGGATGGTTTTCCGTGGTTTCCCATTTTCACACCAGGAAAATGCTGGGGCTGTACCTTAATTAAGGCCACGGCCGTTTCCTTCCCACTCCTAGACCTCTCCTATCTCATCGTCGCCATAAAACTTACAGTATCTGTGTCGCCGCGACGTAAAACAAATAGCAAAAAAAAAAAAAAAATACCGAGGATGATTCGAAAAAAGGAAAACCTATGAGGGAAAGAAGTGATTATGTTCTTTCGCAGAAGGTCTACATGTGGTTTGTGCAACGGCTTTCGAAAAAAGAACCGATATCAGGTCCATTGCTGTGCGAAAAGGTACTAGAAGTCTATACTATGTATACTAATATAATAAAGAGAGAGTGCGAATTTTGTGAGTTTGTTTATATCTGGAGAGTAATCTCAGAAACTACTGAACCGATTCTAAAAATTATTTCACTTATAGAAAGATGCATTATCTCTCCGTGCTATACTTGACTTACTTGACTTAATTCCTGTTGTTCCTTGTGGAACATAGGGCATCAACAAAGCATCTCCATCTGATCCTGTTGCCAGCCAACCTCTTCACCTCTCTCCAGGTCTTGCCTTCTTCCATTGCCTCCATGTGTACAGATCTTGGCCACGTTTGTTTGGGCCTTCCTCTCCTCCTTTTACCCTGCGGGTTCCAATCCACTGCCTCTCTCTCAATGGCTTCATTCCCTTTCCTCAACGTATGCCCTATCCATTTCCATATCCGCCACTTTATCTGTATCGCCATCTCGGTTTCACTCGTCCTCCTCCATAGTTCATGATTGGGGATTACTTCCGGCCAGTATATGTTTAAAATCTTCCTTAAAAAGCGGTTGACGAAGGTCTGCAACTTGGAGGTAATCACTTTAGTCACTTTCCAGGTCTCGGACCCATATAGTAGAACAGCCCTGACATTACTTTGGAAAATGCGAAGTTTGGTCCTGATAGACATTTTGTTATTCTTCCATACCGGATAGAGCCGAACAAAGGCACCATTTGCTTTTTGTATAAGTTGAGAGACATCTTGTACTGCTCCTTCATCTTTGGTAACTACACTGCCCAAGTAGGTGAAACTATCCGAATGGGTCTAGTTTGTTGGTGTTCATCCTTAGGGCCTTGGTCTTCTTTGAGTTGATCGTTAGTCCCACCTTTTTTCCTTCTTTTACCAAGTCTTGAATCTTTGATTGCATTTCACCATGTGCCTCAGACAGGAGACATACATCGTCAGCAAAGTCTAGGTCTTCTAATCTATTAGCCAATCCCCACTGGATACCACGTTTCACATTTCGCGTTACATTCCGCATTACCGCATCAATCACCACCAGGAACATGGTTGGCAAGAGGATACAACCTTGACGTACTCCTGAACGTACAGATATAGGCTCAGATACACGGCCGTCATGAATGACTCTGCATGTATAATCACGGTATGTTTCCTGAATGAGGTTGGTAATTTGTGATGGTACTCCATACCGCTTCACTTCCTTCCACATAGCTTCTCTGTTGATCGAATCAAAAGCTTTTTCGAAGTCGATGAACACTGCATAGAGGCGAGATGACCACTCAGCACACTGCTCCAGAATTATCCTCAAAGTGTTTATTTGGTCTACACGCGAGCGATTCGATCGAAACCCTGCCTGTTCCCGTCGGAACCTCAAGTTGATATACTTCTTAATTCTGTTCAACATAAACCCTGGTGAAGACTTTGCTAGGGATTGAAAGAAGCGTAATGCCCCTCCAGTTGTTACAGTTTGACGTATCGCCCTTCTTTGGCAACTTCACCAGCAACCCACATTTCCAATCTGTCGGTATTTCTCCATTAACCCATATCTTCTCAAATAGCGACTGCAACATATTGGCAGTGGTATCCCTATCAACCTTCATGACTACTGCTGGAATATTGTCAAAACCTGCTGCCTTACCAATATGCAACTCTCTCAATGAACGCTTGATTTCCTCCGCTGTTGGAATGCAGACTTTAATCCTTGGGTCAGGCTGGGTTTCTTCCTCCTCTTCTTCTTCTTCTTCTGCTTCTTCGCCTTCTCCTGCATCTACTTGCTCCTCCAAGGAGTGGTTTAACACCGCAGAGAAATGTTCCTGCCATCGCTTCAGTTGATCCTCGGAGTTTGTTAGGAGGACACCATCTTTGTTTCTGGCCGGACGGTTTTTCTGCATCTGCTTACTTGCCAGAACTCTGGCGATAGTATAGATTTCTCTAAGATTTCCCTTTCTGGCTGCCTCCTCTGCTTATTAGGATAGGTCGTCTATCCATTTCCTTAGATCTCTCCTCACACTTCTCTTTACTTCCTTATCCTTCGCAGCATATTTGGATTGCAATTCTGCTTTCCTTGCTCGTGTCTTATATGCATTCATTACTTCTTTTATCTCTTTCCTTTGTCTGATAATTTCCCATGTCTGATCAGTCATCCAGTCTTTTTTTCCTCCTGTCCTTAAAACCCAGAATATTTTCACTTCAGTAAATACAGATCTAGTCTTCACCCATTTTTCCTCAATAGTTTCATCCTCCACCTCAGTGCTTGGAATCGATTGTTTAGTTCTATCCTGAAGGCTTCTTTCACATTTCTGTCATCCCTTAGCTTTCCAACATCATATCGCTTCCTTATCTGCTCTATCCTTCTCTTTTGTGCCTGGATCTTCATTCTAAAGGTAGTCACAACAAGATGGTGATCACTACCAATGTCCGCACCTCTCTTGTTCCTCACATCCAACAATGAACTCCTCCACCCTCGTCGAATAGCCACATGATCTATCTGGTTTTCTGTCCTATGATCCGGTGATACCCATGTCACCTTATGGCAGTGTTTATGTGGAAATATAGTACCACCAATAACCAAATCGTGGCTTGCACAGAAGTCCACAAACATATGTCCATTCTCATTTCGTTCTCCTAAACCATGCCTTCCCATAATATGTTCAAGTCCTTCGTTGTCCTGTCACGCTTTCGCATTCAAATCTCCTCCAACTAGGATGATATCCTTCCTTTTCTGTTTCTTAACCGTTCTATTAAGATGTCCATAGAACGCCTGTTTGTCTTCCTCCTCCGCCGACTCCGTAGGTACATAGCATACTATCAACACAATGTTTCTAATATTGGTTTTAAAACGAGCCACTATTATCCTTTCCGTCACTGGGTACCACTCCATAAGGCTCATCTTGGCCTCCTTATTCATTAATATACCCACACCTCCATAAATCGCTCCGTCGCCCTCGGGTCTTCCAGAGTATACAAATGTAGCTCCATCATGAGTTGGCAATTTCCCAAACTCACTCCATCTTACCTCACTCAAACCTAGGATGTTCAGGCCATAACTCCTCATACATGCCACTGCCTGTCTTAGCCTTCCACTTTCCCGCAGAGTCCTCACATTCCATAGCCCAATTTTCGTTAGCCTTTTCAAGCCAAAGGTCGTCATCTTTGGATCAGTCCGGTTTCTCATTGTTGATGTTTCTGTAATAAGGTAATTTAAAGTTGTGCGAGTTATTGGCCCACAGCACCCGAGCTTGGTGGTGGGACTGCCACCTACGCCTCCAAGCCTGCTGCTTTCTGTTGGGGTAGTCTCCCTTAGCTTTTGAAGATCCCTCTTCACCACAAGGCAGTTGTTTTCCTCTTTGTGGGTGAGCCGGCGTGCGGCGTCCTCCCCGTTGACTTTTATGATTACACCATTACAAGTTGGTGTTGCATGTTGAATCTGACGAACGTGGCGAAGATGTTTCTTGGCTGGCGTAATTCTGGTGAAGGGTTGTGCAGGAGAAAGGGATGTGTGCCTTGGGGAGTTTTCTGAAGAGTGCGAAGGTTAATAATTGGTCAGCGGGCTCGGGAGAAGGGTGGGAATTCGGAGATGGAATTAATTTCTGGTGGGAGATTTGGAGTGTTCATGGGGTGGTGGTTGACGTTGTAGATCAGGGCCATCCAGTCATTGCGCTCCGAGAGCGCGTCCGCGCTCGGGGAGCACTGGGCAGTCAGATTAGCGCTCCTTCCGCTACCACCACTACACTGTGGCAACGAAGATACCTGAGACAGACGGACGATGTTCGGCCCTCGCCGACTAGATACTAACGTACAGTCGTGCGGCCGGCGGCTTTTGTGGGTTTGTTGACATCATATTGATAGGGCTGCTTTTGCCATAACAAATATACCGCATATACAAATCTAAAGGTACTCCGATGTATGGAATCTGCAGGGAACGAAATAAAGTGTTAAGTAAAGAACAATGTGATTTATTCAAAACCGAAATTTGAACATATTTGAGTGGAAAATTTAAAAAAAATACCAATATGAACAGATAGTACATACCTTGAGTAACTGTTGCTCAGTCGTTTTTACGAGCTTTTAGTTTTGAAGCAAACAATCTTCTCCAAATTGGGTACAATATTTCTGGACACATCTATTCTTAAACAATTGCGTAAGTTTCTATCGCTCATCGTTGCACGATATTTACTTTTGGTAAGCTTAAGAACCGAAAAGAAACGCTTACAAATGTACGTTGAGCCAAATATTGACAGAACTTTACACGCATTTTTATACAAGAGGGAGTATTCTCCTTGCGGCAAGCCGCTATAAAATTCTTCTGAACTTGGTAACATTAAAAAGCGGTCTTTAAGACGAACATTGCACTGCAATTCAATCAACTCTAATTTGAATAGCTGTGGAGCACTGTCTTCACTAAGAGAAAATGGTCGAACAAATACATTAACGCCGCTTGGAGTTCTGATAATTCTGAAAATCTCTTCTCAAACTCTTCTTTTAATTGTCGAATTAACTGCAAGAACTCATCAAAGTCGACACCTTCTTTCACTGTTTCAAGCAATGGAAAATGTCCTGTGTTCCTTGCACGCAACTGGTTTTCCCACAACATCAATTTTCTTTTGAACGCTAGAATTATTTCCAACAAATCGCACAAATATTGTGCTTTTCGCCCTGAAGTGAAGTATTCAGAGTATTCAGATGGACAATAATGTCACTTTAAAATGCTCAGTCCGCCACCCACTTACGATCACGCCGCCCTTTCATATCACAATAGGTATCTATTGCGTTCCACAAGCAAAAAACACGATGAAGCACCTTCGCCTTGCTCAGCCATCTTACTTCTGCATGGTACGGGATATCCGGATACTCAGCTTCGATGTCAATCAAGAACTCTTTGAATTGACGGTGAGTGAGTCCATGGGAGCGAAGAAAATTTACCATTCCCACAACTGTTCCCAGTACGTCTGTAAGCTTGGCGACGTTTGCACAGATTGCCTCCTTGTGTATCAAGCAATGGATTGCCGCCATTAGGGTACTACCGCTCTCTGCTTTTTTTAATTTTATATAGCTGAGGAACCCCGTGCGTAGACCACGTAAATCAGGAGCTCCATCCGTCGTTACACTCGTCAACCGCTCCCATTTTAATCTCATTAACTCAAAAACACCCTCCACTGCTTGGAAAATATCGAAACCGGTAGAGGTGTCTTTGAGAGCTAATAAATCGAGGAAATCCTCTGTGACCCGAAGATCATCATCCACCCTGGAATGAAAATAACGAGCTGTGTCGGCAATGTCGGTTGATTCGTCGAGGGCGATGGAAAATGATACAAAAATTGCTGTTCTATATCAACGGCCATATTGTCTATTCTGCGAGCCACAGTTTGACGAGGAAGAGAGATTTTGTCAAATTTCTCAACTAACTAAATAGGACAAATACACTGACTGACAGAGCAAATGCAACACCAAGGAGGAGTGGTTCGAACGGGATGCAAGTTGGGGAAAAAACAGAGACGGCACGGACGAATAATTGATGTTTATTTCAAACCGATATGCAGGTTACACAATGCGCATGGCATCGACTCAGTAGGATGTAGGACCACCGCGAGCGGCGATGCACGCAGAAACACGTCGAGGTACAGAGTCAATAAGAGTGCGGATGGTGTCCTGAGGGATGGTTCTCCATTCTCTGTCAACCATTTGCCACAGTTGGTCGTCCGTACGAGGCTGGGACAGAGTTTGCAAACGGCGTCCAATGAGATCCCACACGTGTTCGATTGGTGAGAGATCCGGAGAGTACGCTGGCCACGGAAGCATCTGTACACCTCGTAGAGCCTGTTGGGAGATGCGAGCAGTGTGTGGGCGGGCATTATCCTGCTGAAACAGAGCATTGGGCAGCCCCTGAAGGTACGGGAGTGCCACCGGCCGCAGCACATGCTGCACGTAGCGGTGGGCATTTAACGTGCCTTGAATACGCACTAGAGGTGACGTGGAATCATACGCAATAGCGCCCCAAACCATGATGCCGCGTTGTCTAGCGGTAGGGCGCTCCACAGTTACTGCCGGATTTGACCTTTCTCCACGCCGACGCCACACTCGTCTGCGGTGACTATCACTGACAGAACAGAAGCGTGACTCATCGGAGAACACGACGTTCCGCCATTCCCTCATCCAAGTCGCTCTAGCCCGGCACCATGCCAGGCGTGCACGTCTATGCTGTGGAGTCAATGGTAGTCTTCTGAGCGGACACCGGGAGTGCAGGCCTCCTTCAACCAATCGACGGGAAATTGTTCTGATCGATATTGGAACAGCCAGGGTGTCTTGCACATGCTGAAGAATGGCGGTTGACGTGGCGTGCGGGGCTGCCACCGCTTGGCGGCGGATGCGCCGATCCTCGCGTGCTGACGTCACTCGGGCTGCGCCTGGACCCCTCGCACGTGCCACATGTCCCTGCGCCAACCATCTTCGCCACAGGCGCTGCACCGTGGACACATCCCTATGGGTATCGGCTGGGCTGCGATTTGACGAAGCGACCAACCTGCCCTTCTCAGCCCGATCACCATACCCCTCGTAAAGTCGTCTGTCTGCTGGAAATGGCTCCGTTGACGGCGGCCTGGCATTCTTAGCTATACACGTGTCCTGTGGCACACGACAACACGTTCTACAATGACTGTCGGCTGAGAAATCACGGTACGAAGTGGGCCATTCGCCAACGCCGTGTCCCATTTATCGTTCGCTACGTGCGCAGCACAGCGGCGCATTTCACATCATGAGCATACCTCAGTGACGTCAGTCTACCCTGCAATTGGCATAAAGTTCTGACCACTCCTTCTTGGTGTTGCATTTGCTCTGTCAGTCAGTGTACATGCCGTCGCGTCCATTAGGCACTCCTTGATTAAATTCCCTTCCGCGAAGGGTTTTCCAGCTTAGGCAATTCGCAGCGAACATTTGTAGCTTGCTCGTAAAATGGGTCCACCAACCTCACTCTCTTCAATCTCCTGTCAGACAAAAATACGGCAAATCACAATTTTAGTGTTCTTCAGATAATTCAATCTTTTCTTCATTCCCGTTTGTAAACAAGCATTTCAAAATTAAAACAATAATACTTACAGGATGGTGCTGCTTGAAATTTTCTTTCAGTTCTTGAAACTTCAATTGGCGACTGGCGTCTGTCAAATCAACGTAATCATCCCTGTGGTTGGCACTGTAGTGCCGTTCCAAATTGTGTTTTATTTAAACACATTAAATCTCGGTGGCACACTAAACATTTGGCATCCCCGTTATAAGCTGTACAGAAAAATGAAACTGCCTATTCTGCTTTAAAGGCTGCTGCTTCACCACTCCTTTTTTTTGTATGATGTTCAGTCATGACAACTGCGAAACTGATTTAGGTACACGCTGTCAATAAAGCGCATTGGACTAGACTAGCGACTGATAGATCGGCTGATCGCTTCGGCGCGGCGGTGCAGACCGCTCGCTCAGCCAGCCAAGCTTCTCCCACCACTACCGAAACTACCTTCCCCCAAAGCGCTCGGAGCACTGGCTTAGAGCGCGGCCAGAGCGCTGTTTGGATGGCCCTGTTGTAGATGATCCTGATGTTGCGGCGGCTTCCAAAAGGTGCTTCCGGGCGGTATCGTCATCTGTTGGATTTGAGGAGGAGTGTTTCACGGCGATCCTGCTAGTTCTGTGTGGGGCTGGCTCTAATAAGATATGGCGTGATGGCGGCGGCGGAATGGCGAATTCTGTGCTGGGGCATGCTACCCCTCGACTGTGTGCTGGAGTGGTGATCGTTGAAGCGCTGGATGATAACGAAACGTTGGTAGTGGTGGTGGTTGTGGTTGTGGAGGTGGTAGTGGCAGTACTGAACATGGTGCTGTGATGAGTCTTTTTCTCACAGTACTAGAAGGGAGAGACCCCCGGTTGACCATTGAGCAAGCCCAGGATTTCTGGCTTTTGAAACAGCGATAAACTGTCATGGCCTCGTACGATGTAGGAATTGACGCTGGACACACAGTGCACAAATAGAAGAAAAACATCCCACTACTTGCGTTGTAGACGTCTGCTGTGCAATGATTCTTTTTTTTTTCGTTTTCATTCCCCACCCTGTGGGCGTGAGGCGGGCCACCAAGAGGGTTGCGCCCTCGCTCTGGCCGAGAGTTGCTATGATTTAAACAATGTCCTTACTACCTAAAGCAGGGGTTCCCAACCTGGGGGGCGCGTGGGGCTTTATTAGTGGGGGCGTGGGGCTTTATCAGGGAGAGGGGCGTGAAGTGATTTCCGAATTAATTTTTTAAACTCCAATATTACAATTTTGTGTAATAAACATTTTTCGAATCTCTCCAAGTGATTGTCGCGCCAACTCAATCGTTCAAAAGCACTGGTAATTGCCAACTGTCAGCACAAACCTCTGCAGAGCCGCGAGGTTGAAGGTGAAATAAGGAATTTGCTGTGTTATGGGGAGCAAAATGAAGCCTAAGAGCAGGTGCGGGAACAAGACCACTCAACGCAAGTTTAATTGCACACTTTGTGGACCTACTTGCGTGAAAGTAAACTATGACCTTACGCGACATGTTTCAACTCATCAACGATGTAGTAGTTGCTTTCATTTTCCAGTATTATTGTTACATACTGTACAAGGTTTTTCTAATAAACAAAATATATTACCTGAAGGAGGTACTCGTATAAATGTCGGTATTACATCAAATTGATCTAGTGGCGAGAACAACAGGAGATAAGGCAATAATAGTAGGCTAAATTATAATACATTTATTTAATACTAGCTGATGTACCCGTGCTTCGCTACGGAATTCTACATTGTATACAGAATTGTAGGTTAGGTAGAGTACACGTTGTCAGCAAGACTATATTAAATTGCATAGCTCTTATTGTTACCCTAGAAACGCGACGGATAATCACCAAACGTCTTTTCTCATATGAAGACTGCGTTAGGGAATTTTAATTGTAATGGTAGGCTCGCATGCCTTCCATCATTAACAATCAGGTTGGGAAGTTTTCATTATAATGGCAGACACTCACTCTATTACATCCTCAGAAAGACTGTCTTAGTGGTTTTCCCAACTGAAATGAACATAGGTCATTACAATGACGTCAGTAGGAATGGCGCAAGTAAAAGCAATGATTTCACATTAAATACTCAATCAAACGAAAAACCACACGTTTTCGCACTTTTAACGAACAATACTACGCTGCCGATCTTACAGTCCAAAGTTCCAGAGCTGGAACGACCAAGCCGCAGACAGCCGTGATACGTGAACACTCTTAGTCATTTTTCGGGGGGGGGGCGAATAGTGAAGATTCCCAGGGCAAAAACCATGCCCTATGCCCTTGTACTAATCTGTTTCCTAGGAGTACCCGATGAGTCGGAAAATCTCAATTCACTACACTGGTGGCGGAAAAATCTATCTGACTTGGAGGCAATTTTTTCCTCCAAGCCAGAGGAGAAACCGCCTCTTCAATGCTAATTTCGAAAAAAATGAATGTAGAATTTAATAAAAGAGGAAGAAGTTCTTTTTAAGAAAAGGCTCTTTTCAGGGTTGAATTTTGAGTTACATAGTGAATTGTGGTGCTATGATTTGGAATATGCCTAAATTGTAATTCTAGACCAGATCATATTACTACTAAGTGAACCTTTGTCTTAACAGTGCACACTGCTCATTCAAACCAGCACGTCAGAGTAGGGATCAAATAGCTGGAATACTATGATGAACCAGTGAGTTACGTACCAGCAGAACGGTATCAGAAAATGTATAAACCAGACGAATGGCATGCTAAGGAAGAAAGTTCTCTAACTCCCCAGCTATTTCCCGCCAGTATTCAGTCAGGCTGTTATACCCGGTACGCGGCAGTAATCCCGTCTATCCGAGTTGAGCGGCAGCATAAAAGACAAAGAACATCACCACAAACAATGGTCAATGTAATGTTATTGTTGATCAATGTCATGCGTTTTCAATATTGTAGGCCTTCACATTTAGTTTTCTTCCAACTCTGAAATACCACTCACCATAGTCGGTACGGTGAAAATGAATAAAACATAAATGGTCGGAAATTGTATTCTCTGTAACTTTTGTTATGCAGTACTTTTCGATAGGACCAATAATATTTTAGATGCCTTCCCCTAAACTACAATTTCATACAGGGCGAATAAAATTCTTTATAACTTGGTCTAGTTTCTTATTCCCCAAATCTATACACCGACTTTCATTAAATTCTGCTAACCCATTTTCTCGTGGCTCGGCGTTGATATGGACTTGGCAACAATACAAAATCATTAATATCTGTGTTATCAAAGCCGGTACGGTAACAATGTATGCCATAAATGATCGGAAATTTAATTCTATATAACTTTAGTTATGTAGTATTTATCGATAGGACTACTAATAATATAAATATTTGAGAATTAAAGTTTAGGCCTTCCCCTAAACTACCATTTCACTCAGCGTGAGTAAGATGATCTATAGCCTAGATTGTAGCGGCTCATTCCCCGTCTTCACATACCGATTTTCATAAAATTCTCTTCAGCCGTTTTCTCGTGATGCGTGTACAGACAGACAGACAGACAGACAGACAGACAGACAGACAGACAGACAGACAGACGGACAGAAATTACGGAAAATTAAAAAGTGCATTTCCTTGCTACTATGGACACGATCGATACAGAAATACCATCCTTTTTAAATTCTGAGCAATGTACAGACAAAACTCTTATTTTATATATATAACATGTAAGGCTTTCACTGTGTGCCCGTTCGCACGTCCACGACAGATTACAAAATGGCGCCGACCGAAGGTATGGGCCTTGTAATCTAAAACAAGCAAGGAATAGTCACCTGCTATGATGTCTCAGAGGGCCATATACTTCTCGGAATGGTCATGTATTCGAGTAAAACGGACAGTGGACGGTCTACAGTATTGTTTTTTAAAAAAATAGAAAAAACATTATTATTATATAATCTTTATCTTGAATTTTCACGACATCGAGAGCGGACGCAATTACCGTCATCGGATATTTCTTTTGGAGAAGCAAAGGATTGTATAAGAGAAAAGAAAGAATACAACGATTGAATAAGAATAAAATATAAGTCTTCGCCTGAATTCAAAATCAGTTGAGACGAAAATAAATGCACTGAAGTCATTACGTAAGAAGTTGCGGATACGTCGAAGAGTTGTGAAGAAAAATAAAAATAAATTAAATTAAGGATAAACGACGTCAGATAAGAATATTAAAATGGCAGTATATTGCATTATTATCTTCAACATTGAGACTATCAAGAAGATGATCAAGATGATGTGCTAAATTCAAATGATGGACCGACCTGGGAACAATTCATCTTACCATACGACCTGGAAATGACGAGGAAGGCGACGGGTAACCATCCGACCGAGCCATGACGAAGGAAGGAGACGGGTAACCAGAAAGTACTACCAGAACGAAGGAGCGGATGACGTTCCAGATGTCTAACCCGTGACCGAACCGAAGACCCATCTACATCCAATGGGAATGGAACAGCTGGACCAGGGACAACCATGAGCGAGCTAAGTCATTCATAACATTTTATTGCATAATTTTTGGTTTGCTTACACATGTACCTTAGGTATGTGCTGATGGCAAATGTAGACCGATAATATAGCAATGCAAGTGATGATTACCAACAAAGTATAAGATAATTAAGTTCGAAGTTACGATTTAATAATATAGCAATAGTTTATGCTATAACGACCTGAACATTTGAAAGAAGCGTGAGGTTTGTAGAGAAATATGAAACAGATGATTGAAATGACATACTGGGAGTGTATAGAGATTTCATTGAAGTAATGCATGAAGTTGACGTCACGTATGGTTGTGCGCGGTGTAGAAAGAAACATGGAATTACGCATTTGTTTGGTTCATAGAAAGGGCATTGAACTTCGTATGTAAGTTATGAGAATCTGCGACTTGTTAATTTTATTATGAATCAATGTGGTATTTTATCGTAGTCGTCAAGTTGGGAAACGCGATATATTTTTATGGAGGCTACGGTGTTTATAATGGATTGATGTTGTTATGAGAAAATGAATATGGTAATTAGATGAAAGTTTCGAGTTATGGATAGTGATTTGAGAAGGTTTTTACGCGATGCAGGATCTTCGTGTACCTGCTATTCAAGTTATACCACACTACAAGTGAATTATATGATTTATTTGTGTAAGAGTGCCCACACCGCGGGAGCTACATAAGCCAAGGTACGAACTGGATTTATTAGTATAGATGTATGCTTGTGACGAAATTGTATCTCAGTATAGATGACTTATTATGAACATAGAATAATACGACTTTGAATAGCTGTAGTTAAGCAGAAGTATTGCGACACCGATATATATATGAGATTATGTTTTCCAAACCTCACAGCTTAGCGCTTCCATTTTAATTGCAAGAGAATAAAGTAGCTTGCATTGTGGTTGAAAGTTATTGAAAGATGACTATTAAAAGGGACATTGAACCTATTAGGGCATGTGTGAGACAGCCAAAGATTACGCTGAAGTTAGATAGATAGCTAGATTAGTTAATTTTCTCCGTTTGAACATACATTTCTTTAACGAAGTTCAGCTAGGGAAAGGCTAGAGTAGGAGCCGTATTTAACTGGCACTAGGAAAGAATGCCTTAGTTCGTAAGGAGTTTCAATGCACAACGAGATCGTTGCAACAAAATCATGTCTTCGGATTTTATTAAAACCTAACTTAATACACTCAGTTCTATTTTCGATTTCCTATAATTCACTCAGATCTATTTAAACGTAATTCCAATTAATTCACACTTAATTTATTAATCTATTTGTGATGCATTGCGGCTGGATATTATATCCAAGTGAGATTGTTTAAATACGACTAAAGAAAGTGAACTTTCGGAACGAGTTAATTGTCTCGATGTTATACTTATGATTCAAATGCGAGGTGGACCTCAGATGTGTCCAGTGATCTGTTGTAAATGAGCAAATATTGAACTTCAACTTCATAAAGGAACTGATCATTTAACAATTTAAATACTGAATATTATTTCATTTTATTATACGAGCCAGCGCTGACTCATTTTCATTACGTATTTTCAGTTAATTTGAATAATGCGTTGCATAATATGAAGTTAGTTATTTAATATTTTATTAATAAATATTTTGTTATTTTTTAATTACTGGTATCATGAGTTCTTTAATTACTGTCTAGATTGTAAGTTAACAACTAGCTAAGAAAGATATCGAGTAATTTAATATTTATTTAACCATGGCAAGTTTCTCTCGAGGTCAAACTCTAATAAGGTTGTCGGCGATGATTATTATTATGACGAGAGTAACGATAGGTATCACCCGTGAGTTGGAATTCTCTTGGACTCACGTAAAGCGAATTCTACAGTAGGATTACATGTCCTACTTGCCACAGTAAACCCTGAGGTATCCGCTGAGCGACTCCATTTCGTCAAACTAGGCTGCCCAACGACGAATTAGAAAATGGAGGTATCGGGCAAAGAATGTTTAACCCGGAGCGGTTGCATTAAATTGTCGCACCAACGTGGGCCAGAAGAGAAAGACACCGCGGGAGTGTAATATATTTAATTGCCGTATCAACGTTGACCAGAAGAGAAAGACACCGTGGGAATGTGATACATTAATTATCGTTCCAGCGGGGATGATTAAAGAGGAATACCCGAGAAAGGAAAATTAGGAGCGCCAATATGTGTTTAATTTTAATTGATTTCCAATGTGGTGAGAAGAGAAGACACCGTGGGAACGTATTATAATGGAATATAATATGTACAGATAATCTTGATTAATATAGATAGTATTGCATAGAGGTATAATGGAGAGGATTTATTAGGATTGTAATATTTGCAAGACATATGACGAGAGTTTGTGAAGGTGAAGTAGGTGTAATATGTATGCGTATATGGTTATATCAGATGAAATGGACAATGTTGTGGAGTAAATGAGGATTCTCAAATGTTTATTTTTTTTCTGGTCAAGTTAATATGAAGTTATTTTTAAGTTATATTTAATGAATACTCCACATGTTAAACACTATGTAGGCTTGTGAATACTGAGTGTAGGTTAGATGCCACATGGTAATAATTTATTTTCTTCTTTAAGATCAGTTCCGGAGTGAATTCAAAATGATAAAATCCGAACTCATGGTCTAGTTGTTCATGGTCTACCTGGTAAGATGAAGCTGTTCTCCAGCAAGGTCCATCCATATCATAAGTGATTGGAAACAAGAAACTTTAAGTTAGTGCACAATAGTGACATAAGAGACTATTTTAGCATAAGTAGTTTAAGGAGTTGTGAATTGTGTTATATATATGTATGTGTATTTATACCCTGTGAACTTAGAGTTTTGCTAGGAAACTTAAAGTATCTTAGGAAAATAGAGAAATTGTCAGGAATTTAGAGAAAGCATACTAAATAGAATTTTACTTGACGGAAATATGGCGATGCAAGGAAGAGTACAGACCAGAAGGGGTCAGGAAGAGGAAATGAGAGAAATACAGGAAAGACATGAGGGAACCCCGATATGGTTCTTAGAGTATTTGAAAAAGCAGGAAGAAGAAAAGCAGAAGGAGAAAAAGGAACGCGAAGAGAAGGAGAAAAAGCAGTAAGAAGAAAAACAGAAGGAGAAAAAGGAACGCGAAGAGAAGGAGAAAAAGCAGGAAGAAGAAAGACAGAGAGAGAAACATGAACGTGAGAATGAAAGAAAAAGGCTGGAAGGGGAGAAGGAAAGAAGACGAGCAGAAAAGGAACGAAGATTAGAAGAGTGGCAACTTAAGCAAAAGGAGAATCTGGAGGAAATCGTTAGCAGAATAGAAAGCGAACATAAAGGGATGATCCAAGAATTAAAAGGGAAACAGGAAAAGTTGTCTGAAGAATTCTTTGGAGTTAGGAATGAAATACAAGGATTACGTGCTGAGTTGACCGAAACCATGGAAAATAAAAATAAAGAGATGCGAGAGGAGATAAACAGAATGAGAGCAGAAGCGACACAGAATCCGAATATCATTACAGCACTGGTGGACGAAGAAATTGCCAAATTGACTAACAAGCTAGAGGAATTCAAAGGCAGTAATGAGAAATGGGCAGAAGTAAATGAAATAAAGAAAAAGATAACAGAAAGTCAGGAAACTATGAAGAGGTTAGAAGAAGAGAAGATAAATGAAATAGCGAAGGGCATGGAAGGACTAAGCCTGAAACAACAAAACTTAGTAGGAAAATTTAACCGAGCCTCAGATCAGGTAGCTGACAAAATAAACGAACTGAAGGAGAAAATATAAAGTGATAAGGCTGATTCTGAGCGGAAGATAGAGAAGACCGATGAAGAAGTAAAGCAAATAAGGAAAGAACTTCAAGAGATGAGGGTAGAAAACCAATCGGCGAAATCCGTGTTTTCGAACTCAAGTGAACGGCAAAGAGTTATGGAAACACAAGTACAGGAAAGAGAAAACACACCTTCTGTAATAATCGACTCGAACAGGCGAGACATGGAAATGATGAACGGAAGCAACCAGAGTGATAGCACTCCCATTATTAACATCATTAAGAATTATGATGATCGACCCAAACACTTCGACGGTTCAGCGAAGATCTCTCCCAAACAATTCCTTAGAGATATCGAGGAATACTTTAGGGAAGGGAGAATACAGGAGGAAAAGAAATTACGCATAATCGAGAAGCATTTAGATGGGAACCCGAATATATGGTTTCGAGCATTTAAATACACCTTTCACACATACGATGAATTTAAAGCTGCTTTCCTGAGAAAATTCTGGGACTCAGAAATACAACAGCAGTTGAGATTGGAGCTCTACTCTAGGAAATTTTCTAATGCAGAGCAAACACGCTATTCCGATTTCTTTTCTTACCAGTTTCACCGTTTCCAAGACTTAGATTGCGCACCGAGTGAGTTAGAAGCGATCAAGACTATACAGAGACAACTACCGTTAGAGGTGCAGAGATTGTTAGCCGCCACGGATATACAGACCGCTATAGACATGGAAAAACGGCTGAGGCAGATAGATATGACATCATCATGCCTAGTAGAAAGAAATCCCAGAAATATTAGGCAAGTAGAGGCGATCAACACAATGAGCTCTGAAAGCACGAATGGTAGAGTGAGCAGGTCTGATCAAGACAGGACGGAGAATCATTTCAACGCACAAGATAAAACACGAAAAAGACATTGTTGTCGTTGCAGCGGTGAGCAACCTGCGAGATGGGAACCAAGAGATAATAGAAGTAACCCACAATACAGGAATAACATACGCTATAATAGAAATAGGAGCCAACCCTATCCAAGAAACAGAAGATGGTATAATGAAAAACGACGGCCTAATGAGTATAATAGAAATGAAGAAAGTAGAAGATATATACAAGAGCTTCGAGAGCAAAGGCAAAATAAGACCCGATGGGAGGATGCTATTAGAGACAAAGATATCAATGGAGACCTCGAAGGAGCAGAGAGTCTCGAGCTCCAAGATTACAAAAGGAAAAGAGAAGAGGAGACTTGGAGAGAAAACAATACACAGAGGGGTACGACTGATTCCGAGCCATCGGTAAGAAAAAAAAGCCGATGGAACAGTAATTCAGCAGGAAGTTGTAAATAATAAGGAAAATAGAAACTTTGTCAAAATTCGCAGTTGAATAATAACACAATTTGATCACTCGGACATCCGACCAGAAGAATTGGTTCGAGAGGAAACATGCGACACAAAGGAAGCCAGATCCACAGCAAAAAGAGACTATGATAAAAGAAAAAACTACTGGAACAGTCACGAAAACGATTAAAGAGGATGCAAAATAAGAAATTCCATGCACCTTACAAACGAGGTGATCTTGTATTAGTTAAAACGGTACCAATGTCTAATGCACCGAATAAAGTATGTGCGAAGTTCCTACCGTTATACAATGGCCCATATAAAGTTGAGCGTGTGCTAGGAAATAATGCATACGAATTAACAAGCATGTATGGAAAGTACAGAAATGTACACAATGCTTGTAACATCAAGCCTTATTACCAAGAAAATCAGACTAATGAAACCACAGAACTAGAAGATTAAAAGGCCAAGGATGTAGGAGACACATACCTATATCAAATTATCATCCACAAGTCATTAGAAATTTCTATTTATTATGTTTATTGAAGGAAAGATTCAGCTGATTACATAAATACAGTCGAGTGTAGCAAAGAACATCTCTAAATCAGGAGCGATAATAAACGGTCGATATATTAAAATCGATTAGCCTGTCGCAATATGACAATGAATATGTATAAGAAGCGAAGGCACATTTATGATTCGAGTTTAAGATGGGAAAATATATTCTGACCAATATATTTTGTCCGTGACGGAGGGCCATAAATGTGCCCGTTCGCACGTCCACGACAGATTACAAAATGGCGCCGACCGAAGGTATGGGCCTTGTAATCTAAAACAAGCAAGGAATAGTCACCTGCTATGATGTCTCAGAGGGCCATATACTTCTCGGAATGGTCATGTATTCGAGTAAAACGGACAGTGGACGGTCTACAGTATTGTTTTTAAAAAATAGGAAAAAACATTATTATTATATAATCTTCATCTTGAATTTTCACGACATCGAGAGCGGACGCAATTACCGTCATCGGATATTTCTTTTGGAGAAGCAAAGGATTGTATAAGAGAAAAGAAAGAATACAACGATTGAATAAGAATAAAATATAAGTCTTCGCCTGAATTCAAAATCAGTTGAGACGAAAATAAATGCACTGAAGTCATTACGTAAGAAGTTGCGGATACGTCGAAGAGTTGTGAAGAAAAATAAAAATAAATTAAATTAAGGATAAACGACGTCAGATAAGAATATTAAAATGGCAGTATATTGCATTATTATCTTCAACATTGAGACTATCAAGAAGATGATCAAGATGATGTGCTAAATTCAAATGATGGACCGACCTGGGAACAATTCATCTTACCATACGACCTGGAAATGACGAGGAAGGCGACGGGTAACCATCCGACCGAGCCATGACGAAGGAAGGAGACGGGTAACCAGAAAGTACTACCAGAACGAAGGAGCGGATGACGTTCCAGATGTCTAACCCGTGATCGAACCGAAGACCCATCTACATCCAATGGGAATGGAACAGCTGGACCAGGGACAACCATGAGCGAGCTAAGTCATTCATAACATTTTATTGCATAATTTTTGGTTTGCTTACACATGTACCTTAGGTATGTGCTGATGGCAAATGTAGACCGATAATATAGCAATGCAAGTGATGATTACCAACAAAGTATAAGATAATTAAGTTCGAAGTTACGATTTAATAATATAGCAATAGTTTATGCTATAACGACCTGAACATTTGAAAGAAGCGTGAGGTTTGTAGAGAAATATGAAACAGCTGATTGAAATGACATACTGGAAGTGTATAGAGATTTCATTGAAGTAATGCATGAAGTTGACGTCACGTATGGTTGTGCGCGGTGTAGAAAGAAACATGGAATTACGCATTTGTTTGGTTCATAGAAAGGGCATTGAACTTCGTATGTAAGTTATGAGAATCTGCGACTTGTTAATTTTATTAAGAATCAATGTGGTATTTTATCGTAGTCGTCAAGTTGGGAAACGCGATATATTTTTATGGAGGCTACGGTGTTTATTTTGGATTGGTGTTGTTATGAGAAAATGAATATGGTAATTAGATGAAAGTTTCGAGTTATGGATATTGATTTGAGAAGGTTTTTACGCGATGCAGGATCTTCGTGTACCTGCTATTCAAGTTATACCACACTACAAGTGAATTATGTGATTTATTTGCGTAAGAGTGCCCACACCGCGGGAGCTACATAAGTCAAGGTACGAACTGGATTTATTAGTATAGATGTATGCTTGTGACGAAATTGTATCTCAGTATAGATGACTTATTATGAACATAGAATAATACGACTTTGAATAGCTGTAGTTAAGCAGAAGTATTGCGACACCGATATATATATGAGATTATGTTTTCCAAACCTCACAGCTTAGCGCTTCCATTTTAATTGCAAGAGAATAAAGTAGCTTGCATTGTGGTTGAAAGTTATTGAAAGATAACTATTAAAAGGGACATTGAACCTATTAGGGCATGTGTGAGACAGCCAAATATTACGCTGAAGTTAGATAGATAGCTAGATTAGTTAATTTTCTCCGTTTGAACATACATTTCTTTAACGAAGTTCAGCTAGGGAAAGGCTAGAGTAGGAGCCGTATTTAACTGGCACTAGGAAAGAATGCCTTAGTTCGTAAGGAGTTTCAATGCACAACGAGATCGTTGCAACAAAATCATGTCTTCGGATTTTATTAAAACCTAACTTAATACACTCAGTTCTATTTTCGATTTCCTATAATTCACTCAGATCTATTTAAACGTAATTCCAATTAATTCACACTTAATTTATTAATCTATTTGTGATGCATTGCGGCTGGATATTATATCCAAGTGAGATTGTTTAAATACGACTAAAGAAAGTGAACTTTCGGAACGAGTTAATTGTCTCGATGTTATACTTATGATTCAAATGCGAGGTGGACCTCAGATGTGTCCAGTGATCTGTTGTAAATGAGCAAATATTGAACTTCAACTTCATAAAGGAACTGATCATTTAACAATTTAAATACTGAATATTATTTCATTTTATTATACGAGCCAGCGCTGACTCATTTTCATTACGTATTTTCAGTTAATTTGAATAATGCGTTGCATAATATGAAGTTAGTTATTTAATATTTTATTAATAAATATTTTGTTATTTTTTTAATTACTGGTGTCATGAGTTCTTTAATTACTGTCTAGTTTGTAAGTTAACTACTAGCTAAGAAAGATATCGAGTAATTTAATATTTATTTAACCATGGCAAGTTTCTCTCGAGGTCAAACTCTAATAAGGTTGTCGGCGATGATTATTATTATGACGAGAGTAACGATAGGTATCACCCGTGAGTTGGAATTCTCTTGGACTCACGTAAAGCGAATTCTACAGTAGGATTACATGTCCTACTTGCCACAAGTAAACCCTGAGGTATCCGCTGAGCGACTCCATTTCGTCAAACTAGGCTGCCCAACGACGAATTAGAAAATGGAGGTATCGGGCAAAGAATGTTTAACCCGGAGCGGTTGCATTAAATTGTCGCACCAACGTGGGCCAGAAGAGAAAGACACCGCGGGAGTGTAATATATTTAATTGCCGTATCAACGTTGACCAGAAGAGAAAGACACCGTGGGAATGTGATACATTAATTATCGTTCCAGCGGGGATGATTAAAGAGGAATACCCGAGAAAGGAAAATTAGGAGCGCCAATATGTGTTTAATTTTAATTGATTTCCAATGTGGTGAGAAGAGAAGACACCGTGGGAACGTATTATAATGGAATATAATATGTACAGATAATCTTGATTAATATAGATAGTATTGCATAGAGGTATAATGGAGAGGATTTATTAGGATTGTAATATTTGCAAGACATATGACGAGAGTTTGTGAAGGTGAAGTAGGTGTAATATGTATGCGTATATGGTTATATCAGATGAAATGGACAATGTTGTGGAGTAAATGAGGATTCTCAAATGTTTATTTTTTTTCTGGTCAAGTTAATATGAAGTTATTTTTAAGTTATATTTAATGAATACTCCACATGTTAAACACTATGTAGGCTTGTGAATACTGAGTGTAGGTTAGATGCCACATGGTAATAATTTATTTTCTTCTTTAAGATCAGTTCCGGAGTGAATTCAAAATGATAAAATCCGAACTCATGGTCTAGTTGTTCATGGTCTACCTGGTAAGATGAAGCTGTTCTCCAGCAAGGTCCATCCATATCATAAGTGATTGGAAACAAGAAACTTTAAGTTAGTGCACAATAGTGACATAAGAGACTATTTTAGCATAAGTGGTTTAAGGAGTTGTGAATTGTGTTATATATATGTATGTGTATTTATACCCTGTGAACTTAGAGTTTTGCTAGGAAACTTAAAGTATCTTAGGAAAATAGAGAAATTGTCAGGAATTTAGAGAAAGCATACTAAATAGAATTTTACTTGACGGAAATATGGCGATGCAAGGAAGAGTACAGACCAGAAGGGGTCAGGAAGAGGAAATGAGAGAAATACAGGAAAGACATGAGGGAACCCCGATATGGTTCTTAGAGTATTTGAAAAAGCAGGAAGAAGAAAAGCAGAAGGAGAAAAAGGAACGCGAAGAGAAGGAGAAAAAGCAGGAAGAAGAAAAACAGAAGGAGAAAAAGGAACGCGAAGAGAAGGAGAAAAGCAGGAAGAAGAAAGACAGAGAGAGAAACATGAACGTGAGAATGAAAGAAAAAGGCTGGAAGGGGAGAAGGAAAGAAGACGAGCAGAAAAGGAACGAAGATTAGAAGAGTGGCAACTTAAGCAAAAGGAGAATCTGGAGGAAATCGTTAGCAGAATAGAAAGCGAACATAAAGGGATGATCCAAGAATTAAAAGGGAAACAGGAAAAGTTGTCTGAAGAATTCTTTGGAGTTAGGAATGAAATACAAGGATTACGTGCTGAGTTGACCGAAACCATGGAAAATAAAAATAAAGAGATGCGAGAGGAGATAAACAGAATGAGAGCAGAAGCGACACAGAATCCGAATATCATTACAGCACTGGTGGACGAAGAAATTGCCAAATTGACTAACAAGCTAGAGGAATTCAAAGGCAGTAATGAGAAATGGGCAGAAGTAAATGAAATAAAGAAAAAGATAACAGAAAGTCAGGAAACTATGAAGAGGTTAGAAGAAGAGAAGATAAATGAAATAGCGAAGGGCATGGAAGGACTAAGCCTGAAACAACAAAACTTAGTAGGAAAATTTAACCGAGCCTCAGATCAGGTAGCTGACAAAATAAACGAACTGAAGGAGAAAATATAAAGTGATAAGGCTGATTCTGAGCGGAAGATAGAGAAGACCGATGAAGAAGTAAAGCAAATAAGGAAAGAACTTCAAGAGATGAGGGTAGAAAACCAATCGGCGAAATCCGTGTTTTCGAACTCAAGTGAACGGCAAAGAGTTATGGAAACACAAGTACAGGAAAGAGAAAACACACCTTCTGTAATAATCGACTCGAACAGGCGAGACATGGAAATGATGAACGGAAGCAACCAGAGTGATAGCACTCCCATTATTAACATCATTAAGAATTATGATGATCGACCCAAACACTTCGACGGTTCAGCGAAGATCTCTCCCAAACAATTCCTTAGAGATATCGAGGAATACTTTAGGGAAGGGAGAATACAGGAGGAAAAGAAATTACGCATAATCGAGAAGCATTTAGATGGGAACCCGAATATATGGTTTCGAGCATTTAAATACACCTTTCACACATACGATGAATTTAAAGCTGCTTTCCTGAGAAAATTCTGGGACTCAGAAATACAACAGCAGTTGAGATTGGAGCTCTACTCTAGGAAATTTTCTAATGCAGAGCAAACACGCTATTCCGATTTCTTTTCTTACCAGTTTCACCGTTTCCAAGACTTAGATTGCGCACCGAGTGAGTTAGAAGCGATCAAGACTATACAGAGACAACTACCGTTAGAGGTGCAGAGATTGTTAGCCGCCACGGATATACAGACCGCTATAGACATGGAAAAACGGCTGAGGCAGATAGATATGACATCATCATGCCTAGTAGAAAGAAATCCCAGAAATATTAGGCAAGTAGAGGCGATCAACACAATGAGCTCTGAAAGCACGAATGGTAGAGTGAGCAGGTCTGATCAAAACAGGACGGAGAATCATTTCAACGCACAAGATAAAACACGAAAAAGACATTGTTGTCGTTGCAGCGGTGAGCAACCTGCGAGATGGGAACCAAGAGATAATAGAAGTAACCCACAATACAGGAATAACATTCGCTATAATAGAAATAGGAGCCAACCCTATCCAAGAAACAGAAGATGGTATAATGAAAAACGACGGCCTAATGAGTATAATAGAAATGAAGAAAATAGAAGATATATACAAGAGCTTCGAGAGCAAAGGCAAAATAAGACCCGATGGGAGGATGCTATTAGAGACAAAGATATCAATGGAGACCTCGAAGGAGCAGAGAGTCTCGAGCTCCAAGATTACAAAAGGAAAAGAGAAGAGGAGACTTGGAGAGAAAACAATACACAGAGGGGTACGACTGATTCCGAGCCATCGGTAAGAAAAAAAAAGCCGATGGAACAGTAATTCAGCAGGAAGTTGAAAATAATCAGGAAAATAGAAACTTTGTCAAAATTCGCAGTTGAATAATAACACAATTTGATCACTGAGACATCCGACCAGAAGAATTGGTTCGAGAGGAAACATGCGACACCAAGGAAGCCAGATCCACAGCAAAAAAAGACTATGATAAAAGAAAAAACTACTGGAACAGTCACGAAAACGATTAAAGAGGATGCAAAATAAGAAATTCCATGCACCTTACATACGAGGTGATCTTGTATTAGTTAAAACGGTACCAATGTCTAATGCACCGAATAAAGTATGTGCGAAGTTCCTACCGTTATACAATGGCCCATATAAAGTTGAGCGTGTGCTAGGAAATAATGCATACGAATTAACAAGAATGTATGGAAAGTACAGAAATGTACACAATGCTTGTAACATCAAGCCTTGTTTACCAAGAAAATCAGACTAATGAAACCACAGAACTAGAAGATTAAAAGGCCAAGGATGTAGGAGACACATACCTATATCAAATTATCATCCTCAAGACATTTGACATTTCTATTTATTTTGTTTATTGAAGGAAAGATTCAGCTGATTACATAAATACAGTCGAGTGTAGCAAAGAACATCTCTAAATCAGGAGCGATAATAAACGGTCGATATATTAAAATCGATTAGCCTGTCGCAATATGACAATGAATATGTATAAGAAGCGAAGGCACATTTATGATTCGAGTTTAAGATGGGAAAATATATTCTGACCAATATATTTTGTCCGTGACGGAGGGCAATAAATGTGCCCGTTCGCACGTTCACGACAGATTACAAAATGGCGCCGACCGAAGGTATGGGCCTTGTAATCTAAAACAAGCAAGGAATAGTCACCTGCTATGATGTCTCAGAGGGCCATATACTTCTCGGAATGGTCATGTATTCGAGTAAAACGGACAGTGGACCGTCTACAGTATTGTTTTTAAAAAAAATAGAAAAAACATTATTATTATATAATCTTCATCTTGAATTTTCACGACATCGAGAGCGGACGCAATTACCGTCATCGGATATTTCTTTTGGAGAAGCAAAGGATTGTATAAGAGAAAAGAAAGAATACAACGATTGAATAAGAATAAAATATAAGTCTTCGCCTGAATTCAAAATCAGTTGAGACGAAAATAAATGCACTGAAGTCATTACGTAAGAAGTTGCGGATACGTCGAAGAGTTGTGAAGAAAAATAAAAATAAATTAAATTAAGGATAAACGACGTCAGATAAGAATATTAAAATGGCAGTATATTGCATTATTATCTTCAACATTGAGACTATCAAGAAGATGATCAAGATGATGTGCTAAATTCAAATGATGGACCGACCTGGGAACAATTCATCTTACCATACGACCTGGAAATGACGAGGAAGGCGACGGGTAACCATCCGACCGAGCCATGACGAAGGAAGGAGACGGGTAACCAGAAAGTACTACCAGAACGAAGGAGCGGATGACGTTCCAGATGTCTAACCCGTGATCGAACCGAAGACCCATCTACATCCAATGGGAATGGAACAGCTGGACCAGGGACAACCATGAGCGAGCTAAGTCATTCATAACATTTTATTGCATAATTTTTGGTTTGCTTACACATGTACCTTAGGTATGTGCTGATGGCAAATGTAGACCGATAATATAGCAATGCAAGTGATGATTACCAACAAAGTATAAGATAATTAAGTTCGAAGTTACGATTTAATAATATAGCAATAGTTTATGCTATAACGACCTGAACATTTGAAAGAAGCGTGAGGTTTGTAGAGAAATATGAAACAGCTGATTGAAATGACATACTGGAAGTGTATAGAGATTTCATTGAAGTAATGCATGAAGTTGACGTCACGTATGGTTGTGCGCGGTGTAGAAAGAAACATGGAATTACGCATTTGTTTGGTTCATAGAAAGGGCATTGAACTTCGTATGTAAGTTATGAGAATCTGCGACTTGTTAATTTTATTAAGAATCAATGTGGTATTTTATCGTAGTCGTCAAGTTGGGAAACGCGATATATTTTTATGGAGGCTACGGTGTTTATAATGGATTGATGTTGTTATGAGAAAATGAATATGGTAATTAGATGAAAGTTTCGAGTTATGGATAGTGATTTGAGAAGGTTTTTACGCGATGCAGGATCTTCGTGTACCTGCTATTCAAGTTATACCACACTACAAGTGAATTATGTGATTTATTTGCGTAAGAGTGCCCACACCGCGGGAGCTACATAAGTCAAGGTACGAACTGGATTTATTAGTATAGATGTATGCTTGTGACGAAATTGTATCTCAGTATAGATGACTTATTATGAACATAGAATAATACGACTTTGAATAGCTGTAGTTAAGCAGAAGTATTGCGACACCGATATATATATGAGATTATGTTTTCCAAACCTCACAGCTTAGCGCTTCCATTTTAATTGCAAGAGAATAAAGTAGCTTGCATTGTGGTTGAAAGTTATTGAAAGATAACTATTAAAAGGGACATTGAACCTATTAGGGCATGTGTGAGACAGCCAAAGATTACGCTGAAGTTAGATAGATAGCTAGATTAGTTAATTTTCTCCGTTTGAACATACATTTCTTTAACGAAGTTCAGCTAGGGAAAGGCTAGAGTAGGAGCCGTATTTAACTGGCACTAGGAAAGAATGCCTTAGTTCGTAAGGAGTTTCAATGCACAACGAGATCGTTGCAACAAAATCATGTCTTCGGATTTTATTAAAACCTAACTTAATACACTCAGTTCTATTTTCGATTTCCTATAATTCACTCAGATCTATTTAAACGTAATTCCAATTAATTCACACTTAATTTATTAATCTATTTGTGATGCATTGCGGCTGGATATTATATCCAAGTGAGATTGTTTAAATACGACTAAAGAAAGTGAACTTTCGGAACGAGTTAATTGTCTCGATGTTATACTTATGATTCAAATGCGAGGTGGACCTCAGATGTGTCCAGTGATCTGTTGTAAATGAGCAAATATTGAACTTCAACTTCATAAAGGAACTGATCATTTAACAATTTAAATACTGAATATTATTTCATTTTATTATACGAGCCAGCGCTGACTCATTTTCATTACGTATTTTCAGTTAATTTGAATAATGCGTTGCATAATATGAAGTTAGTTATTTAATATTTTATTAATAAATATTTTGTTATTTTTTTAATTACTGGTGTCATGAGTTCTTTAATTACTGTCTAGTTTGTAAGTTAACTACTAGCTAAGAAAGATATCGAGTAATTTAATATTTATTTAACCATGGCAAGTTTCTCTCGAGGTCAAACTCTAATAAGGTTGTCGGCGATGATTATTATTATGACGAGAGTAACGATAGGTATCACCCGTGAGTTGGAATTCTCTTGGACTCACGTAAAGCGAATTCTACAGTAGGATTACATGTCCTACTTGCCACAAGTAAACCCTGAGGTATCCGCTGAGCGACTCCATTTCGTCAAACTAGGCTGCCCAACGACGAATTAGAAAATGGAGGTATCGGGCAAAGAATGTTTAACCCGGAGCGGTTGCATTAAATTGTCGCACCAACGTGGGCCAGAAGAGAAAGACACCGCGGGAGTGTAATATATTTAATTGCCGTATCAACGTTGACCAGAAGAGAAAGACACCGTGGGAATGTGATACATTAATTATCGTTCCAGCGGGGATGATTAAAGAGGAATACCCGAGAAAGGAAAATTAGGAGCGCCAATATGTGTTTAATTTTAATTGATTTCCAATGTGGTGAGAAGAGAAGACACCGTGGGAACGTATTATAATGGAATATAATATGTACAGATAATCTTGATTAATATAGATAGTATTGCATAGAGGTATAATGGAGAGGATTTATTAGGATTGTAATATTTGCAAGACATATGACGAGAGTTTGTGAAGGTGAAGTAGGTGTAATATGTATGCGTATATGGTTATATCAGATGAAATGGACAATGTTGTGGAGTAAATGAGGATTCTCAAATGTTTATTTTTTTTCTGGTCAAGTTAATATGAAGTTATTTTTAAGTTATATTTAATGAATACTCCACATGTTAAACACTATGTAGGCTTGTGAATACTGAGTGTAGGTTAGATGCCACATGGTAATAATTTATTTTCTTCTTTAAGATCAGTTCCGGAGTGAATTCAAAATGATAAAATCCGAACTCATGGTCTAGTTGTTCATGGTCTACCTGGTAAGATGAAGCTGTTCTCCAGCAAGGTCCATCCATATCATAAGTGATTGGAAACAAGAAACTTTAAGTTAGTGCACAATAGTGACATCAGAGACTATTTTAGCATAAGTAGTTTAAGGAGTTGTGAATTGTGTTATATATATGTATGTGTATTTATACCCTGTGAACTTAGAGTTTTGCTAGGAAACTTAAAGTATCTTAGGAAAATAGAGAAATTGTCAGGAATTTAGAGAAAGCATACTAAATAGAATTTTACTTGACGGAAATATGGCGATGCAAGGAAGAGTACAGACCAGAAGGGGTCAGGAAGAGGAAATGAGAGAAATACAGGAAAGACATGAGGGAACCCCGATATGGTTCTTAGAGTATTTGAAAAAGCAGGAAGAAGAAAAGCAGAAGGAGAAAAAGGAACGCGAAGAGAAGGAGAAAAAGCAGGAAGAAGAAAAACAGAAGGAGAAAAAGGAACGCGAAGAGAAGGAGAAAAGCAGGAAGAAGAAAGACAGAGAGAGAAACATGAACGTGAGAATGAAAGAAAAAGGCTGGAAGGGGAGAAGGAAAGAAGACGAGCAGAAAAGGAACGAAGATTAGAAGAGTGGCAACTTAAGCAAAAGGAGAATCTGGAGGAAATCGTTAGCAGAATAGAAAGCGAACATAAAGGGATGATCCAAGAATTAAAAGGGAAACAGGAAAAGTTGTCTGAAGAATTCTTTGGAGTTAGGAATGAAATACAAGGATTACGTGCTGAGTTGACCGAAACCATGGAAAATAAAAATAAAGAGATGCGAGAGGAGATAAACAGAATGAGAGCAGAAGTGACACAGAATCCGAATATCATTACAGCACTGGTGCACGAAGAAATTGCCAAATTGACTAACAAGCTAGAGGAAATCAAAGGCAGTAATGAGAAGAAATGGGAAGAAGTAAATGAAATAAAGAAAAAGATAACAGAAGGTCAGGAAACTATGAAGAGGTTAGAAGAAGAGAAGATAAATGAAATAGCGAAGGGCATGGAAGGACTAGGCCTGAAACAACAAGACTTAGTAGGAAAATTTAACCGAGCCTCAGATCAGGTAGCTGACAAAATAAACGAACTGAAGGAGAAAATATAAAGTGATAAGGCTGATTCTGAGCGGAAGATAGAGAAGACCGATGAAGAAGTAAAGCAAATAAGGAAAGAACTTCAAGAGATGAGGGTAGAAAACCATTCGGCGAAATCCGTGTTTTCGAACTCAAGTGAACGGCAAAGAGTTATGGAAACACAAGTACAGGAAAGAGAAAACACACCTTCAGTAATAATCGACTCGAACAGGCGAGACATGGAAATGATGAACGGAAGCAACCAGAGTGATAGCACTCCCATTATTAACATCATTAAGAATTATGATGATCGACACAAACACTTCGACGGTTCAGCGAAGATCTCTCCCAAACAATTCCTTAGAGATATCGAGGAATACTTTAGGGAAGGGAGAATACAGGAGGAAAAGAAATTACGCATAATCGAGAAGCATTTAGATGGGAACCCGAATATATGGTTTCGAGCATTTAAATACACCTTTCACACATACGATGAATTTAAAGCTGCTTTCCTGAGAAAATTCTGGGACTCAGAAATACAACAGCAGTTGAGATTGGAGCTCTACTCTAGGAAATTTTCTAATGCAGAGCAAACACGCTATTCCGATTTCTTTTCTTACCAGTTTCACCGTTTCCAAGACTTAGATTGCGCACCGAGTGAGTTAGAAGCGATCAAGACTATACAGAGACAACTACCGTTAGAGGTGCAGAGATTGTTAGCCGCCACGGATATACAGACCGCTATAGACATGGAAAAACGGCTGAGGCAGATAGATATGACATCATCATGCCTAGTAGAAAGAAATCCCAGAAATATTAGGCAAGTAGAGGCGATCAACACAATGAGCTCTGAAAGCACGAATGGTAGAGTGAGCAGGTCTGATCAAGACAGGACGGAGAATCATTTCAACGCACAAGATAAAACACGAAAAAGACATTGTTGTCGTTGCAGCGGTGAGCAACCTGCGAGATGGGAACCAAGAGATAATAGAAGTAACCCACAATACAGGAATAACATACGCTATAATAGAAATAGGAGCCAACCCTATCCAAGAAACAGAAGATGGTATAATAAAAAACGACGGCCTAATGAGTATAATGGAAATGAAGAAAGTAGAAGATATATACAAGAGCTTCGAGAGCAAAGGCAAAATAAGACCCGATGGGAGGATGCTATTAGAGACAAAGATATCAATGGAGACCTCGAAAGAGCAGAGAGTCTCGAGCTCCAAGATTACAAAAGGAAAAGAGAAGAGGAGACTTGGAGAGAAAACAATACACAGAGGGGTACGACTGATTCCGAGCCATCGGTAAGAAAAAAAAGCCGATGGAACAGTAATTCAGCAGGAAGTTGTAAATAATCAGGAAAATAGAAACTTTGTCAAAATTCGCAGTTGAATAATAACACAATTTGATCACTGAGACATCCGACCAGAAGAATTGGTTCGAGAGGAAACATGCGACACCAAGGAAGCCAGATCCACAGCAAAAAAAGACTCTGATAAAAGAAAAAAACTACTGGAACAGTCACGAAAACGATTAAAGAGGATGCAAAATAAGAAATTCCATGCACCTTACATACGAGGTGGTCTTGTATTAGTTAAAACGGTACCAATGTCTAATGCACCGAATAAAGTATGTGCGAAGTTCCTACCGTTATACAATGGCCCATATAAAGTTGAGCGTGTGCTAGGAAATAATGCATACGAATTAACAAGAATGTATGGAAAGTACAGAAATGTACACAATGCTTGTAACATCAAGCCTTGTTACCAAGAAAATCAGACTAATGAACCACAGAACTAGAAGATTAAAAGGCCAAGGATGTAGGAGACACATCCCTATATCAAATTATCATCCTCAAGACATTTGACATTTCTATTTATTTTGTTTATTGAAGGAAAGATTCAGCTGATTACATAAATACAGTCGAGTGTAGCAAGGAACATCTCTAAATCAGGAGCGATAATAAACGGTCGATATATTAAAATCGATTAGCCTGTCGCAATATGACAATGAATATGTATAAGAAGCGAAGGCACATTTATGATTCGAGTTTAAGATGGGAAAATATATTCTGACCAATATATTTTGTCCGTGACGGAGGGCAATAAATGTGCCCGTTCGCACGTCCACGACAGATTACAAAATGGCGCCGACCGAAGATATGGGCCTTGTAATCTAAAACAAGCAAGGAATAGTCACCTGCTATGATGTCTCAGAGGGCCATATACTTCTCGGAATGGTCATGTATTCGAGTAAAACGGACAGTGGACGGTCTACAGTATTGTTTTTAAAAAAATAGGAAAAAACATTATTATTATTATATAATCTTCATCTTGAATTTTCACGACATCGAGAGCGGACGCAATTACCGTCATCGGATATTTCTTTTGGAGAAGCAAAGGATTGTATAAGAGAAAAGAAAGAATACAACGATTGAATAAGAATAAAATATAAGTCTTCGCCTGAATTCAAAATCAGTTGAGACGAAAATAAATGCACTGAAGTCATTACGTAAGAAGTTGCGGATACGTCGAAGAGTTGTGAAGAAAAATAAAAATAAATTAAATTAAGGATAAACGACGTCAGATAAGAATATTAAAATGGCAGTATATTGCATTATTATCTTCAACATTGAGACTATCAAGAAGATGATCAAGATGATGTGCTAAATTCAAATGATGGACCGACCTGGGAACAATTCATCTTACCATACGACCTGGAAATGACGAGGAAGGCGACGGGTAACCATCCGACCGAGCCATGACGAAGGAAGGAGACGGGTAACCAGAAAGTACTACCAGAACGAAGGAGCGGATGACGTTCCAGATGTCTAACCCGTGATCGAACCGAAGACCCATCTACATCCAATGGGAATGGAACAGCTGGACCAGGGACAACCATGAGCGAGCTAAGTCATTCATAACATTTTATTGCATAATTTTTGGTTTGCTTACACATGTACCTTAGGTATGTGCTGATGGCAAATGTAGACCGATAATATAGCAATGCAAGTGATGATTACCAACAAAGTATAAGATAATTAAGTTCGAAGTTACGATTTAATAATATAGCAATAGTTTATGCTATAACGACCTGAACATTTGAAAGAAGCGTGAGGTTTGTAGAGAAATATGAAACAGCTGATTGAAATGACATACTGGAAGTGTATAGAGATTTCATTGAAGTAATGCATGAAGTTGACGTCACGTATGGTTGTGCGCGGTGTAGAAAGAAACATGGAATTACGCATTTGTTTGGTTCATAGAAAGGGCATTGAACTTCGTATGTAAGTTATGAGAATCTGCGACTTGTTAATTTTATTAAGAATCAATGTGGTATTTTATCGTAGTCGTCAAGTTGGGAAACGCGATATATTTTTATGGAGGCTACGGTGTTTATAATGGATTGATGTTGTTATGAGAAAATGAATATGGTAATTAGATGAAAGTTTCGAGTTATGGATAGTGATTTGAGAAGGTTTTTACGCGATGCAGGATCTTCGTGTACCTGCTATTCAAGTTATACCACACTACAAGTGAATTATGTGATTTATTTGCGTAAGAGTGCCCACACCGCGGGAGCTACATAAGTCAAGGTACGAACTGGATTTATTAGTATAGATGTATGCTTGTGACGAAATTGTATCTCAGTATAGATGACTTATTATGAACATAGAATAATACGACTTTGAATAGCTGTAGTTAAGCAGAAGTATTGCGACACCGATATATATATGAGATTATGTTTTCCAAACCTCACAGCTTAGCGCTTCCATTTTAATTGCAAGAGAATAAAGTAGCTTGCATTGTGGTTGAAATTTATTGAAAGATAACTATTAAAAGGGACATTGAACCTATTAGGGCATGTGTGAGACAGCCAAAGATTACGCTGAAGTTAGATAGATAGCTAGATTAGTTAATTTTCTCCGTTTGAACATACATTTCTTTAACGAAGTTCAGCTAGGGAAAGGCTAGAGTAGGAGCCGTATTTAACTGGCACTAGGAAAGAATGCCTTAGTTCGTAAGGAGTTTCAATGCACAACGAGATCGTTGCAACAAAATCATGTCTTCGGATTTTATTAAAACCTAACTTAATACACTCAGTTCTATTTTCGATTTCCTATAATTCACTCAGATCTATTTAAACGTAATTCCAATTAATTCACACTTAATTTATTAATCTATTTGTGATGCATTGCGGCTGGATATTATATCCAAGTGAGATTGTTTAAATACGACTAAAGAAAGTGAACTTTCGGAACGAGTTAATTGTCTCGATGTTATACTTATGATTCAAATGCGAGGTGGACCTCAGATGTGTCCAGTGATCTGTTGTAAATGAGCAAATATTGAACTTCAACTTCATAAAGGAACTGATCATTTAACAATTTAAATACTGAATATTATTTCATTTTATTATACGAGCCAGCGCTGACTCATTTTCATTACGTATTTTCAGTTAATTTGAATAATGCGTTGCATAATATGAAGTTAGTTATTTAATATTTTATTAATAAATATTTTGTTATTTTTTTAATTACTGGTGTCATGAGTTCTTTAATTACTGTCTAGTTTGTAAGTTAACTACTAGCTAAGAAAGATATCGAGTAATTTAATATTTATTTAACCATGGCAAGTTTCTCTCGAGGTCAAACTCTAATAAGGTTGTCGGCGATGATTATTATTATGACGAGAGTAACGATAGGTATCACCCGTGAGTTGGAATTCTCTTGGACTCACGTAAAGCGAATTCTACAGTAGGATTACATGTCCTACTTGCCACAAGTAAACCCTGAGGTATCCGCTGAGCGACTCCATTTCGTCAAACTAGGCTGCCCAACGACGAATTAGAAAATGGAGGTATCGGGCAAAGAATGTTTAACCCGGAGCGGTTGCATTAAATTGTCGCACCAACGTGGGCCAGAAGAGAAAGACACCGCGGGAGTGTAATATATTTAATTGCCGTATCAACGTTGACCAGAAGAGAAAGACACCGTGGGAATGTGATACATTAATTATCGTTCCAGCGGGGATGATTAAAGAGGAATACCCGAGAAAGGAAAATTAGGAGCGCCAATATGTGTTTAATTTTAATTGATTTCCAATGTGGTGAGAAGAGAAGACACCGTGGGAACGTATTATAATGGAATATAATATGTACAGATAATCTTGATTAATATAGATAGTATTGCATAGAGGTATAATGGAGAGGATTTATTAGGATTGTAATATTTGCAAGACATATGACGAGAGTTTGTGAAGGTGAAGTAGGTGTAATATGTATGCGTATATGGTTATATCAGATGAAATGGACAATGTTGTGGAGTAAATGAGGATTCTCAAATGTTTATTTTTTTTCTGGTCAAGTTAATATGAAGTTATTTTTAAGTTATATTTAATGAATACTCCACATGTTAAACACTATGTAGGCTTGTGAATACTGAGTGTAGGTTAGATGCCACATGGTAATAATTTATTTTCTTCTTTAAGATCAGTTCCGGAGTGAATTCAAAATGATAAAATCCGAACTCATGGTCTAGTTGTTCATGGTCTACCTGGTAAGATGAAGCTGTTCTCCAGCAAGTTCCATCCATATCATAAGTGATTGGAAACAAGAAACTTTAAGTTAGTGCACAATAGTGACATAAGAGACTATTTTAGCATAAGTAGTTTAAGGAGTTGTGAATTGTGTTATATATATGTATGTGTATTTATACCCTGTGAACTTAGAGTTTTGCTAGGAAACTTAAAGTATCTTAGGAAAATAGAGAAATTGTCAGGAATTTAGAGAAAGCATACTAAATAGAATTTTACTTGACGGAAATATGGCGATGCAAGGAAGAGTACAGACCAGAAGGGGTCAGGAAGAGGAAATGAGAGAAATACAGGAAAGACATGAGGGAACCCCGATATGGTTCTTAGAGTATTTGAAAAAGCAGGAAGAAGAAAAGCAGAAGGAGAAAAAGGAACGCGAAGAGAAGGAGAAAAAGCAGGAAGAAGAAAAACAGAAGGAGAAAAAGGAACGCGAAGAGAAGGAGAAAAGCAGGAAGAAGAAAGACAGAGAGAGAAACATGAACGTGAGAATGAAAGAAAAAGGCTGGAAGGGGAGAAGGAAAGAAGACGAGCAGAAAAGGAACGAAGATTAGAAGAGTGGCAAATTAAGCAAAAGGAGAATCTGGAGGAAATCGTTAGCAGAATAGAAAGCGAACATAAAGGGATGATCCAAGAATTAAAAGGGAAACAGGAAAAGTTGTCTGAAGAATTCTTTGGAGTTAGGAATGAAATACAAGGATTACGTGCTGAGTTGACCGAAACCATGGAAAATAAAAATAAAGAGATGCGAGAGGAGATAAACAGAATGAGAGCAGAAGTGACACAGAATCCGAATATCATTACAGCACTGGTGCACGAAGAAATTGCCAAATTGACTAACAAGCTAGAGGAAATCAAAGGCAGTAATGAGAAGAAATGGGAAGAAGTAAATGAAATAAAGAAAAAGATAACAGAAGGTCAGGAAACTATGAAGAGGTTAGAAGAAGAGAAGATAAATGAAATAGCGAAGGGCATGGAAGGACTAAACCTGAAACAACAAGACTTAGTAGGAAAATTTAACCGAGCCTCAGATCAGGTAGCTGACAAAATAAACGAACTGAAGGAGAAAATATAAAGTGATAAGGCTGATTCTGAGCGGAAGATAGAGAAGACCGATGAAGAAGTAAAGCAAATAAGGAAAGAACTTCAAGAGATGAGGGTAGAAAACCAATCGGCGAAATCCGTGTTTTCGAACTCAAGTGAACGGCAAAGAGTTACGGAAACACAAGTACAGGAAAGAGAAAACACACCTTCAGTAATAATCGACTCGAACAGGCGAGACATGGAAATGATGAACGGAAGCAACCAGAGTGATAGCACTCCCATTATTAACATCATTAAGAATTATGATGATCGACCCAAACACTTCGACGGTTCAGCGAAGATCTCTCCCAAACAATTCCTTAGAGATATCGAGGAATACTTTAGGGAAGGGCGAATACAGGAGGAAAAGAAATTACGCATAATCGAGAAGCATTTAGATGGGAACCCGAATATATGGTTTCGAGCATTTAAATACACCTTTCACACATACGATGAATTTAAAGCTGCTTTCCTGAGAAAATTCTGGGACTCAGAAATACAACAGCAGTTGAGATTGGAGCTCTACTCTAGGAAATTTTCTAATGCAGAGCAAACACGCTATTCCGATTTCTTTTCTTACCAGTTTCACCGTTTCCAAGACTTAGGTTGCGCACCGAGTGAGTTGGAAGCGATCCAGACTATACGGAGACAACTACCGTTAGAGGTGCAGAGATTGTCAGCCGCCACGGATATACAGACCGCTATAGACATGGAAAAACGGCTGAGGCAGATAGATATGACATCATCATGCCTAGTAGAAAGAAATCCCAGAAATATTAGGCAAGTAGAGGCGATCAACACCATGAGCTCTGAAAGCACGAATGGTAGAGTGAGCAGGTCTGATCAAGACAGGACGGAGAATCATTTCAACGCACAAGATAAAACACGAAAAGGACATTGTTGTCGTTGCAGCGGTGAGCAACCTGCGAGATGGGAACCAAGAGATAATAGAAGTAACCCACAATACAGGAATAACATTCGCTATAATAGAAATAGGAGCCAACCCTATCCAAGAAACAGAAGATGGTATAATGAAAAACGACGGCCTAATGAGTATAATAGAAATGAAGAAAGTAGAAGATATATACAAGAGCTTCGAGAGCAAAGGCAAAATAAGACCCGATGGGAGGATGCTATTAGAGACAAAGATATCAATGGAGACCTCGAAGGAGCAGAGAGTCTCGAGCTCCAAGATTACAAAAGGAAAAGAGAAGAGGAGACTTGGAGAGAAAACAATACACAGAGGGGTACGACTGATTCCGAGCCATCGGTAAGAAAAAAAAACGCCGATGGAACAGTAATTCAGCAGGAAGTTGTAAATAATCAGGAAAATAGAAACTTTGTCAAAATTCGCAGTTGAATAATAACACAATTTGATCACTGGGACATCCGACCAGGAGAATTGGTTCGAGAGGAAACATGCGACACAAAGGAAGCCAGATCCACGGCAAAAAGAGACTATGATAAAAGAAAAAACTACTGGAACAGTCACGAAAACGATTAAAGAGGATGCAAAATAAGAAATTCCATGCACCTTACAAACGAGGTGATCTTGTATTAGTTAAAACGGTACCAATGTCTAATGCACCGAATAAAGTATGTGCGAAGTTCCTACCGTTATACAATGGCCCATATAAAGTTGAGCGTGTGCTAGGAAATAATGCATACGAATTAACAAGCATGTATGGAAAGTACAGAAATGTACACAATGCTTGTAACATCAAGCCTTATTACCAAGAAAATCAGACTAATGAAACCACAGAACTAGAAGATTAAAAGGCCAAGGATGTAGGAGACACATACCTATATCAAATTATCATCCACAAGTCATTTGAAATTTCTATTTATTATGTTTATTGAAGGAAAGATTCAGCTGATTACATAAATACAGTCGATTGTAGCAAAGAACATCTCTAAATCAAGACCGACTCCAATCCTCAGACCGTAATATAAGAAAAACATGGCGGCCGAAGTAGCCGAATTGCTGGTTTTGGCTAACACGAAAATATCATGTACATTTTATATAAACGGCCGTAATTTAATATGATAAATGTAACATCGTAAGGAAAATCACTTTTACACGTATGGAATCGCTTCGCCAACAAATACGCACCACATATAATCAACTAGAATCACATATATTCTACTAGAAAAGAGGCCAACAAGCTGATTATTTAGACATTTCAATTCGTCAAATAACGTTTGCTCTTAGATTTCACTTCGCTGGATAGATGAAAATACGTGATAAAACTGTTAAAATGTTTCTAGCATCATTTTGAATATTTCAAAATAAATTAAGGTGCAAAATTCCTCGATTTATTCGCTCTCATGAGAACGGTGAAACACCAACATAACTTGTTGCCTTAGTTTTGAAGTGGTAGATAATTTCTTAAATTCACCACCCAATGAATGGGAAGTACACCCGAAATCATAATGTTATTCGTTTTACGTCCTACTAACTACATTTTTTACGGGTTTCGGAAACGTCTAAATGCCGAAATTTAGTCCTGCAATAGTTCCTTTACGTGCCAGTAAATCTACCGACACGAGGCTGACGTATTTGAGCACCATCAAATATCACCGGACTGAGTCAGGATCGAATCGAGCAACTTGGGATCAGAAGGCCAGCGCCTTAACCGTCTGAGTCACTCAGATCATTGCTGTTTTTTGATAATTGCTTTACGTCACACCGACACATATAGGTCTTATGGCGACGATGGGACAGGGAAGGTCTAGGAGTGGGAAGGAAGCGGTCGTGGCCTTAAGGTACAGCCCCAGCATTTGCCTGGTGTGAAAATGGGAAACCAAGGAAAGCCATGTTAAGGGCTGCCGACAGTGGGGTTCGAACCTACCATCTCCCGAATACTGGACACTGGCGCACTTAGCGACTGCAGCTTTCGAGCTCGGTGTCACTCATATCAAGTACACCCGAAATGATTATGTTAACATGATGTTAATATAATGTTGACATATGGCATAACAGCACTTCACGCAATGATAGTAACCTTAATAATGAAACGTTCAGACACTAAGGATATAGCCTAATAGGTTTTTACCCATTAAATAACATGAGTGGAAAAACTCTATTGGCTAAACATTGATATTTAACCACATGCATGAGCTTCAGTTCGGCACAGTCTGCTTAATAACTGATAGCCACAGCATGAATCGGAAGGTGTTGGTAGTGTAAAACCCTACGTTACAAACCCAGCTAATCCCTCTAAGTCACTATTTCTTTTGTGTAACAGTATACAGATTGCTCCATCCATCACACTTATAAGTTTTGTTATACTCCAAGATCCAGCCAAACATTTCCGCAGGCAAAGCACAGATTATTGTAAAATACACTTGCATCTAAATCACTAGACACTTTGAAGCACATAGACACTGACGGAATAACACAATATCAGTTATATTCTATCTAAGTTAATATTTTTCGAGGAACACGAATAGTTTGGAAGTAGAGGACTAGATTTCCTAACCTCAGACTTATTCTCAAAATGATGTATGCACGCTACGGTTTTGCCATGGACTTCAAAATAATCACGATGTATATTCCTAATCGATTTCTCTTCTAATGTTCTATTTCGTAGGAAACTTAAGAATAGTTGTATGAGAGGCATTGTCATAGTTAGACTAAAAACTGGTCCACGTAGTGCACTCATGTTTTTAATGAGTAAAAATACGATCGAAACAAGCACATTCTCACATTACTGCGTATAATTACAGATCCTATGTACCCACCGACTCATATAAATACACTCGCACACTTATATTCTACAAAGAAACTAACATTTATCGTCAAATTTAATAAAATTACGCCGACTACATACGATAACAACAAACCAAAACAAACCCGCATTTCCAACAATTTCGGCTACTCGATTCGCCATCTTTGAACGATCGAGAGTAGCATTAAGGTCTGAGGATTGAAGTCGGTCTTGTCTAAATCAGGAGCGATAATAAACGGTCGATATATTAAAATCGATTAGCCTGTCGCAATATGACAATGAATATGTATAAGAAGCAAAGGCACATTTATGATTCGAGTTGAATATGGGAAAATATATTGTGACCAATATATTTTGTCCGTGACGGGGGGCAATAAATGTGCCCGTTCGCACGTCCACGACAGATTATAAAATGGCGCCGACCGAAGGTATGGGCCTTGTAATCTAAAACAAGCAAGGAATAGTCACCTGCTATGATGTCTCAGAGGGCCATATACTTCTCGGAATGGTCATGTATTCGAGTAAAACGGACAGTGGACGGTCTACAGTATTGTTTTTTAAAAAAATAGAAAAAACATTATTATTATATAATCTTCATCTTGAATTTTCACGACATCGAGAGCGGACGCAATTACCGTCATCGGATATTTCTTTTGGAGAAGCAAAGGATTGTATAAGAGAAAAGAAAGAATACAACGATTGAATAAGAATAAAATATAAGTCTTCGCCTGAATTCAAAATCAGTTGAGACGAAAATAAATGCACTGAAGTCATTACGTAAGAAGTTGCGGATACGTCGAAGAGTTGTGAAGAAAAATAAAAATAAATTAAATTAAGGATAAACGACGTCAGATAAGAATATTAAAATGGCAGTATATTGCATTATTATCTTCAACATTGAGACTATCAAGAAGATGATCAAGATGATGTGCTAAATTCAAATGATGGACCGACCTGGGAACAATTCATCTTACCATACGACCTGGAAATGACGAGGAAGGCGACGGGTAACCATCCGACCGAGCCATGACGAAGGAAGGAGACGGGTAACCAGAAAGTACTACCAGAACGAAGGAGCGGATGACGTTCCAGATGTCTAACCCGTGACCGAACCGAAGACCCATCTACATCCAATGGGAATGGAACAGCTGGACCAGGGACAACCATGAGCGAGCTAAGTCATTCATAACATTTTATTGCATAATTTTTGGTTTGCTTACACATGTACCTTAGGTATGTGCTGATGGCAAATGTAGACCAATAATATAGCAATGCAAGTGATGATTACCAACAAAGTATAAGATAATTAAGTTCGAAGTTACGATTTAATAATATAGCAATAGTTTATGCTATAACGACCTGAACATTTGAAAGAAGCGTGAGGTTTGTAGAGAAATATGAAACAGCTGATTGAAATGACATACTGGGAGTGTATAGAGATTTCATTGAAGTAATGCATGAAGTTGACGTCACGTATGGTTGTGCGCGGTGTAGAAAGAAACATGGAATTACGCATTTGTTTGGTTCATAGAAAGGGCATTGAACTTCGTATGTAAGTTATGAGAATCTGCGACTTGTTAATTTTATTAAGAATCAATGTGATATTTTATCGTAGTCGTCAAGTTGGGAAACGCGATATATTTTTATGGAGGCTACGGTGTTTATAATGGATTGATGTTGTTATGAGAAAATGAATATGGTAATTAGATGAAAGTTTCGAGTTATGGATAGTGATTTGAGAAGGTTTTTACGCGATGCAGGATCTTCGTGTACCTGCTATTCAGGTTATACCACACTACAAGTGAATTATATGATTTATTTGCGTAAGAGTGCCCACACCGCGGGAGCTACATAAGTCAAGGTACGAACTGGATTTATTAGTATAGATGTATGCTTGTGACGAAATTGTATCTCAGTATAGATGACTTATTATGAACATAGAATAATACGACTTTGAATAGCTGTAGTTAAGCAGAAGTATTGCGACACCGATATATATATGAGATTATGTTTTCCAAACCTCACAGCTTAGCGCTTCCATTTTAATTGCAAGAGAATAAAGTAGCTTGCATTGTGGTTGAAAGTTATTGAAAGATAACTATTAAAAGGGACATTGAACCTATTAGGGCATGTGTGAGACAGCCAAAGATTACGCTGAAGTTAGATAGATAGCTAGATTAGTTAATTTCCTCCGTTTGAACATACATTTCTTTAACGAAGTTCAGCTAGGGAAAGGCTATACTGAGAGTCAACTTAAGACCTTAGCGGTCCCTTTGATGTTAGTCAGACTTCTGGTCGGTGAAAAGGCTTCCGCAGCGCCAAATAGTTCCCTAGGTTTGTTACTTGTTCCTGAAGTCAGGAGCTTCCTTCAGTTTGGTTAGATATTCTGGTGAACTGACTTGATGAATGAAAATTTTTGCCTGTATAAATATGGAAAATATATCACAGGTTGTATGTTATTCGGGTTCGTTACCAACTCTTATATTTCATACGTAGATGGCTGTGAATAGTTATTGTTCTCAGTGGTGTATGTAGCAAAATAATAATTATTTAATATGATATTGATATCTTATTGCACTGTGTACTTAGTAAGTTTGTTCGAGTTCATTCCACTGTTGATAAGTTCGCATAATAGGTGGGACGTTGAAGATGGATCCAAGAAAACTGTTGGCAATACTGGCTGCAACAGCGTGTTCACTGTTCAGTATTCATAATGGCTGCCAGCTGTGAGCAAGACGTGTGTGATGCTGTAACGCTTGAGTTCCCTGTGAAATACTTTAAAGCTAACAAAAGTAGAGGAAAATAAAGTAGAAAATCTAAACCAAATTGTTTTAAACGTTTACAGTAGCCTACGAGATTAGAATCCACTGTGCACTGTGGAAGACGTGAAAAAGTCCGCGCAGCTGATCGGCATTTCTGTGTACAGTGTTTACGCCGTTCGCTTGGAATGGAAAATCCAAGTCTCCAGGGAAAGAACGATGTGTCAGCTCAGCACTCGCCGTAAATAAAACAGGAAGGGCCTTAACACGGTATGGGAATAGGATCTTTGGCGTATTCGATGATAATAATAATAATAATAATAATAATAATAATAATAATAATAATAATAATTAATAATAATAATAATGCGTACTTTACTTTATATTCGCAACCGCCCTCTACCTACAGAAATGTTGTCATGAGAGGATCATGAGTTCGTTTTTACCTTCCGAATGACGAGACTACAATATTTACAACACATCTGGAAGCATTGTATTTTGCAATCCCACTCACCGGTGGGTTTTTTCAGCTTTTTTAACTGTGAGAAACTGCCACTGACAGTCGTTGCACGAGAGCGGAATCGTATACGTATGTTGTAAGTCTCCATGTGCCTCACACAAATCGCATTATGAAACAAAAATAATTCTTGCTTCTCTTGCCTCGGAATTCGTCAGTAATCTGTAGGTTTTACATGGTCAATAAAGGAATAAATAGGTATGGTACGTAATCAAAGTACAGCTATGTGAAAGGCAGTGATTTCGTTTGATGCTTCACTATTTCAGAATGAAGTACTGTACTTGTCAGATGGACGCACGGCGTTAATGATAAGCTGGTTGTGGCGGAGATGGCGAACCACAACGAGACGGGAAGGGGGAACAGGGGACGTGCTCACATGCGGAAGGATACTTTTCCTAAGCTCTTAACTTGAATTTCAGTATAGAGTAGGAGCCATATTTAACTGGCACTAGGAAAGAATGCCTTAGTTCGTAAGGAGTTTCAATGCACAACGAGATCGTTGCAACAAAATCATGTCTTCGGATTTTATTAAAACCTAACTTAATACACTCAGTTCTATTTTCGATTTCCTATAATTCACTCAGATCTACTTAAACGTAATTCCAATTAATTCACACTTAATTTATTAATCTATTTGTGATGCATTGCGGCTGGATATTATATCCAAGTGAGATTGTTTAAATACGACTAAAGAAAGTGAACTTTCGGAACGAGTTAATTGTCTCGATGTTATACTTATGATTCAAATGCGAGGTGGACCTCAGATGTGTCCAGTGATCTGTTGTAAATGAGCAAATATTGAACTTCAACTTCATAAAGGAACTGATCATTTAACAATTTAAATACTGAATATTATTTCATTTTATTATACGAGCCAGCGCTGACTCATTTTCATTACGTATTTTCAGTTAATTTGAATAATGCGTTGCATAATATGAAGTTAGTTATTTAATATTTTATTAGTAAATATTTTGTTATTTTTTTAATTACTGGTGTCATGAGTTCTTTAATTACTGTCTAGATTGTAAGTTAACTACTAGCTAAGAAAGATATCGAGTAATTTAATATTTATTTAACCATGGCAAGTTTCTCTCGAGGTCAAACTCTAATAAGGTTGTCGGCGATGATTATTATTATGACGAGAGTAACGATAGGTATCACCCGTGAGTTGGAATTCTCTTGGACTCACGTAAAGCGAATTCTACAGTAGGATTACATGTCCTACTTGCCACAAGTAAACCCTGAGGTATCCGCTGAGCGACTCCATTTCGTCAAACTAGGCTGCCGAACGACTAATTAGAAAATGGAGGTATCGGGCAAAGAATGTTTAACCCGGAGCGGTTGCAACTGGTAGCATGAAATTCCATGTAGGCCTACTGGTATTTTGGACTACAACTAATTAATATTTAACCACAGGATGAAACATTGACATTTTCTCACCAAAGATCGTAACTGGCAATAAGTTACTACAGTCAGGAGTCGACATTAACTCTGAAGAACAAAGAATATCGGAGTTTCAGAAGTAACAAATGAAGTGGAAGTTCCTCCTTCCCTCTCACTCCGCGGCATATAGACTCGTTTTGTGGGCAGCTCGTCCTTGAATGCTCTGTTCCCACCCCTACACATTCTTATTCTTCCCTTGCAGTCAAATTGGTGAGAGCTACATAGTACAACTGTCCCATCAGAGATGGCGCAGTAATGGCCATGACAACACATCGCCGATAGACCATCAGTGGCCAGGCCCTTCGACTGTTGATTCTGTGCCTCGTATACTTTCGCAGTGGACGTGTCTGTCAAGTTGTTTATTGTGAGTGTTGTGTATGCTTCTCTGTAACAGTGCGACTGTGTGAATTGTGTTATTTAATATTGTGGCTTTAAAAAAAATGATAACGATGTTCAAGAAGAGACTGTACAGTGATGACTACCTTAAATATGGCTTCACAGTCGTTGGACGGAACGAAATACAACAGTCTCAATGCACAATCTGCCACTGTGTTCTGAGTAACGATGCGATGAAGCCTGTGCGTTTGGAGAGACATTTAAACACGAATCGTTCAAGCTTAAAAGACAAACCCACCGAATATTTTTGCAACTAAACTCAACTCACTAATACGTATGAAATTAGATTCATCGGGTACTTTTAGCCAAGAAAATGAGAAAGCAGTGGAAGCATCATATGAACTAGCTCTTCTGATTGACAAAGACAAAAAAGCACACACAATTGGGAAAACATTAGTAAAGTCATGTATGTTATTAGCTGCAAATATAGTTTTGGGTGAAGGGAGTCGGCAGAAATTGTCTAAAATGTATCTTTCTGATAACACAGTGAAGGGCAGACTTCAAGAACTGTCAGAAGGCATTAAAATGCAAATTTTGGAGAAGGTGAAAGCATCTCCAGTGTTTTCAATTCAGTGTGATGAAACAAGCGATGTGTCCCATTGTTGTTAACTGATTGTATATTGTCGATTTGTCGACAGTGGTATTTTAAGAGAAGAAATGTTATTCTCCCAATGTTTGAAAACAACTTCGAAAGCTTGTGATGTGTTTTCTGCCATCGATAGTCTTTTTCCAAGAACATGGACTTTCCTGGGAAAATGTAGTGGGTATATGTACGGATCGTGCACCTGCTGTGATTGTGTTACGTTCTGGGTTTCTCAAATTGGCCAAAGATAAAAATCCAAACATCATGGGAACCCACTGTATAATTCACAGGCAGGCTTTGGCGGCCAAAACCTTGCCCCAAAATTTTAATAACACTCTAAAAGTCGCTATAAGAATATTGTGAACTCTGTGAAGACAAGTTCTTTACAGACAATATTGTTTGAAGCCCTCTGTGTTGACCTTCAAGCCGATCACAAAATTCTCCTTTTCCACACAGAGTTTCGCTGGCTATCAAAAGGGAACATGTTGGCTCGGCTGTTTGAATTAAAGTCTGAAGTTGAAATTTTTCTTCTTGGTGAAGGTAAGAATGATCTGTATGAAGTGTTTACTGATGCCAATTTTATCGCCTCATTGGCATATCTTTGCGATGTTTTTTGAAGCTTTGAACAGTTGGAACTTAAAACTCCAAGGCAAAAACTCCAATATTATGCTTGCTTATGATGCTATCAGAGCTTTTCTGGAAATAATACAGTTATGGAAACGCCGGCTTCAGTTGAACAACTTCTCATCCTTTCATCGCCTTAATGAAATTTTGCCGGAAAATGAACGTGATCGTAACAAACTTAAAGTGCAAATTCAGTCACATTTGGATTCCCTGGCACAAGAATTTCATTTCTACTTTCCTCATATCTCGTCAGATGAATCGTCCTGGATGTTAACAAGAAATCCGTTTGCCGTTTACAATGAAGCACTGCCAGCACAACTTCAAGAAGAAGCCATAGATTTGAAGTGTGATTCAAAGCTAAAAGATGATTACAAAATATTAAGACTGGGCGACTTTTGATTAAACTGTCTTGCAGTGTATCCTGAAATAGCCAAAGTAGCATTGTGTGTCATTGTCCCATTTTCAACGAAATATTTATGCGAGTCAGGATTTTTAACGCTGAGTGTCATAAAAACAAAGCACCGCTGTCCACTTGATGTTGCAAGTGATCTCCGCTGTGCTCTGTCAAATATCAAACCAAACATACCGAATCTTACCAAGAGAAAACAGTGTCAACCCTCTCACTGACATTTGTTGACTAATTTAAGTATTTATTGTAAAAGTGTGTTCTTTGTATTGTGCTAAATTGAAGTTAGTATGCCATAGATATAAAGCGCGTACTTCATATTATTTTTTCATAATTGAATAATGGAATAATTCATTATGTTGTGTCATTAAATTAGGTCTATATCCTCCACGTCAGTTTATCGGGGAGGTTATAGAAGCGACGGGAGGGGGGGCACGATGACCACCCGTATCTGAAAAGGGGGCGTTAGCTGGCAAAAGTTGGGAACCACTGATCTAAAGCATAAATGAAACACAAATAGTAGTAGTTCAACTTAAAATATGCTTAACTTTTTTGATTAGTGTGCAATGTGATTATTGTTTATTTGTTGTGATTGGAGGAATCTCGAGCAATCCACATCAATAGACGAAACTTGTTATGCAATGTTCGATAACGTTAGATTTACAACTTGTATGCCTTAACCATGACGAATATAAGAACAAGTGTGAGGACTGCTCGAATTCAAGCGCCCCCCTCCCCCCCCCCCAGGGAGTGCTATAGTGGTCAAGCTCCACAGTACCGATCAGCTGGTCTTGGGAATTATGCCAGAGGAAACGTATTATTCCGTAACTGATAAGTATATACACTGTATTATAAAAAACAATGAGAGATTACAATTAAAATACCATGGCAGGTTACTATGGAAAAATCATACTGGAAATAAGAGCTACGGCCTTCATCACATGTTGCGGAAAGCACAGGTTAGTGGAGTGTACATATACAGATACTCCCAGTATATTAAAACAAACACCCATGAACTATTTAAAGGTAATACTCTACTTACCAACTCAGTTTGTCGGTTACTGGACTTTCAAAAGCTTTTAATTCCCCATTCGCTGCTGCACCCCGTCTTCAATTTTCTTTCTTCTTTTCCTGATGGTGTCTAAGTTCTTTTTCCTGTTGGGAGTTTCACGGAACTTTATCTCACTTGAAAGGTATTTCGACAAATTAGGGAAAATGCGAGGCACTGCTCCTGGACGTAATTTCTATCTCACACGAGAGATATCCATTTTTTTCACCATTCACCTTAAAATTGTATGATTGTACTATCAAATCATCAGAGAAATTAACATGACAAATTCTATTATTACGCGTCAACTCAGTATCCTTCCGTGGAAGAGCTCTGGCCCATTTTTCACATTGTTTTCTATCTCGGTGGTGAAAAGAATCGCATATTGTCAACTGAAGGGTCAGGGGCAAAAAGCAGAAGAGTCAATATTTGTGCAACTTGAGAAAAAGCAACTTTTATGCTTGACTTCCCTAGTTCTTTCCCTAACAGCGAAACTGAGTGCTAATTTCTCCTGACTCGCCCGCTTTTTTTCCGTTTCCGATCTCTGAATAGATGCGCATGATCACTCTGAAGCGGACTGTAATAATATCTCAATTTCGATGAAAAAGTTACTTACCTGGGTTTTTTCCCCGGCCCTTCAACTACTCTACCATAGCATGACTTACAGCAAGGCACAAAACAGTACGATATAGGCCTACTGAACTATTACAATTATCAAGTCATATAAGATACATGCTTGAAGTACGCAACACACAAAGAACTGAGTTTAGGAACTGAAAACAAAGAAAATTCATCTTATTCACTAAAATATCTCACACAGTAACGTCCCTCGCACTTTTCTATACCCGGCTCGCCGGAACTACCTGGAGCACGCGTTGGATATAATCACTTGCAGCGCTTGCAGTGGCAGGACCACAAACTACCAGACTATAATGGCTGTTTCCTCACAGTTGGTTTTATATTCGTCATGCCTTAACTTTTCTTTCATACTGTAAATACTGAATTTCATCAACAAATAATTTTTTTTCACTTTCTCACATGTATAAGCGTTTTGTCTGAACATTGTTCAGAATTTAAAAATAATGGTATTTCTGTATCGGACGTGTCCACAGTAACACGGAAATGCACTTTTTAATTTTCCGTCATCCGTCATGTCTGTCTGTCTGTCTGTCTGTCTGTCTGTCTGTCTGTCTGTCTGTCTGTCTGTCTGCGCATCACGAAACAATTGCTGAAGATAATTTAATGAAAATCAGTATGTTAAGTCGAGGCTATAAATCATTTTATTTCCGCTGAATGAAATGGTAGTTTAGGGGAAGGCCTAAAATTTAATTCTCAAATATTTGTGTTGTTAGTGCTCCTGTCGATAAACACTACATAACTAAAGTTATATATAATTAAATTTCCAGTCATTTATGTCTTACACATTTTATCGCACTGGCTATGATAACAGAGATATTCATGAATTTGTATTTTTGTTGCTAAATCCACATCAACGCCGAGCCATGAGAAAATGGGTAAACAGAATGTAATTAAAATCGGTATATAGAGTCGGGGAATAAGAAATTGCAGTCTAAGCTATGAAAAATGTTATTCACCCTGGATGAAATGATAGTTTAGGGGAAGGTGCTTAAAATGTAACTTTTAAATACCTATGTTATTGGTCCTATCGAAAAGTGCTACATAACAGAATTTATAGAGAATACAGTTTCCGATCATTTATGTTCTATTCAGTTTTATCGTACGGACTATGATAAGAGTGGTATTTCAGAGTCCGAAGAAAACTAAATGTGAAGGCCTACAATATCGAAATCTCATAAAATTGATCAACAATAACATTAATAATGATGATGCTTGTTGTTTAAAGAGACCTAACATCTAGGTCATCGGCCCAACAATAACATTACGTTGACCATTGTTTGTTGTAATGTTCTTTGTCTTTTATGCTGCCACTCATCTCCGGTATGTGGGATTGCTGCTGCGTACCGAGTATAACAGCCTGCCTGAAAACTGGTGGGAAATAGCTGGGGAATTAGATAACTTTCTTCTTTAGCATGTCATTCCTCTGGTTCATACTTTTTCTGATACTGCTGGTAGGTAACACACTGGTTCATAATAATATTCCAGCCATTCGATCTCCACTCTGAGGCGCTGATAAGAGGAGTGTTCACGGCTCACGACTGTCCGCGGCCTGGTCATTCCAGCTCTGGAACTTTGGACAGTTAGAACGGTTAAAAGTGAGAAAATGTGTGGTTTTTCATTTGATGGAGTATTTCATACGATAGCATTTCTTTTAATCGCGACATTCGTACTGGCGTCATTATCATGACGTATATTGATTTCAGTTGATAAAACCACTAATACAGTCTTTCCGAGGATGTAAAAAGGCAGGTGGACAGTGAGAGACCGCCATTATAATGAAAACTCCCCAACTTGATTGCGACTGTTGGTAGGCAAGAAGGCCTACCATTACAATGAAAATTCTCTAACCCAGTCTTCACATGAGAAAATACTTTGCTGACTTCCCCGTCACGTTTCTGCGGTAACGTTAAGAGCTATGCAATTTAATACAATCTTACTCACAACGTGTAAGCTACCTAACTTAGAATTCTGAAAGTTATACAATATAGAATTCCGTAGCGAAGCACGGGTACATCAACTAGTACAAAATAAATTCCACCTCTGTGGTGTAGTGGTTAGTGTGATTAGCTTCCACCCCCGGAGGCCCGAGTTCTATTCCCGGCTCTGCCTAGAAGTTTGAAAAGTGGTACGAGGGCTGAAATCGGGTCCACTCAGCCTCGGGAGGTCAACTGAGTAGAGAAGGGGTCAATTCCCACCTCAGCCATTTTCGAAGTGGTTTTCCGTGGTTTCCCACTTCCTCCATAGGCAAATGCCGGAATGGTAGCCTATCTAACTTAAGGCCACGGCTACATCCTTCCCCATTCCTTGCCTATCCCTTCCAATCTCCCCATCCTCCCCACAAGGCCCCTGTTCAGTACAGCTGGTAAGGCCGTCTGGACGAGGTACTGTTCCTCCTCCCCAGTGGTATCCTCCGACCCAAAGTCTCACGCTCCAGAACACTGCTCTTGAAGCGGTAAAGTTAGGATTCATCGCTGAGTCCGAGGGAAAAATACAACCCAGTAGGGTAAACAGGTTAAGAAAAAAATATAAAATATAACGTAAAAGTGGCACCCAAGTAACAAACTAACAAGAAACTAAAATGAAAGCTTCAGAAGAGAGTGAGAAAAAAAGCAATTTACGCTAAAATGATAAGCACTTGCAAGAGAAAGCCATATAACAAAATACCTAAATTACAAAAGTTAAGTTGAAGATGGTCAAGTTACATCTTTCGATCAAAAATTATCTTTAGCCTCAGGGAAATTGTAAATAATTATAACATTTATTGTAGAATTATTCGAAAAATTATAACAGATATTTGCAGTATATGAAGTGAGTTGAGCACGCGGCTCGGGCTATGAACAGTGAGCTTGCCTTCGATTCGAATACGAGCATCGCAGCCGTGGTTCGCATTATCACATCTTGAAAACGCCTAACCCAGATAACCCTGACGTCCTTCCAGAAGGATGAATGGGTAGTATGATTTCAACACCATCTAGCGGTGAACACAATCAGTTTGTGGCGCGAATTACTTTGTTTACAGGACGACCAGTATCCTCTCATCAGTTAACAATCGGCTTCATTACAATGCAGCGTGTTTCTGAAGTGAAATAACGTTCAAAGTGAAGCAATGTTTTTGTAATGGAAGAACTGACTGATGTCATTGTAGAAGGGTGAGTGTTATTTACCTATATATTTTCATATCATTCAAAACATAGTTTGATACTATACTAGGTATGTCGTTTCAAGTATGAGATGAGCTTTTAGTGGGCTTCATCAGTGCTCGCCTACATAATTATGGCCTAAAGTTGCGCATCCTTCCTGAAGAACGTCAGGGAAATACAGTTACTTTTGTTTCAGGAAAGCCCTCGCTCTTGAATGAACTATTAGGGATTTTCGAAGAGAATGAAGTTCCAGACACTGAATTACTTAACATAATAACTTTCCCTCCTGTTGGAGGTGTTACAGATGAAGACTTAGGGGCAAAAGATTTCCCTACAATTGACCACCTTCCAGGTTAACAATTGCGATCAGAAGCATCGCTCAGCATTTCTAATGTTCCCTCATTGATGGAAAATGTACCTGAACCTCTGTCTGAGTATGTAGATAGTAAGTATTTCCCTTCTACCCTCATGTTAGTTTGTAGTTTCTTACCATAGTGTAGTGTGCCACGTTCGTTATATTTTCATTTTAATTTTTAGGTTTAGGTTTGCCCAGCTGTTCAAATCATCAGGTTCCTGACAAGAAAAGAAAGACTCGTAAACGTCCTACGCCTCTAGATTATAAATGGAACAACAATGAACTAGCAGCTCCTGGCGTTGAGTGGTTACCTATTCAAACATGTCAACAACAGTTGAAAACACCACTCGAATACTTCACATTATTCTTCGATGAGGACGTTATGCAGACAATAATCACTTTAACTAATCAGTACGCTGCAAAGAAGAACAAGCTTGATGACATATCTGAAATGGAAATGTGGGGTTTCATTGGCATCCTTTTGTTGAGTGGCTATATGATAGTTCCTCGAAGGTACATGTATCGGCACAATTACGAAGATACACATAATCCTTTAGTAGTAGGAGCTTTGTCTCGTGACAGGTTTGATTTCATAATGTCTAACCTGCATGTTTGCGACAATGATAGACTTGACAAACAAGTTCGCTTTGCAAAAGTAAGTATTTTGATAAATTTAATGAGAGGTTCAAAGATTTCGCTCCTCATAAAAAAAGCCACTCCGTCGATGAGCAATGGTACCACATTTTGGCCAGCGTGGCTGGAAACAATTTATAAGAGGTATGTATATATTAAATATACATATATTCTATAATACTGTACAGTTCTACTATGTTCATATGTCTTTTAGTTGGACATGCTACATGTTTATACATATTTTTTGTTTTGGCTTCAAATTCTGGGCAGGAAGTACTAGTGATGGGTACATAGTATGGTTTGAACCATACCAAGGAGCAGGAACTTGCAATGACAAGTACGCCGATGAAGGTTTGGGATACAGCGTCGTGATGTCGTATGCGGATGAACTTCCCATGTCAGACGTAATATACCAGATCTTTTTTGACAATCTTTTCACCAGCATCAGACTCCTACGTGACCTGCAAGCAACTGGGACAATAAGGACAACAATTGTTCCCAGCAACTGCCCACTGCCCTCAATGGATAACTTTAAAAAGACTGAAAGCCGAGGAAGCTTCAGGATGGCCACAGATGAACATTTAGGTAGTACAGAAAACTTGTTTTTCCTCATTTTGATAAAAGGAATTGATGCCTAATCCTAATGAACCAATGTTCAACTTTCTATTCCTAGGTGTAATGGTGATCCGTTGGCATGACAACAATGTAGTTACAGCAGCGACTAACTTTGACACAGTGAACCCTCTGAATATGGTTCTCCACTTTTCACGTGTGCAAAAAAGAACTATCTGAGTGACACAACTGCATTTGTTTCCACCTTACAACACAGAAATGGGTGGGATCGATCTAGCTGATGAGAATATTTCACTCTACAGGGTGTCAATCAGGGGGAAAGAAATGGTATTTAGCGGAACAAAATGCCTGGAAACTCTATCGAAAAGATGGTGAAAAACTAGATCATTTGAATTTTAGAAAAAGTGTGGCCACATCTGTTTTGAAATCCAATAAAAGAGTGATTGCTGGTAAAGGGAGGCCATCTAAGAAACGTAAAGTGGATGCACGTTTTGACGGAGTGGAGCATTACGTGGCAGATCTTTCAATTGACACTCACACTAAGAATAAAAAGCAGCTTCATTGCAAATATTGCTCAAAGAAGTGCACTAAAATGTGTATCAAATGTAACTATGCTTTGCACGTTTCATGTTTTGTACCATTCCACACAAAGGTGTAATGCTTAGAATACGATATGTGATGAGAAATGAATTACTTCATTAATGAAAAATTTATAAATAAATAAACGTTCTGGAATTGGTTAAAATTTACTTCTACACTAGTGGATGATATAGTAAATAGTGTATTTCCCTGACGTCCGTCTGGAAGGATGCTCTATTTCCGGCATACTAAGCAAAGAATATCGGTAAACCTTTTTCTTTCGCTTCATTTACAACTTCAATGATAGATTTTCATGGAAAAGTTCCTCATTACAAACAAAAAATAATTCAGAGTTATCTGGGTTGTTAGGTAGACTACCATCCCAACGTTTGGCTGAAGGAGAATTGGAAACCACGAAAAACCACTTCGACGATGGCTGAGGAGGGAATCGAACCCTCTCCTACTCAGTTGACCTCCCGAGGCTGAGTGTACCCCGTTCCAGCCCTCGTACCACTTATCAAATTTTCGTAGCAGAGCCGGGAGTCGAACCCGGGCCTCCGGGGGTGGCAGCTAATCACACTAACCATTACACCACAGAGTACATTTCACTTATTACTTTCAGAAATAGGTCCCGCTTTGTATGTCTATAATTCTGGTCCCCGTGAGATAACATCCAAATGATGAAAATGAGAACGTCCTCCGCTTCTTAATGAATAATGAGAGAAGTTATTCCACTTCAGTTTGTGAATATTGTCTCCTGAGTACGAAGAGAGATTTGCTCTTGGAATATAGGTCAAGGTAGAACGGCAAGGAACGGTAGGGGTGACCCAGCAAGTTTGGGCCGGTATTACTGTGTGTACTCACGGAAACAGAACGCACTTAACAAAGATGCAGCCGTTTCGGTTTTAATAATAGCAGACAAGATGTGCGCGGATGGCCCAGGGCGTCTTGTGGAGAGTTTAGCGATCGATGGGCCACGGTATTCACCCAGTGGTTCGCGGTACGAACACTGTCTTACTGTCATTCTTACGAGATGCTTTCAGATAGCACTGAATATCTATTCGTTCCAATATGACGATTTTTCTGTATGAACAATATTTCGACATCTCTTAGAACAGGTTTTTAGTATCTATTTGTGGCTGGGATTCCTGAGTGTCCGAGGAGTGAACTACAGATTTCAAATGTTGAAACAATACTTTTCTTTAATGTTCATAAATGAGATATAGATTATTATTATTATTATTATTATTATTATTATTATTATTATTATTATTATTATTATTATTATTATTTTCTTTCTTTCTTTCTTAATCTGCTTACCCTCCAGAGTTGGTTTTCCCCTCGGACTCAGAGAGGGATCCCACCTCTACCGTCTCAAGGACAGTGTCCTGGAGCGTGAGACATTGGGTCGGGGAATATAACTGGGCAAGATGACCAGTACCTCACCCAGGTCGCCTCATCTGCTATGCTGAACAGGGGCCTTGGTGGGGGATGGGAAGATTGGAAGGGATAGACAAGGAAGAGGGAAGGAAGCGGCCGAGGCCTTAAGTTAGGTACCATCCCGGCATTTGCCTGCAAGAGAAGTGGGAAACCACGGAAAACCACTTCGAAGATGACTGAGGTGGGAATCGAACCCACCTCTACTCAGTTGACCTCCCGAGGCTGAGTGGACCCGGTTCCAGCCCTTTACCACTTTACAAATTTCGTGGCAGAGCCGGGAATCGAAACCGAGCCTCCGGGGGTGGCAGCTAATCACACTAACTACTACACCAGAGAGGCGGACATTATTATTATTATTATTATTATTATTATTATTATTATTATTATTATTATTATTATTATTATTATTATATAAGTGGGGTGTTCTGTTTTGTCGACGACCTTGAAACCTTCTTCCATCTCCAGGAGGACTTAGCACTTGTAATTTGGCTTATCTAATCGACAGTTAAAATCGCCTGCCATTATGGTCGGTGTTGCAGGTTATACATGCTCAAGGATATTCACGATACATTCAGTCACTTCAGCGATTGCCACTTTAGACCGAAAATATAATCCTATAATTGTGATGTCCTGTAAGTGGATTGTAACTGCATGGTCGATTATGCGTATTTTTCTCGCCTGCCCCAGGGATGGTTTATAGAAGCACAATACCCCACCGGAAGGGCTACCTTGTTGAGACGGTCATGCTAAGGCATGGAACGCATCGTATCCCGCGATATGCAGGGGCTCAAGTAGAAACGTTTCACAGAAGATTAAAATGTTAAATAATGAGTGGTATTGATTTCATTTCCTCAACAGCCCAGGTGATTACCTCGATTGTACCGAAACTGTTGCTTTTTCGATTAGGAGAATATGTAGGGGCAAAATAATAACACCCTCTAGTCAGAGGTCTTCTGTGTCTATCGTGGCCATCACTTCTTCTGGTATTCCTATTTTATAGGCTTTCGATCAGCCGCGGGTTCGAAGCTCCTCACAAGCTTTAACAGTCCGTATACCTTTGTCTTTCATATATTCTATTATATCCTCTGTCGTAGTATACATTGTGTTTAATATTTATTATTATTATTATTATTATTATTATTATTATTATTATTATTATTATTATTATTATTATTATTATTATTGTTACCGTGTTTTTGTGGTAGTTATGCGTGAAAGAAGGTGCGGGGTGGTGAACGGGTCTCAAGCTACTAAAGTAAAATTAATTAAAATTTAACCAGGTTATATTTTCTTTTCAAAAACAAAGAAATAACAAGCATGGCAGGTACAAAGTAGCAAGTCAAAGGGTAGTTACAATATTTACAGGATTTGGGCTTCGAGCCCTGAAAACACAATGCTAGGGCAATCAGCCCAATTTTACCCCAAACACAAGTTTCAACAGAGGGGCAGAAAACCCCATTCATGCCTACGAGCCCTAGCTCCAAATTACACTGAAAAGCCTCCACGAGGCATACAACACTCAATTTTCAAAAGAGCCACTCGCTCTCAAATTTAAGCCTCTCCCAGGCCACACCAAACTCCACCTTCAAGTTGTCCTCAACGGACATAAACACAGGGGTAAAATACCCAATCTACTGAGGTCTATTAAATGCAAAGGAGGTTAATTAAATGACCTCTAAAATAACAATTTGAGAGGAGGCGAACTTGCACTCCTAATACACTGATTAAGACCTACTTGGCACTAGGCCGTTAATACGAGGGCTAATCCCATACTAAAGAGGTGACTTAAGAAGAGAACAATTTGTTTTACATTAACGAAGAATAGGTTGAGAAAAATAAGTTCACCTCAAAACAATATGAGTGGGAGCTCGAGAGGGTTAGCACTCTCTATCCCAGTATGTAGCTTTAAAGGATAATATATGAAAAGAGTAGTTACATTTAGGAAAGGTTACATGGTGGAACGCTTCGAACCCGCCCCGAGAGTTAAACTGCTGAGCTAGCAAAGAAAGAAGTAATTAATTGGCCATTACCTTGTTGTTGACCGCTGCCGAAGAAAGAGGCGCTTCCCGCCTCCTGCTATGTACTTAATACACTGAAAGATGGAACAGAAGTGGTCCGGAGACCCAAAAATCAGCAGTTTATATCCTCTCGCGGAAGGTTCTAGGTGTCAGGGGAATGAAAACACCCTCCCACAAACTTTTTATTGGGTAGGATACAGCAACATATTCAAGTTGGGGGAAGATACCTACGATTGGTCAGAAATTAATAACAGAAATTCGGGATTGGTTAAATGCAAAACAAGGGGAAAGAGAGGGGTATACAGCCAACTTAAACAATAACTGAAAAAAATTTAGCAAAGACAAACATTTGAAATAAAAATTTCTCCAACAAAATAGTTCTTTGACTTCGCACTAGGGTGCACTATTGTTGATCTTCAGTAGTGTCCTCTAGAAGAGAAAGTTCACACTTCTTACTTCAAGCAAAACAAAAACACATCAAAAATGACACAGTTCAAAAACTCAAAATTTTCCACGTGGTGACACCTTTTGAGAAGGTAGCGAATTAATAGCGTATATAAAGTTCAGACTTCCTCCAGCAGAGGAGTTTCAACTGGCGCAAATTTTAAATTAGCGGCGTGGAGGTGTACCGCCCGGTACGGACCTCCCACCCCCCCCCAAAAGTACCTCCCGTGGTGACACATGAAATTGTTTGAAACCAAGGTCCAAGTTTTGATGTAGATATGGAGATTAATTGCCAAAAAAAATTTATAAGATTTTCTTAATTTGGTTTGATTCAGTTTCAAAATTTTGTTGTTGCAGGTGAAGTATAGTCTTTAAGTTTGTAGAAGTAGAATTCTGAAGATAAACTTTTAATACTTTAAAGTGATGAAAAATTTTGCAATGTCCACCAAATATTGCTGTTGAATTCCCAAGTGTAGTCATTGCTTATAGTAACTGTTCATGTAGTTGATGTTAATGAAGTTGGATGGCCCGACCGGCCGTTGCAGCTTGCGTCCAAAGGAGGCCGCTCGGACCCCTCAAGTACCCTGAGATACCGCTCGCCCGCACTATGAGGGGAGCAGAGGTGTTGAAACACGCCGCGCCCGCGGTGAACATATACAGGCTGCGGGCAAGTAGCAGGTCGTGCGCCGCGCATCAGCCTTGGCCGGGAGGAGAGCTCCGGCTCGCCGTGCACCTGACGTCCTCGCTGGAGAAGAGGGGGCCCGTCCTCTGCCCCAGTTGCTGCACGGCGCCGCGCGGCTGCGGGGGCACTGAAACATTAAAGCTAGGCGGCAGAATTGTGTTGGACCATCATCTTTCTTTTGAGGGCACAGGCATGTAGAGAGATTGAGGGGCCAGCGGCGTGCAGATATCCATGGCATTTCAACTAAGCCAGCCACTGTGTGTAGTGGAGCAGGAGACGGGAGCGTGGTAATGGCCGTGGCAAGGACAGGATGGCCGTTTAACAAATCGGGGGAGGTTTCACACAAATGCTTACATATAAAACAAAATAGAAGGAGCAGAATGCCTTAAGAGGGGAAACTCAAAAAAATATAACCTTCATATTCCTTTCAAAATAATATGAAGCAAGTTGACACAAAATTTACACCGGTTTCACCTGGGACAGGTGAACTCTAAATATCCTCTCGGTGGCTGGATTACTTAACAATAAGGTAACCGGCGTAAGGAAATCAAGAATAATGCATGGCCCATGAAATCTGGGGGCAAGCTTGCCCACGGGAACAAAGTTCTTGACCATCACCTGGTCCCCTACCTTCAAAGTGGTGGGTCTCCGTCCACGATCATACCTTTCCCTAACCTTTTCATGAGATACCTTAAGATTGGCTTTAGCCTTCTTCCAAAGATCTTTAATATTATCCGGATCTATTGTCTCGGGTAGAATGTCACTCAGAGACCAGAGGTTAGAGAGCGGCGAGTTGGGAACAAACTTGAACATCAAAGAAGCTGGAGTAAACTTATGAGATTCATGAACCGCCGAATTCAAAGCAAAAGCTAACCAATGCAGGGACGTGTCCCACCTAGAATGATCTTCATGATGATAGGCAATAAGTGCGGACCTGAGATTACGATTAACCCGTTCAGCCAGAGATGGTTGAGGGTAATAAGCAGAAGTAGTTACATGAGAGATGGATAAGTCAAAACAGAATTTACGAAAAAGATTTGATGTGAACGCCTTAGCATTATCAGACACAATATATTGGCACGGACCAAAAGAAGCAAAAATAGAATTTAGGCAAGTAATGGTGGACTGAGCGGTAGCCAGCTTAGTCGGAAATAACCAGGAAAATCTGGTAAAACCATCTACACATACAAAGATGAATTTGTTGGCATTTCCCTTCGACTGGGGGAAGGGTCCTACATAATCAATATACAGGCGTTCCATGGGGCGCGATGCTTGATGCGAAGACAAAAGGCCTACCCTGGTGGACATGGTGGGTTTACTGAGCAAACAAGATTTACAAGCTTTTACAAGTTCACGGATTTCACCGTCCATACCTTTCCAGATGAACATTTCACGAATCTTTTCACGAGTTTTAAAGATACCAAGATGCCCTCCTAATGGGGTCTCATGATAATACTTGAAGATCATAGGTACAAGAACCGCTGGAACAACAACTTTCATCATCTTATCATGCCTCGAAGGGCAACATAGAACACCATTCCTCAGAACATAAGGGACAACATGTTCCCCAGAAGGAAGGGTTTCCATTATCGGAGCCAGCGTCGGATCTTCACGTTGGTATTTCTCGATATCCCTAAAGAGCATGGGGGCATCCGTTAAGATGGCATTAACATCAGATAGTATGGACTCGGGAGGTGATGAACTGTCGACCGGTTCTTGGGTCTCGACGTCGTTTGAAAACATACGGCTGAGTCCATCAGCGACAATATTTTCGGTACCTCTGATATGTCTAACATCAAACTGGAAGGCAGAAATACGAATGGCCCAACGGGCTATACGACCAGTACGACGCGGCCTACCTAAGACCCAGCTTAAGGCTTGATTATCTGTCTCCAGGTCGAATTTAACATGTTCCAGATAGAGACGGAACTTCTCTAAAGCGAATAAGACTGCCAAACCTTCGAGCTCATATATGGAATACTTGGCTTCTTGAGCCGACAATGTCCTAGACGCATAGGCGATGGGTCGCCTCCCTAGTTCAGTCTCTTGAAGAAGGACTGCCGCTACTGCTGACGACGACGCGTCGGTTTGGACGATGAATTTCTTCGAGAAATCTGACGTAGCAAGGACAGGGGCATTACAAAGAGCTAATTTAAGGTCTTCAAAAGCGGCTTGTTGAGAAGGTCCCCACTCGAATTTGATGCCTTTCCTACGAAGAAGGTTTAAGGGCGCCGCTCTATTAGCGAAGTTAGGAATAAACTTCCTGAAGAAATTCACCATACCAATAAACCTGGCGATGCCTTTGATGTCCTTGGGAGGTTTAAAATCACGGATGGCCTGTGTTCTCGAATGATCGACTGCAACACCATCAGGTGACACAATATGCCCTAGGAATGACATAGAGGGCTTAGCAAAGGCAACCTTGGACAACTTAACAGTTAACCCAGCCTTACGAAGGCGATCGAGAACTTCTCGCAGATGATCTAGATGTTCTTCAAAAGTCTCTGAAAATACGACGACATCATCCAAGTAGTGATATAAGTACTCAAACTTGATGTCGGAGAAGACCCTATCTAGTAGCCTAGTGAGTACAGCTGCTCCCGTGGGGAGCCCGAAAGGCACGCGGTTGTATTCGTATAAATTCCAGTCCGTGGCAAACGCTGTAAGATGTTTAGACTCTTCGGCAAGGGGAATTTGATTATAGGCCTGATTCAAGTCCAAGATAGTAAAGAACTTGGCCTTACGAAACCATGAAAAACAAGAATGAAGGTCAGGAAGGGGCACAGATTGCAACACCACCTTCCGATTGAGAGCCCTATAATCAATTACAGGCCTGAAGCCTCCTTGGGGTTTCGGAACTAGAAAAATAGGCGAAGAATACGCCGACTTAGAGGGCCTAATAATACCATCCTTCAACATCTGATCGATGATTTCTTTCAGAGCCTTCATTTTAGGTGGAGATAGCCTATACGGTGGAAAACGGACAGGAATCGAATCCGTGACCTCAATTTTGTATTCTATCAGGTCAGTAACACCAAGAGTATCAGAGAACACCTCGGGAAACGACTGACACAATTTGCGAATACTATCAACCTGCTCCTCAGGTAGATGTCTAAGGTCTAACAACATCTCATCCTGGGTAGGCGAAATAGAAGAACATGATGCAGAATTACACTTTAATAGAGGGATATTACAATTAGAGGCAAATTTGAAAGTGCAAGACCTACTCTGAAGATCGAGCACAAGACCAGTGTGAGAAATAAAGTCCGCTCCCAATATAATGGGGCAAGACAAGTGCTTGGCCACAAACAATTTAACTTTCCATGTGAATTTAAAAATACGAATTTTGACCAATAAGGAACCTAGAATTTCTAATGGGGATGAATTAGCCGAAACATATTGAACAGGTGATGAGACATAGTCAGGTAGTTTACAAACAGATTTCAATTTAGAATACCATTCAGCCGAAATAATCGAACAAACACTGCCTGAATCTAAGAGAGCAGTAATAGGCTCGTTATTTAACTCAATCTTAAGAAAAGGAACCGGTGCGGGGGAATCCGCCGCAATCCTAAGACACTCTTTGGGACCTTCAAAAGATAAATTTGAAAATTGCTCGTTCCCTGAATTTACAACCTGTTTACCAGGGGCTGAGTCTCGGGAAGATGGATTAGTCGACTCAGCCGAAGCCACTAGTCACTTTTTATTATTGGCATAGGTAGAATTTGCACCAGAAGTTGAGCAGGAGGGGGTGCTATTCGAGTTTGGGCAATTCTTGGCGATATGTGAGAAAGCCCCACATTTAAAACAGCCTTGTGCTGAACCAGCTCCATTATTTGCCCTACTAGTTTTGACCAATGGACATTTATTGCGAAGATGGTCAGGCGACCCGCAAGCATAACATTTACGGGGTGTGACTGGTCGGCGAGGTGGAGGCCGAGTATTACTAAACGAAGGAGGGGGTTCTTTTGCCACACGCAAAGAATTGGCGTACCTAACTCCTTCCGCTGAGACGGCCAACGCTTCAAGTTCAGAGAAAGTTTGCGGGCACGCCGCGAAACACAAGTATGACCTATAAGATGGTGAAATACCTTCCACAATAGCTTGTACAATTTGATCCTCAGGGAAGTGAAGAGCAAACACCCTAGTATAAAACTTAATGTCTTGTATGAAATCAGCCAAGTTCTCATCCAATCGCTGTACACGATAATAGTACTTCTGAATCAGAGAAGACCTCGCGCCGGCGGGAATAAAATTTGCAAGCAAGTGTGCATGAAAATCTTCAATAGATGACTGTTCGGCTATTGCTCTTACTATTTTGTCAGAAAGAATACCAATTGCATAAGGGTAGATGATTTGCAACATTTGACATGGAGAAAGAGAAAACACAAGGGCATGATCCTGAAATTCAACCAGAAATCTTAAAAATGAAATTACTTCACTGATGGTATTAACCGAAAACTTAGAGATACCTCTGAGCAACATTGCCAATGGGTGAGGCAAGCTGCTAAACCCGGGTGACATAGTAGGTAAAGGTTTCAATAGCAAGGAAGTTAATTCAGAACGGATGTTACTCAACGATGCACGGCGTTCAGATTCGTTGTCCAATGGGGCAGAGATAGTTTGAGCAGCGATGGTTTTCCTATTTACTTCTCCCTTAGGAGGTTCTTCCTCGCTACCTACATTCACTATGGTGGGTTGATCAGATTTGGGAGGAACTTCCCCAGTTAACAATTGAGTGACCTTACTAGATAATTCGGAAATATTTTCCAGGAGCGTACTAGCTTCCTTCCTCTGAACGTCATTCAGTTTTAGAGACAACAGATCGTTAACCCTATTCGAAAAATGATATAGCCTAGCTTGCACACGCTTAATTTGATTAGGAGAGGGATCATTTTCATCAAAAAAACTAACTACAGAAGCTAGCCCAGTAATATTCTCGACGATCGTGGAAAGAGAGTCGTCAATATCTTTCTCTCCCAATGTGGGGATGGAAATGGGCAGATCAAGGGACTCTCTAAGCTTATTTGTATCTACTGCAACCGTGCCTCCAGATTGCACATTTCTAATAGTCAATTCGTAGATCAACTCCTCCTTGCGCAAATAGTTAAGATGGAGAACATCGCGAGGGCCGGGCATGATGACAGAACAATTTTGAAAAGGTCAAAAAAAAATCCAGCAACTGAGAAAATTGTTAGAGTTCGGAACAAAACAATGTTTAGCCGTCAAAAGGGGCTAAATTGAGACCCATTCAACCACGCTCTGCTACCACTTGTTACCGTGTTTTTGTGGTAGTTATGCGTGAAAGAAGGTGCGGGGTGGTGAACGGGTCTCAAGCTACTAAAGTAAAATTAATTAAAATTTAACCAGGTTATATTTTCTTTTCAAAAACAAAGAAATAACAAGCATGGCAGGTACAAAGTAGCAAGTCAAAGGGTAGTTACAATATTTACAGGATTTGGGCTTCGAGCCCTGAAAACACAATGCTAGGGCAATCAGCCCAATTTTACCCCAAACACAAGTTTCAACAGAGGGGCAGAAAACCCCATTCATGCCTAGGAGCCCTAGCTCCAAATTACACTGAAAAGCCTCCACGAGGCATACAACACTCAATTTTCAAAAGAGCCACTCGCTCTCAAATTTAAGCCTCTCCCAGGCCACACCAAACTCCACCTTCAAGTTGTCCTCAACGGACATAAACACAGGGGTAAAATACCCAATCTACTGAGGTCTATTAAATGCAAAGGAGGTTAATTAAATGACCTCTAAAATAACAATTTGAGAGGAGGCGAACTTGCACTCCTAATACACTTTGATTAAGACCTACTTGGCACTAGGCCGTTAATACGAGGGTTAATCCCATACTAAAGAGGTGACTTAAGAAGAGAACAATTTGTTTTACATTAACGAAGAATAGGTTGAGAAAAATAAGTTCACCTCAAAACAATATGAGTGGGAGCTCGAGAGGGTTAGCACTCTCTATCCCAGTATGTAGCTTTAAAGGATAATATATGAAAAGAGTAGTTACATTTAGGAAAGGTTACATGGTGGAACGCTTCGAACCCGCCCCGAGAGTTAAACTGCTGAGCTAGCAAAGAAAGAAGTAATTAATCGGCCATTACCTTGTTGTTGACCGCTGCCGAGGAAAGAGGCGCTTCCCGCCTCCTGCTATGTACTTAATACACTGAAAGATGGAACAGAAGTGGCCCGGAGACCCAAAAATCAGCAGTTTATATCCTCTCGCGGAAGGTTCTAGGTGTCAGGGGAATGAAAACACCCTCCCACAAACTTTTTATTGGGTAGGATACAGCAACATATTCAAGTTGGGGGAAGATACCTACGATTGGTCAGAAATTAATAACAGAAATTCGGGATTGATTAAATGCAAAACAAGGGGAAAGAGAGGGGTATACAGCCAACTTAAACAATAACTGAAAAAAATTTAGCAAAGACAAACATTTGAAATAAAAATTTCTCCAACAAAATAGTTCTTTGACTTCGCACTAGGGTGCACTATTGTTGATCTTCAGTAGTGTCCTCTAGAAGAGAAAGTTCACACTTCTTACTTCAAGCAAAACAAAAACACATCAAAAATGACACAGTTCAAAAACTCAAAATTTTCCACGTGGTGACATCTTTTGAGAAGGTAGCGAATTAATAGCGTATATAAAGTTCAGACTTCCTCCAGCAGAGGAGTTTCAACTGGCGCAAATTTTAAATTAGCGGCGTGGAGGTGTACCGCCCGGTACAATTATTATTATTATTATTATTATTATTAGGATTAGGGATTCCATGACGAACCAAAACTTAACCGTGGGTGGACGGACGAAAGAAGACAGGCTGCCAGAGAGAGGATGCTGAAGTTCTGGGCTGTGAGGAAGGCTTCCAGAAACATATAATTGTTATCTAACGTGGTCTCTAATGGCCGTAAACGAATATATATATATTAGGATGATGATGATGATGATGATGATGATGATGATGATGATGATGATGATGATGATGATGATCTTTAGGATGATGCGCTTCTGTTGTGAAAGAATTTACCGTCTAGGAACAGTCCTAGTCCGTTGAACAGGGGACGCCCGGATGAGGCATTCATTATATAGCTTTGAAATGCACCCGACGTGGAAGTCACTCAACAGACTGCGTTCAGCAGTCACAGGTGAAGGTCAAATTGACAGAAGTGGGGCTTCATTGTAGAGTCCAGTTTGTGTGAATGTGGAGAAGAGCAGGCCACAAAACACTCATTACAATGTGGTGCAAGCCCAGCCCGTTGTACAATGGAAGACCTGCTCAAGGTAACATGAAATGCTCTTGAAATGGCCAGTTTTTGGTCTTCTACGCAGTCTAATCCTGCAACCATACAATATAGTTTATGTGTTGTTTCTTTTGTCCTAAGTTGTTTATGTATCTATGCGTTGTTCTCTCTTTAATGTAATATTTCTCGCTTCTGACACGATAAATCAGTAAATAATGATCAGGGTAGTGAGTTGGCTGACCACTCATCTCTTCAGCTAAAGGATGGAAGAATCGAATCCTTATATATTAGATTGGCATTTAAGAGTGCTTAAGTGTACGATACCCAAGTCAGCAGGCCTACGTTTTTAGGGACATTAAAGGATAAGATTTTAGTACCCTACTGTCTCTTAAAATTGATGGTAATTGAAGGAATGTAAAATGCAGCTGCTGCTCGACAACTGGAAAAGGGTTAAGGAAAGCACTCGATTTGTTCTGTGTGACTTCCGACAAAGGAGTACATACATACTGCCACCTTTTTCCGGCGTAACTCAACCGGCAAACACGAAATCTCCCATCATGGACCTTTCGTGTGTGATACCCAAAATTATCGATGGCATTTTTAACAAATAGAGGGGTAACAGTATAAGCATGTGGAAAATGACACAGGAAATCAAAAAGTTTACATTTATGAAAATAAACAAAAGATCACATCACAACTCTTTCTTGGTGGAACATTCTGATACATTCAGGACTTCACTTTTTACAAATGATTTAGCTGATTTTGCTCGTGAAAAACGACGATTTCCTCCTTTCTGGTGCCAAAATCTCAAATGAAGTACATATAAAATACCCATTAATTCGGAGTCTGGAAAAATTTTAATCTCATATGTTAAGAGTTAACATCCTCCAGTTGACCTTCCTCATGATTTATAAAGGTTTAATTAAAACAAATAAGTAATTAATCTCCAAGATTCAGCCTAATTCTCGATTAACTGAAGTATTCCTTTCTCCTAATCATGTGGTCATGCCTGAAATTTTACATTAAATTATCACATATCTCTGATCATTTATTTGTGTAAATTCCTAATATTCTGATTAACATCTTCTTAATTAATTAGTTTATCATCAGTATTTATAATGTTCAAAATGTTCATAGACACTAATTAAATGTCTAATTAATTAAAAATCGCTTCCTCTTGATTTTAAATCATCTCAATTAATTAGTCATCAGCTAATTAAGGAATAAATTTCTAGATTATTAATGGTTCTCTTTTAAGTTATCTAATTTTAGATTTTTATTCCTACTGTTCAAATTAATTATTATTTGATCGACCTGTCAGGATTTTATCAATTAATAATCGATTATTACAATAATTCCTTCAATTATTTTTATCAGCACTGATTTAACTATATTACAGCAATTCGTGTTGCTTACATTAATTCCCCGCTTCAGTTCTTGCCTGTTCATTTATTTATTCACTCATTAGGTTATTAATTACTTCGTGAACAGTAATTTTAAATCATGTCTCTAATAATCTTTACATTCACACGAAAGTTTCATTTCGTTGTATTTACACGAACATTTATTTATTTATTTATTTATGTATTTATTTATTTATTTTACATGACATTTTCTTTTTATTTCCTTGACTTTTCCTTTCATTAGAATATAATTCGATCCTCACTCATATTTAATGTGTTTCCTTTCTCAATAATATATTATTATAGCACTGAGTAATACTGCCACTGGTTGAGGGTCGCTCTAGACGTACCTTACCGTGCTCCTCGCTGATGGGAATATCAGTGCATAAAACATGACGTCATCTGCAGTGTACTTGCTGCACTGTCAGTCAAAACGAACAACTGTCGGTGTAACGGAATTTCGATATAAGTCGAATGTTTTCGATCGATTGTTGAAATCAGGTCGAAAGAAAGGAACGTTTTATATTATCCATTAATGCGTAAAGATGTATTAAAACTGGGTGTTCACGTGCTCATTTGCTCCCAAGAGCCCACCGCCACTGGAAGCTGTTCATTTACATGTACTCGACAGCAGTATGATCCGAGGACTACGGAATACGTGGGATAATTCGCGTCATTTTCCTCGAGAGGAATCCGCTGTGTTTGAAGCGTGGTGTGCCAGCATGCATCACCCAGGCCGTAACTTGGAGCAGGACAAAGAGATAGCGAAGCAAACTCTGGGAATAACCTAGCATGGAGAAAAACGGATCAAGAACATTATCAAAAACTGTAATCCTTCCCCTCGAGCTAGCTTTCAAAGACTATTACTGCTATTACCTTGAGCGGATGGACTTCTCGACGATGGATGAGGCACCCCCGCCTCCCTTCATAACCACACACACACACACACACTAGACTGGAGCGATGAAAAATACAACCTAGTTGAAAATGTGCCAGCTTTTACACCCGAGAGGAACGTTCCAGAAAACTCTGAGCTAAGGCCCGACACATCCCCAACTTCGATTGGGTAATTAAATCAATACAAGACATTGTTGATTGGCTGAAAAATAAATATACAAAATGTTATACTGGCCAACAACTTAAATTGGCGGGAAGAGATAGAAGTGTTGCAAACTTTAATACGCCAACAACAAAGAATAATCAACTCAGTTTAGGAAACCTAGGAATACAAAATTACTTTATCATTTTAGTTGTCAGTCTAAGGCATAACATAAATTTATAATAGAGACATCTGTAGAGAAATGTCCAAACATCTTGTATTAGTTATTGCGAATTTTAGATGGTAGATATCTTTCTCCAAGGTGCTTAATTTGAATTAACGGGGCGGGTGTACCTTTCGGTACAATAATCATCAGCGTATGGCTTCAGCTACCATGCACAGGCATTTTATTCGATGCCATATCGGTTGCCTTCGTATCAATTTCTATGTTAAGATCTCTGTTCGGCGATCTATGGCTGAGTTTTTATTAATTTGGTCGGGTCAATAGCAATCTGATACTAATGATTTCTTACTTGCCAACAATGTACGACATACAGGGTTGAATAGACTTTTCTACGCCCTTCAAAAATCCGACTACCATTGCTGAGTTTGAACCCGCAATCTTGTGACCCAGAGGCGGACACTGAGTCATTAATACACAGAGGAAGCTATTGAAGGAAAATTATGAACATGAATAATAAATATGAATTTGCATAGCGAGATGGTTTATTATTAATTAGACCTACATGCATTATTTATTTTGTTACATACTGCATTTGTAAATTTGCCTTTTGTTAATACTGATTGTTGCTTTATGACCGTCGTTTAGATATTCTGGTACACAATGACAATGCAAATGGCAAAATCCTAAGTCCGCAATTTACTTTAACACACTTAGGAATAGGTCCTCCTTTCTGTATTTGGCATTCTCATCACCCTTCCAGAACGGAGCTTAAGAACTCTCTGCATTGACATAGAAAATAAGATAAGAAATTTGTTTCATATTTACTTCGTGTTTTCGACGTGAAAGATGGCATTTTACTACGTTACTCAAGGCACGAAGTTCTGGACTCCCTGCTTTCCCCTGTGGAACAACAATTTGAAACTCCTTACAAAGCCAGAAAACTATTTGTTGCACTGCTCGTTCAGTTAGGGACAAAGAGCGTCGAGGTACAAAGACATATCTGATGCTGTAGCGGAACAAGTCTGCCAGTTAAGTTATCAGATGATATCAACAAGATGTTAATATATCTCACTGTCATTTGCAGCAAGAAAGAAAAAAACTTACGTTTTAAAAAATACATTGTGCCAGCCAGTAGAATGTCAAAAAAATGGATGGGAATATCGTATACATCTGGCTGGCTTTCATTTTTAAAAAACAACTTTAATTGATAGCAATAAGCTAAATTGAGATTGTCTTTATAATGTTGTTAATAATCGGGTGGCGAGGTGGCTGAAGTAGTCAAGGCTTCAAACTACTAAGCCAGCGAATTCTTCGCGCGTGGGTTCGAGTCCCAGTCGCCACACGTTTTGCCAACGGCGATACCATGTCGAATACAGTGTACATAAGGACGGGTTGGGTGCTGATTGGTAAAAAATGACATAACAGGCAGTAGTGATGATTAGTTGATAATGCCATCACCAGACAGTAATGGCAACTTATAAATAAAAGACTCCCTCCCAGTATGTGCCAACCCAATTCAGAAACAGTTCTCAACTAGGTTAAGTGGACATAGCTCAGTTCAGCCTGTCTCCGTGAGATTTCACCACTAGCAGGCGTTAGAAGGTTTGCCTACATCTAGGAAGAGACGATACTTCTGTTACAACAACAACAACAACAACAATAATAATAATAATAATAATAATAATAATAATAATTCTATTATTAATTATATTTAATGTTTTAAGAATGCTGTCTTAATTAGACAGGTGTATCCTCGCTTCCTAATGTTGTCATGAGGCGGTCGCGAAGAAATCCCTACTGTCCACATAAGGGCGTTACATTTTATCCCGATTGTGAGGGATCTAATCATCCTATCGAAGAACAATATTTCAGTAATATATTTCAGCCGTTCCGGAAAATATTTCCTACTTGCACCTCTCAATGCAAAACAAGTATGCTTGTATATACTCCTTTTGAATTTTGAGGTGAGCTGAGAGTGACATTTGTCCGATACTTGTATCCATCCATTTATCAACTGCAGAGCCACACAGACAAAGAATATACTAAAAACTGACCCGCATGTTTCCAAATGAGTTCATTTTGGAGGTCAAGGTTAGCCTTATGTAATCACAAATATACGAGCCTACTTGTGTAAAGAAAGCATAAGCAAACTGACCAGAAAGAGATTAGTCGTTGGTGTTGTTCAACATAAGGAGCTGTAACGAATTTATGATGGAAATGCAAACTATCTTCTCAGTTTTTTTTTATTTATTTATTTATTTTTTTTGTTTGCTTAACGTCGCTCCGACACATATGTCTTATGGTGACGATGGAAAGGAAAGGTCTAGAAAGTGGAAGGAAGTGGCCGTGGCGTTAATTAAGGTACAGTCCCGGCATTTGCCAGGTGTGAAAATGGGAACCACGGAAAACCATCTTCAGGGCTGCCGACAGTGGGGCTCGAACCCACTATCTGCCGATTACTGGATACTGGCCGCACTTAAGTGACTGCAGCTCTCGAGCTCGGTCTCAGTAAATTATTAGTAATTAAGTAAGAGTAACACATATTTTATGAAACCTTGGGTTGTATGGAATTTTAATTGTTTTAATACGAGACATGTCTGATATTTTGCTTTTTGCTAGTGGCTTCACGTCGCACCGACACAGATAGTTCTTATGGCGACGATGGGATAGGAAAGGCCTAGGAGTTAGACGGAAGCGGCCGTGGTCTTAATTAAGGTACAGCCTCACCATTTGCCTGGTGTGAAAATGGGAAATCACGGAAAACCATCTTCAGGGCTGCCGACAGTGGGATTCGAACCCACTATCTCCCGGATGCAAGCTCACAGCCACGCGCCTCTAACCGCACGGCTAACTTGCCCGGTAGTCTGATATTTTAATTATAAGATCTAGTCTTATGTAATTTTATAACATACAGTACTAGCATGTATCGGCGGCTTCACCCGCCTTTATTAATTCAAGCGTTAAATATTTTAAAACTGTTCATTTCCAAACAAATTAATAAAAATAACACACATAGTTCTTTTTTTACATAAATTGCACTTTCTTTGAATGCTTAATTTTAGGATTTATATTAACTGTTCATGTGAATTTTTGTAGATTTCTTTAATGCGACGTTGACTGATAGTTTACGAACACTTTCGTAAATTTAAAGTTATTGTTATGTGTTTAATTTTAAGTTTCAGTCTGAGATTTTAATTTTGCGTTAAACTATTTCGTTGTGGCAGCCCAAGATTGTCAGGTAAGTAGCTGATCCTTTCAAACAAATAACAAACGTTATAACTGTACGCCTCGCACAGTAGGTATGATGTACACGATTCGAACTGTCACTGGGACTGACACCAATCAGGCTAGTGACGCCCAAAAATGTGTTGATCTTGCTCCCCCATGACTGGGTGTACATTTGAAGTGTTTGTTTACGAATATGATGACTTATCGTGCGAGCGTTCGCTATTTTGTAGAGGTGCCGTGGTGGTATGTCTCTCGGTAGTTTAGCCGCTGCCCGAGTGCATTTGTGTTGTATGTTTCCAGGCTTATCCAGGTTCGTCATCGCCGTGAACCCCTACGCAGGGGCAGCATACATGACTATTGGCCTAATTACGGCCTTATACATGTTTATAGCTACCCTTGTGTTTATGCCGGACTTTTTGTTCAGTATTGGATACAGCTGGCTAAGTATTATGTGTACTTTTCTCTGGATGGCTTTAATGTGATATAGCATGGTAAGCTTTCTACCTAGGACTACTCCTAGGTATTTGGCTTTATCATGCCATGCTATATCCTGATTAAACAGCTTTAGCGGTTTAATCTTGGCTGGCCTGGGTGTGCGTCTGGTCTTTCTTGTGAACAGCACAGCTGGGCACTTGTCGACATTGACCATAATGCGCTATTTCGTTAGCCAGGGTTCGAGAGTACATAGTGGTATTTGTAACCTCTTCCGAGTGCACGCTAGCTGAGGGTGTTAAACTGTGATAGCAGTGTCGTCTGCGTAGAGGTGCGTGGTAGTAATTTCCGCTGTTAGCATGTCATCTGTGTATAGGACGAAGAGAATTGAGCCATAAGGACCCTTGGGTTACGCCCGCTCTAATCCTTCGCGTGCTTGACAGCGTTTTGTGTAAGTCAGCTTGGAACTCTCGGCCCTCCAGATAAGATTTTATTAGTCTTATATAGCCTGGGTGGAATTCGAGGTCTATCAGTTTTGCTAGCAGGCCTTCGTCCCAGACTTTGTCGAATGCTTTTTGGATATCAAGGAAAACCGAACCCGAGTCGCTTCGTTTATTGAGACCGATGATGGCTTGTTCTACGAATCGTGTGAGTAATTGTGGGGCAGAATATCCGTTCCTGAAGCCAAATTGCTCGTTGCGAATTATTCCTTTTACCTTGATATGCCCTATTAACCTTTTCAGTAGTATTTTCTCGAATACGTTACTGAGGGTGTCCAGAAGGCTGATGGGTCTGTAATTGTTTGGGTCTGACTTGTCTTTGCCTGGTTTCCCAAATACGGGTATCTTAGCCCTCTTCCACTGTTCAGGGTAGTACTGGAGCCTGAACATTGCATTGAAGATGCTGGTGAGTAGGATAAGGGCTTTATGGGTTAATTTATTAATTATAATATTTTGGATCTCGTCCGGGACAGGCGCCTTCTTGGGGTTAAGATTATCTATTATCCACTTGATTTCCTGTATATTGGTCCTCTTAACCTCCGGCTTAGGTGCGTTTTCGGGGAACTCAGCTACCTTTGCCTCAGTTTATCTGGTGAAGGCGGCGTCAGATGGTGTTTCGTTCGGTATGAATGCCGCCTCAAGCGAGTCCGCTATGATTCGCTTTGTCATGGTTCTCGTATACCGGGCCATCGGGTCCCTTAATAGTAAGGATGATATGTGGCTCTCGTGTGAAGTTTCTTGTAAGGTCCACACAGGCCTGGTATTTATATCGAATAGACTTATTTTATTGTTCCATTCGCGTGACCTGCATTCTTGTAGTTGTGTTTGTATTTCTGTGTCGAGTTTTTCATTTCGCGGTCATAGATTCGATGGCATCGTGCTCAGTTACGTCTATGGCTGTTGTGCCTACGTATTAACTCCTTTATGTGGGCTAGAATTTCGAAATGAGGGTAGTCTTTGTGTTTGTGTTCCTGTATGCTCGCGGTTGCGGCTGCCTGAATTGCTTCCACTAGGGTTTTTACTCCTTCGTCTATTTGGGCTGGGCTTTCTAATAGCATACCCTCCTTCCCCAGTAGAAGTGTATCTAGTTTGTGTTTGAATTTACCCCACTTGGCGGCCATGCATTTAAGCCTCAGCTTTGGGTTGTTGTCGTATTCCTCGGGTTTATCATCCAATGTAAATAGCACAGGTCGGTGCCTCGACCCTAGGTCGTGTATTGTGGTGACAGAATGCCTCTGAAGAATGTGTTGTAATAGGGCTATCTCGAGAATGTCGAAGTCTTGTCTGGCGGGTGCGAGGAACGTGAGTTAGTCTGGGGCTGTTACCATATATTCCTGGGATATCATATGGTTATACAGTTTCGTACCTTTAGTGTTAGGCTCCAGGCACCCCCAGCTATCATGCTTCGAGTTAAAGTCTCCTCCGAGGATTGTGTTTCTGTTTAGCCCTATTACAGTTTCGATACCTTGCGTGTTTAAGCTTCTCGGTCTGGCGTATGCTGCGACGACATTAATTAGTGTCCCTTGCACTGACATGCTGATTCCACAGTTTCTAGCTCTACGAGTTCTGGCAAGTCTAGTTCCATGTGTGTATTGTCTTTTCTTAACAGAACTGCCACGCCTCCGAACGCGGTTTCCTTTGTCACGTCTGTGTACCTTATAGCCTCTCATGTTGAATTTCGACCCCGGTGGGAGGAAGGTTTCTGTTAGGAGAGCTACATGTATCGAGTTCGTAGCAAGGAAGGCTTCGAGTTCGGTTTTGTATGTTCTAATGCCCTGGCAATTCCATATAATTACTCGAAGCCCCTGCGTGTTATTATTATTATTATTATTATTATTATTATTATTATTATTATTATTATTATTATTATTATTATTATTATTATTGATGTTGTTGTTACGGGATTACCCGTGGACCAGCAGAGGTCAAAGAAGGTGCCGGGGTGAATGGGTCTAACTACAAAATCAGAGTTAATTTAAAACTTTAACAAAGGTTATATTTTTTGAATTTCAACAATCAACAACAACAACAAAACTTTAACAACTTTTCACTAGGTGAGACAACAATAACATATCAGGTACCATGACAAAGTTTATACAAGGAAAGTGCATCCAGAATTTAGTGACAGTTTAGTAATCCGGGCTTCCAGCCCCTCGCTTTACATTTCCTGAGCTCTCAGCTCGACCTTACAAAAGATTACTATATTACACAAGGCCAGAAAACCCCTAGTCCCCGGAGCACTTGCTCCCAACTTCTAATATCAAGCCTCTCAGGGGCACAGTTACCACACTTGAAAAGAGCTGACACGCTCTCAGTTTTTCATGCCTATTCAAGGCAATATCAGACTTTACAATTACTTGCCATCAAGGCACAACTTAAAAAAATGAAACGGAGGTATCTTGTACCCAACCTACTGGGCCTTAGCAGAAAAAGAACAGGTTAAGTAAATGGCCCTAAACACCAAATTGAATGGAGGCGCGTACTTGCACACCTAAATATGCATTCTTAAAACCTAAGGGGCACTAGGCCGATGACACAGGGGCTATTCCCAACCTATGGAGGTGGCTCGTATAAGAATAATTTTAAGACATTACGGAAAGGAAGAAAACCAGTTACAAAACGTAGTCACCTCAAACCAATATGCAGGGGAGCTCGAGAGGGTACGTCACTCTCTATCCCCGATTTACAGTTAAAAGTTGATGAAAATTTACATTAGCCGGCATAACTTACATTTTAGAGAAGCTAGTTACATAGTAAAGGTTTCGGACCTTTCCCTCAGGTTAAACTGCGGAGCTAGCAAAGAAATAAAGATGTTAATTGGCCATTGCCTTGCTGAAGACCTGCTGCTTGAAGAAAGAGGTAGCTCCCGCCTCCTGCTTGACACACACACTAAGTTAGATGTTGATCAAATGGCCAAGAGCCGTGAAACCCCGCAGTTTATAAACCCTCGGGGAAGGTTCGAGACCTTTCATGAATAATCAAGACACACCCACAGAATTTTAATGGTTAAATTTGAAGTTACACACCAAATCGAAGAAGAAGCCTGTAATAGGCTGAAAATTAATTACAGAAATTAGGGATTGGCTGAATTCAAAACTGGCGGAAAGAAAAGATCAATATTGCCAACCCTAAAATGAATGAACGAAATTTAGTAAAGAAATACTTATAAATACAAAATTTCTTCAAAAAAGTTCCTTCACTTCGCACCAGGGTGTGTGATCATAGTTTTTTAGCAGAGACATCTATGAGAGAATGTCCAACTTATTGATGAACGGAAAACAAAACAAGTTGAAATTCACACAGTACTGGCAAATTCATAATCACAAAATTACGGTGGTGACATCTTCTGAGGAAAGTTTAAGTAGGTCTAGTTCCAAGTTCAGTGTTTCTCCTGTAGAGGAGTTCTAATTGGCGCGAGATTTAAATGTGCGGCGTAGGGGTGTACCTCCCGGTACAATTATTATTATTATTATTATTATTATTATTATTATTATTATTATTATTATTATTATTATTATTATTATTACTGTGTTGTTCATGGATCTTGGGTCAAGAGGTCGGAGATCGCATTCGGCAGGTCCCTTAGTCAGGGCAATGACAGGGCCTCGGCCAGCATGTTGAGTGTCATAACTCCAGAAGTTGTGATGGTGGTGTGGTTCAAGTTCGGGAAGACGTTTTTTCAGAATTTCGTATATGCTTTCCTTGAACGCCCTTCCTGCCATGTTCCCTGAGGGCTGCTGTACCTGGTTTTGTGTTTCTGGTGTAGGTGGTGTAAGGGGTGTGGCTGGTAGGATGCGAGGGGTGGGCGGTGGGGGCGGTGTCGCGGATGCCGATTTCCTAGCGACAAGTATTCTGCCTGTGGTAGAGCTGGCCAAGAGGGGCACCTGGGGCAGCTCGGGGGCAGTCTTCGAGGGCTTAACCCGCCTTTTGTTTATTGTAGGGGCTGGGCCTTAGCATTTCTGTTGTTCTTGGAGGTCTTACCTTGGACGGTGGTGAGGGTGGTTGGGCTGAGGGCCCTGGGTTTGGTTCGCCCTCCGTCTGTGGGGGTTGCAAATTTAGTTTGCCTCCGCCTGAAGGGTCTGGTTAGCCTGATGGGACTTGCTTTTTTCCCTTTTTGCCTGAGGGGCCTTGGTTCTTTTAGCTTTATGGGCCTGTGCCTGGGGGGCCTGCATGGGCTTTAAGGTCGTCACGCTTGTCACCTTTTTGCCCTTTGCCATGATGTGCGGCTTCGTATTCCCTGCGGCTGGGACATTCCTTGTAGTTAGCTGCGTGCCCCCCCCCCCCGCAGTTAGCGCACTTAGATTACGCGGGGTTGCTGCCGTGGGAACAGGCCTCGCAGTTTTTTCTCGGGGGGGGGGCGAAGCCCACTCCCCCCGCGTGGCAATCGTCACTATTCTACATTGCCTCCGACATGCTATTAGTTCTAAGGCGAAGAAAGGATAGCAGGGAGAGGTAGGAGTGTGATACTACAGAAGTACCTGCCTGTCCCCATGCACAGCATGTTACCAGACCAGATGTGGTGATGGGTATCAATGGCGGTGTAATCGGGTAGTAAGGGTCATGAAAAATCCACGTAGGCTGAAATAGAAAGATGCCTACATATAAAACCTGACACTTTGTAGATAGCACGTGCAAGGATGTGGGCTGGAATTTTCCAGGTTATGTTAGTGAGGAGTATGTATCATGCACAAGTCATGTCCATTTTCTTGCCATGTTGGTTTGTTATGGAGAATCAGCCTTCTCGGCACTGCGGGATTCCGTGCACGGGTCCAGTGGCGTCTGGGCTTTGGGACTACCGGAAAAGTCCCGTTGTCCAGCTACCAGTGTTCCCTGGTGCCAAGGCTTCATTTACGGAGAAGGGTAAGCCAAGCCTGGCGTGTAGCTGGGGCTAACGTCTTCTTTAACGTCTTCTTCTTTTCTTATCCCTTGGGTGTGTTCAGCGTGGCGGGGGTGCTCACTAATGTCACTTCTATTCTAGGGATAAACATACAAGAACATGCATGTTGGATAATATAATGATTACTGTATACTAAGTTTGAGTGCGGGCTCTGGGTTCCACTCTCTTGTCACTGCAGCCAATCTTATGTGATTGTCCGTGTTTTTCTTGAGGTGCAGGTCGCCTGTTTTTCTCTCGCGTTACTGAAACATATACATAGAAATACAAGAAACAAGATAACATACTACATTATACAGGTTGCTTTTTTGTGAGTGATATATGAGCGGTGCTCGTTTGTATATTTTTGGTGTGGTAGACGCCTTAGAAGGTGTGGGGCGACCACATTATCTTCTATTCCTGTGCCTGGATAGTATGCGTTTCGGCGTGGGGTACTTTTTGAATTGGTATGGGTCATTCCTTCCAATGCTCCTGATTAAGGGATTGATTCTGTTGCCCCACGCCTTGGCGTACATTCGTAGCGTTTGCTTTCTAAGATGGTGTCTTATAGAGCGAGTGTTTGTTAGAGTGCGTAGGTCCCGTATTGTCGTTCCGTAGAGAGTTTCGCCGCTGCCCGCAGGCATTTGTTTTGTATGTGTTCAAGGCTGTTAATGTTGATTTTGGCCTATATACCCACGCTGGGGAAGAATACATGATGATTGGTCTGATTAGGGATTTATACATGTTGACTGCTACCTTGATATTTATGCTGGATTTGCTGTTTAGTATGGGGGTACAGTTTGATAAGCCTTATGTTTACTTTTCGCCTTATGTCTTCTACATGGTGTAGCATCGTTAGCTTTTTGTCCAGGATTACCCCTAGAAATTTAGCTCTTTCGTGCCATTCTATTTGCTTGTTGAATAGTGTCAATGGTTTGATGTTGGCAGGTTGGTGTGTGCGTCTGTTTTTACGTGTGAACATCACTGCTTGGCACTTCTCTACGTTGACTTTGATGCACCACTTAGTGAGCCACGGTTCCAGTTTGCGCAGCGCTACCTGGAGCCTCTTTCTAGTGCACAGGAGCTGAGGGTGGTGGACTGTAATTGCTGTGTCGTCCGCATAGAGATGCGTGGTAGTGAGCTCCGCTGTCGGCATATCATTGGTATATAGGACACACAGGATCAGGCCTATTAGTGAGTGTTGGGCTACGCTCGCTCTGATATTTCGCGTACATGATAGAGTGTTATATACGTCTATTCGAAATTTCCTGTCTTTTACGTATGACTTTATGAGCCTTACATATCCAGGATGGAACACATAGTCTACCAGTTTTGCCAGCAAGCCTTTATGCCACACTTTATCGAAAGCCTTTTGTATGTCTAGAAATACCGTGCCCGTGTCCCTTCGCTTATTATCGCCGATGATGGCATGTTCTAGGAAGCGCGTAAGGAGTTGTGTGGAGGAATGCCCGTTAAGGAACCCAAATTGTTCGTTCCTTAGTATTCATTTCTCTTTGACGTGTGCTACGAGCCTTTTTAGCAGAATTTTCTCAAATACTTTGCTTATGGCTGCTAGCAGGCGTATGGGTCGATAGTTGTTAGGGTCCGATTTATCTTTCCCTGGCTTCCCAAACACTAGGATTTTCACTAATTTCGATTGTTCTGGGAAGTATTGCAACTTAAGCATGGCATTGAATATATTGGTGATTATTGTAAGGGCTTTGTTGCTTAGTTTCTTGAGGACTACGTTCATGATGTTGTCCGCCTCGGGGGCTTGTTCCTGCTCACAGGCTACGGGAATCCCCGAGCGAGTGTGCATATGGCTTGTGTCAAGCCTGACGTGACAAGAAGTGTTGACAGCTGAGGCAGCAGATGCTTAGCTCTATCGCTCAGTTCACTAGTAAATATTGGACTTTTAAGGTGTGTTGTAAGGTTATTATCGCGATGCAGTTGAGCGTAAGCAAACGGAGATAGCTGATGTGCTGAGCGGTTAGTGTGGAGACATGGATATTTCATTGGAACAATATCGATCAGTAATTGGAAAATGGCAGAGGAGTATAAAGAGAAAAGTAATAAGGAGAACGGAGGGCAAGGGCTATATGAAACGTATGAGGGAAGTGTCACTGGTGGCAGCAGTGGTGGCAGTTCTATCAATCACTGGGTGCATGGAATTGAATCCAAGCCCTGGTCCAGGTGGTGCCATCGGTTGGGTTGAATTTGAAGCGATTAAGGAGGTGGTTAAAGAGGCTTGCCAAATGGACCAAGTTAAGGAAATGATAAGGAAACAATCGAAGGAGATAAATGATATGAAGAGGTGGATACAAGAGAAAATGGGTGAAACTACGTCTAAGGTGGAAATTAATGCGGAAGAAATAGTGCTACTGAGGAAGAAGGTGAAAATTTTGCAAGAGGAGTTGACTAAGATGAAGAGAGATGAAGCCATTAGTAGTCAAGAACGTACGAGGAAATGTATCTTTATTTATGGTGTTCAAGAGGGAGCGAGAGAATAAAGTGGATTTAGTGTATAAGGTGGTGGAGGTAGTGAAGGTGATCCAAAATAAAATGAAGATGAACTTCTGAGAAGTGGACGTTGTGGAAAAGGTAGGAAAAGTGAAAGGTCATATAGGCCAATAAAGGCCAGGTTATATTGTGGCCGATATTGTGGTGAGAAACGCAGGGAATTTACAAGACGAGAAGGTGTGGGTGAAAAGAGACATGGGGAGTGAAGGAAGTAAAAACATTAGAATTTCGAGGAACCACCTAGTGATAGCCAGGAGTCAAGGACTCAGAGCATACATCAGGGGCCAAAAGCTGGTGGTGGGGAATGTAAGATGGACTAGAACTTGGTCAGTGGATAACCTATAGGAAATCGATGAAAAGCATAAACAGGAAGGGTGTCTGGTGACGAGACAGGGTGAAAGAAAGGTCACAGAGCGAACGGATGGCCATGACGAGGCAGGTGGCGGTGGCACGGGAGAGGACAAAGTCCAGGACAGCGCAAGTGCGGATACGAGAGGTCAGCAGTCACTAGTGGTAGGGGAAAGTGATTAATCGGCGAGTGTTGACGGCAGTATGCAGATACATGAAAGAGGAGAGGCAGCACGAGAAGAAAGAAAAAGAAGCGAGGCACTGGGCAGAGGAAGAAGTTTGAGTTTAAAAGACCTGTGGGGAAAGAAAAATAAAGGTCAGGAGGAAAAGATTGATAAAGTGTGTCATACAATGCCTAGAAAAGATGAAATGGAAGCGGAAAGGGAGAGGGTGAAGATAATTATAAGTAAATCAAGCAATGTGGCAGAGGGGGTTATAAATAACGGAGGAAGGGGAGGAACTCTTATAACTAGATTGGAAGATAGGTTTTGTAAACATTGAAGGTTGGTTAAGTATGATGGGGAACGAAGAAGTGATAAAATTAGTTAGAGGGTTTCGATATTGTGGCCCTGTTGGAGATGTGGTTAGAAATAGGGACGGTGTTAACATGGAGGGAGTTTTTGGTCAAGAAAAAACAAAAAGGAAAGAGAGGATGAAGGGTAGTGTAGTGGGGGTGTAGTGGTTTTAATAAAGGAAGGAATTAGTGGATTAATTAATGACATTGAAAATGAGATGGAAGAGGTGGTTTATATCAGGTTTAATATGAGGAAAGAGAAAGAGAGAGAAGAAGGTACGCTTGGCTTTCCTATACAATCATTCTAAGGGTGTGCTGTACGTTAATGAATTTTTTTTCGAGGATCTATTATTGGAAATAAGTGTCATTGGTGGGAAATATAAGGAAGACAGGATGTTCTTGTTAGGTGACTGGAATGCTAGAATAGGCGACCTATGCCCTTCATATTGCAAAGAGGGCAGGATAATGATGAGGGGAGTGAGGCTTAGTGAAGATAAAGAAAGGAATAGTTATGTGTTAAAATTGCTATAATTATGTGCGGCAGGTAACCTATATATTTTGAACGGCTGGTGGGATGGGGATAGGGAAGGGAAACTGACCTACGTTACATCTCAAGGGGGTTAGAGACTTGGTAGTTCGTTCGGGGGACATGTTGGATAGAATAAAGAGGATATAAATAGGGGACTGGATTGAATTCCATCATTCCCCGGTGTATGTTCAGCTGGGAAGAAGAGTGAGAGAAGAAGAGAGAGGAGGGAAAAGGAGGAGTATAGAGAAGGGCAGGAGATATATTAAATATAAGTGGTTAGAGGAATTAAAATCGGAATTAGATACTCTTATAGAAAATGACTTGCAAATTATTAAGTTAGGATGCGAGGTAGCTGTAAGTGAGGATAATGTGGAGAGAGCGGTGGAGTTAACTGAATATCCAAAAAAGAGGGTAGCTGAGATAGCTACATTTAAGAAAAGGTAGTGGAAGGTGGGTGGTATAATAAAGAGTGCAAGGAAATGGGGAAAGTAGTCATGAGCGCTCTAAAACATTATAGGACGCACGAGGTTTGTGTAGATTGAGGAAAGAATATAATGGTAAAATTGCAGAGAGAAAGAAATTCCGGCTGAGGGAGCAAGCAGAGGCGATAAATAGGGAATGTAGAATGAAGCAACCTGAAAGGGTGTGAGAGAGAGTGAATAAAATTAGCAAGGTGGGGAAGAGGTTTGACAAACCTAAAACTGACTATAATTCATTTGTGGAGTACTTTCGCAAATTATTAGGAGGGAGGGATAAGTGGAGAGAAACAAACGGGGAGAAGGTGATACAAAGGGGAGTAGATGTAAGGATTTATGAGTTGGATAAAGAGAGATCAGGAGAGGAGGTAATGGAAGTGATAGGGAAAATGAGGATCAGGTCACCAGGAGGAATAAATTGAATTACTTTATTTTGGAAAATAGAATATCTTTATTTTGGAAAGAAATTGGAAAATATAGACAGATGATGGAGAGCATAGTAAAATTGTTCAACAAGATTTTCGGGTGTGGTAGGTTTCCAAAAAGAGTGATAAATTGGGATTATATGCCCAATCTAGTAGAAAGGAGAGAGTAATCTCCCGAGTAATTACAGAGGAATAACTTTACTGGATTCCTTGAGCAAGATTTATACAGGTATATCAGCGAATAGGCTGAGGAACTGGGCTGAAGAGCAGTGGATACTGTCAAATTTCCAATATGGTTTTAGAAAATGCAGAAGGACGTCAGATAATGTAATGATAGTTAAGATGATCTTGGGGAAATATCTGAATAAGGAAGGAGGTAAAGTATATAGAGCTGCCATTGATTTCGATCAAGCTTTTCACACAGTGAGTATAAGAGCGTTAGTAGCAAAATTAGGAAGGGTGGGGTTTTCAGAAAAGATGATCCGTGTGATTGAGACCATATGTGATGAAGTTTACTGTTGTATTAAATTGGAAGAGGGTATAGTAAGCAACCTGATTGAATGTAAGATTGGATTGAAGCAGGGTTGTAAACTATCACACATTCTATTTTTATTATTTATAAATGATATTTTGCAAGCACATACGGGAGATGAATGGGTTTGCCCAGTTTTAGGCGATTAAGAGATACCAGAATTGATTTTTGCTGACAATGTGCTATTAATTACTCTAACATGGTGGAGTTTACAAAGAAATTTAAATGCGGTCTCAGAGTATGTGAGTAAGTGGTCCCCGAAACTTAACTGTAATTAGACGAAGGTGATGGTAGGCCGAAAGAAAAGATCGAGAAAGAAAAGGAGGAAATAGGTGCTTCCGGTGTAGATGTTGAGGTGTACAAAACATTGGTGCTAAGCAGAGTACTCTACGGAGCTGAACTGTGGGGTTTGGAGAAAGGAAAGAATATTTTAAATCAGATAACTAGTAAATTGAGTAAGACGTTGATGCGCCTTCCTGAGTTCACAGCTAACGCAGGGGCGACAGTAATTTATGGGGAATATATGGAAGTGGAAATTATGAAGATAGTACCGAATTACTGGATGAGATTAAAGAGAGGAGAAGGGGGCATATTGCTACAAGCTGCTTATCTGCAACAGCTCAAAAGTATGTATGGGGAGAGCTGGTTGGTAAAGGTCAAAATGAATGTGGAAAGGTTGGGACTAGGGTATATATGATACGAGAATTGGGATAAAAGAGAAAATGGGTTTGGAAGAATTATTATAAAAAGGGTAAAGGATATCCAAATGCAAAGTCAGATGGAGGGATGTCGGAGGAGAGTGACCCTAAGTATATTTAAAAGGATAAGCCAAGTAACGAGGATAAGTATTAGTACTGTAGATAGATCTGCAAAAAGAGGTTTATTATGGTGAATGTTGTGTTTATGCAAGAACAAGAGTTGGATCCGGAAAAAGGAAAATACTTTATGTACATTTATATTATGTACCTACATTTACATTTTTATTGTGTGGTGAAATGAGGTAAGATCTGCATTTGTTATCAATATGTAAAGAGAGGTAAAATGTGAAAGGTAAAATATTTAGTGAGAGACAGCGAGGATTGTTAAAGGAGGCTGGTAATGAACAGAAAATTATTGGATGGGTGGTAAAAGAGTGGAAAAGGGTAGGTAATTTAAGTTTGTATTTAAGTGCAGTGAGGAAATTATATATAAAGAAAATAAAGCGGGCATTTGATTAATGCGCAAGAGACACTTGTCACAGAGGGGAGTTATCGTGTGTGAGCACTGCAGTTGTATTAGTGCAATGATGAAATAATGTTTTATGTTGGTGTACGCAGAGGTTTCATATGTATTGTTTTGTGATGCTGTTAGATATTTTTGGGTTCGGGAACAATATAGTGCATAAGAAGGGTGTGACGGTGTTGGGTTCCTGGTAAACATAGTGTAATAGGAAGTGAGTGCAGGATGTTTGTCATGTTTTGTTCTGTGTTGTTGTTCGATATTTTGGGTTCGGGGTAAATAAAGTAAGATTAAATGAGACATATAGGGCACTGAGGCTCAGCAAGCATACGGTAGGGAAGTGGGATGAATCAGCAGACGGTCTTAGATAACGGCAGGCCAGGGCAGGGAGCATGCAGCCTTGTCGAGAATCAGTGAAATATGATTCAAGGACGGGGTGATTTATTGGTCTAGGTCGTGGCTTGCGAGTTTAGAGTAGGATGACAACACACGCTGATTCAATCCAGGCTTGACATGTATATAACTTTTTGTTTGCCGTTAGAACACAATTCAGTTATACAACCATTAATTAATTAATTCATTCATTCATTCATTCATTCATTCATGAATTCAATCTATATATATATATATAAAATAAGAGTTTTGTCTGTACATTGCTCAGAATTTGAAAAGAATGCTATTTCTGTATCGGTCATGTCCACAGTAACAAGAAAATGCATTTTTTACTTTTCCGTAATGTCTGTCTGTCTGTCTGTCTGTCTGTCTGTCTGTACACGCATCACGAGAAAACGGCTGAAGAGAATTTTATGAAAATTGGAATGTAAAGTCGGGTGATGAACCGCTACAATCTAGGCTATAAATTATTTAAATCATGCTGAGTGAAATGGTAGTTTAGGGGAAGGCCTGAAATTTAATTCTCAAATATTTATGTCATTAGTGGCCGTGTCTTAATGACAATCGCTAGACAAAGATGGAAAATAAGTCGCTACAATATAGGCTATACACGCTGAGAAAAATGGTAGTTTAGGGGAAGGCCTAAAATTTAATTGTCAAATATTTATTTTATTAATGGTCGTATCTTCACGAAAATTGGTATGCAAAGTCGGGGAATAGGTCTCTATAATCTAGGCTATCAATAATGTTATTCGCACTGAGTGAAATGGTAGTTTAGGGGAAGGCCTAAAATGTAATCTATATATAAAACAAGTGTTTTGCCTGTGCATTGCTCAGAATTTGAAATGAATGGTATTTCTGTATCTGTTATGTCCACAGTAACAAAGAACTGCATTTTTACTTTTCCGTAATTTCTGTCTGTCTGTCTATCTGTCTGTCCGTCTGTCTGTCTGTCTGTCTGTCTGATTGTACACGCATCAATAGAAAACGGCTCAAGAGAATTTAATGAAAATCGGTATGTAATGTCGGGTGACAAACCACTACAAGCTCGGCTATAAATTATTTTATTCACGCTGTGTGAAATGGTAGTTTAGGAAAAGGCCTGAAATGTAATTCTCAAATAAGTTATTTATGTTATTAGTGGTCGTATCGATAAATCTATATATATATATAAAATAAGAGTTTTGTCTGTACATTACTCAGAATTTGAAAAGAATGGTATTTCTGTGTTGGTTATGTCCACAGTGACAACGAAATGCATTTTTTACTTTTCCGTAATTTCTGTATGTATGTATGTATGTATGTATGTATGTATGTATGTATGTATGTATGTATGTATGTATGTATGTATGTATGTATGTATGTACACGCATCACGATAAAACGGCTGAAGAGAATTTAATGAAAATCGGTATGTAATGACGGGTGATGAACCACTGCAATCAAGGCTACAAATTATTTTATGCACGCTGAGTGAAATGGTAGTTTAGGGGAAGGTCTGAAATGTAATTCTCAAATAAGATATTTATGTTATTAGTGGTCGTATCGATAAATACTACGTAACTAACCTAACTTTAGTTATGTCTTTAGTAGTAGTTATGTAAGAAGTTATTAAATTTCCGATCACTTATGTCTTATACATTGTTACCGTACCGCATATAATCGGACATATTCATGAATTTGGATTTTTGTTACTAAGTCCATATCAGCGCCGAGTCACGAGAAAATGGGTAAACAGAATTTAGTGAAAATCGGTATGTAAAGTCTGAGAATAAGGAACTACAGTCTACGATATAAATAATTTTGTAAGACACCCTAATATCACAGTCGAAAGAAAATTAATGTGAAGGCCTGCAATATAGCTCATAAACTTTATCAACAATAACACTACATTGACCATTGTTTGTCGTGATGTGCTTTTTGTCTTCTCTTTCCTCTCATCCCCGATAGATAGGATTACTGCAGCGTACCAAGATTTTTTTAATCTGCTTGACGTCGCACCGACACAGGTAGGTCTTATGGCGTCGATGGGATAGGAAATGAATAGTGGTGTGAAGGAAGCGGCCTTGGCTTTAAGGTACATCCTGGTGTGAAAATTGGAAACCACGGAATACCATTTTTTTTGCTTAACGTCGCACCGACACAGATATGTCTTATGCGACGATGGGATAGGAAAGGTATAGGAAGTGGAAGGAAGCGGCCGTGGCTTTAATTAAGGTACAGTCCCGGCATTTGCCTGGTGTGAAAATGGGAAACCACGGAGAACCATCATCAGGGCTGCCGACAGTGGAGCTCGAACCTACCATCTCCCGAATACCATCTTCAGGGTTGCCGGCAGTGGGGTTCGAATCCACTATCTCCCGGATGCAATCTCACAGCTGCGCGCCCCTAACCACACGGCCAACTCGCTTGGTCGTACCGACTGTAACAGCCTGCCTGTATATTGGTGGGAAGTAGCTGTGGTGTAAGATAACTTTCTTCTTTAGCATGCCATTCCTCTGGTTCATACATTTTCTGATATATCTGGTACGTAACACACTGGTTCATCATAGTATTCGAGCTATACAGTCCCTACTCTGAGCCTTTAATTGGATTGAGTAGTGTGCATATTTAACGGAATAATGACAGAGGAGTGTTCACGGCAGTCTGCGACCTGGTTATTCCAGCTCTGGAACTTTGGACTGTTAGATCGGCACCGTAGTACTCATCGTTGAAAGTGAGAAAGTGTGCGGTATTTCATTTGATCGAGTATTTTATATCATAACATTGCTTTCAATCGCTACATTCCTACTGACGTTTTTGTAATGACCTATGTTGAATTAAGTTAGGAAAACCACCAAGTCAGTCTTTCTGAGAATCCCGTAGCGAAGCACGGGTACATCAACTAGTTCATTCATATGTCTGTTATAAATTGAAGATAACTCTGCACAGACTTGTTATATAAATAAAATTCATATGTTTTATTATCGTGATGGTTAAGTACACTATAGCGTAGATAATATTTTTGATCGGGTGTTATTTGCACAAGAAGAAGAAACCAGTTAACAGATGCCTTCGAAAATTCCGTATACAGTTTCCCGGTTCTACACCCGCGACGGTAAACTCCGGCACGGTCAAGTAAAAGCCTCATTCAGGTAACGTATATTTCCTCACAGGGACTACGTAAACTCCCTCAGAGACAATGTTCAAACTCCCAAAATTTGACCTTGTATATTTAATTTAAATATGCTGCTCTTTTAATGAATTCCAATCTGGATGTTTCCTTCAGAAGGTATTGTTGACGCAAGTGTGAAATATGCTGATATTTAGTGATTGTCTTTGTATTCTTCCTGATGGGAACTTGTTACTGGCTGCTTTGGATCTTTACGTACTTTAGCGCTTGAAACTTAATATGGTGCTTATGAACGTGAAAATATTCGGGTGACTGCGGTAGGAGGCGGCATTTTAGTTGAAATGATAAAATTTATTCATGGTTTCCTTTAATTCGTCAATATTCTGGTGTCCCGATAATGAAGAGGGAAATGCAGCTTTGTCCGAGATGTAATAATCACAGATATAGTCCCAAAATTCATCCTACTTGTCATAATCAGGGTTTCGAAGCCATTAAATCATATGTGAAAGAGTCGTTTATGTCTACGATTTACAGAAAAAGAAGGCCAAAGAAACAGACTAAAAATTTCCCCACTTCTGAGCACTGTGCAGAGAACACTTTACATAGTCCAAGTTCCTGTATTTCTCAGTACCAGTTTTGGCATAAGTGGAAAATACAACAACGTATTGTACACAGGGAAAAACTTTACGTACAGTACTATGCAAAAATTGTTCAAAACCAGAGACGATGATTTTCAGTTTAATATGTAAGCCCTTTGATTTACAAATGTCTTGGATTTTAGTAAATACCTATTTGTAAGTTTCAGCCTGTTTATTAAGTAATAAAGCATAAATACGTGGCCCTGTGAACCATGTGGCCAAGCCGCGGTGGGGAGGCTTGTGTGACGTAATGAAGCAGATAGCCGAGCCGCAGGTGCAACCATATTGGGTGGGTATCTGTCGAGAGACCACGCTAACGAATTGTTCAACGAAAGCGGGGTTGCAGCCTTTCGGAAGTTGTAAGGGTGGCAAACTACATGATTGATTGATCTGGCCTTGTAATAATACTCAACATAGCTTAGCTGTGTTTATAGTGCTATACGGCTGAAAGCAACGGGAAACTACAGCCATGACTAACTCCCGAGGACATTTCGCTCTCCCTGTATGAATGATGTAATGATGATGGCTTCCTCCCCGGTAAAATATTCCGGAGGTAAAATAGTCCCCTATTCGGATCTCCGGGTGGGGACTACACGAGATGGGGTAATCATCAGGAAGATGGATACTGACATTCTGCGAGTCGGAGCATGGAATGTTAGAAGTCTGAATCGTTGTGGTAGGTTAGAGAATCTGAAAAGGGAGATGGATATATTAAAGTTAGAAGTAGTTGGTATAAGTGAAGTACGTTGGCAGGAAGAGCAGGATTTTTGGACTGGCAACCACAGTATTATCAACACAAAATCAAACAGGGGAAATGAAGGAGTTGGTCTAATAATAACTAAGAATATAGGGCAGCGGGTAAGCTACTACGACCAGCACAGTGAAATGATTATTGTTGTCAAGATAGACATCAAACCAATGCCCACCACAATAGTGCAGGTATATATATGCCCACTAGTTCAGCAGATAACGAAGAAATCGAATATATGAAGAGACAGAATATTTAATACAATGTGTAAAAGGTGATGAGAATTTAATCCTGATGGGAGACTTGAATGCAGTGGTAGTCCAAGGAAGAGAAGGTAATACTCGTACAGCAGAAGAATTCGGATTGGGACAAAGGAATGAAAGAGGAAGTCGGCTGGTTGAATTTTGCACCGATCATAATTTAGTCCTAGCTAATACTTGGTTCAAACACCACAAACGACGTCTGTATACGTGGATGAGACCTGGAGACACTGGAAGGTATCAAATAGACTTCATTATGATTAGGCAGAGATTCAGAAACTAGGTGTTGAATTGCAAAACTTTCCCAAGAGCAGGGGTGGACTCTTACCACAACTTGTTAGTCATGAAATGCCCTCTGATGTTGAAATTGAAGAAAGGAAGGAATGTAAGAAGATGGGATCTATACAAGTTGAAAGAAAATAGTTTAAGGGACTGTTTCAAGGGACATGTTGCACAAGAACTAAGTGAAGAGGCTGAAGGAAACACTATAGAGGAAGAGTGGACAGTCATGAAGAATGAGGTCTCTAGGGCTGCTGTAGATATGCTAGGAGGAAAGGAGGAAAGATCAGCTAAGAATCAATGGATAACTCAGGAGATACTAGACCTGATTGATGACCGACGAAAGTACAAAAATGAAAAAAAATGAAGAGGGCAGAAAAGAATACAGACTATTAAAGAATGAAGTGGATGATGGCTGAAGGAGAAGTGCAAGGATGGTGAAGGTCGTAGGAAAGGTAGATGCTGCATACAGGAATCAACGAAACCATCTAGGTGTATGAATATTAAGAGCGAAGATGGGAAACCACTTCTAGGGAAAGAAGACAATACAGAAAAATGGCAGGAGCATATCCAACAGTTGTATCAAGGTAATGACGTAGATATGGCTCCGGTACAAGAAGAGGCTGTTGATGCTGATGAAATGGGAGACCCAATGTTGGGGTCAGGATACGACAGAGCTTTAAGAGACCTAAATAGGAACAAGGCGTCTGGAATTGACGGCATTTCCTCTGAATTACTGACTGCTTTGGGAGAAACCAGCATGGCGAGGTTATTCCATTTAGTGTGTAAGATGTAGGAGACCGGAGAAGTGTCATCCGATTTTCGGCAGAATGTCGTTATACCTATTCCCAAGAAAGCCGGTGCTGACAAATGTGAAACCTACCGCACCATTAGTTTAGTATCTCATGCCTGCAAAATTTCAACACTTATTATTTACAGAAGAATGGAAAGACAAGTTGAAACTGGGCTGGGAAAAGATCAGTTTGGATTCAGAAGATTGTAAGAACACGTGAAGCAATCCTGACTTACGTCTGATCTTAGACGGTCATATTAAGGACAAGCCCACATACATAGCGTTCGTAGATCTAGAAAAGTCATTTGATAATCTTGATTGGACCAAGCTATTTGAGATTCTGAAAGTGATCGGGATCAGATACAGAGAACGAAGAATTATCTACAATCTGTATAAAAATCAGTCTGCAGTGATAAGAATCAAAGGCTTTGGAAAAGAAGCAGCAATCCAGGCAGGAATAAGGTAAGGTTGCAGTTTGCCCCCCCCCCCCCCCCCAACCTCCTTTTCAATGTTGATATAGAACAGACATCAAAAGGAAATCAAAGACGAATATGGCAAGGGAATCACGATCCAAGGAAAGGAATTCAAAACCCTGAGATTTGCTGATGATATTTTTATTTTATCCAAGACTGCAGATCTGGAGAAACTGCTGAATGGTATGGTCAGATTGTTGGGTAAGGTGTACAAGATGAAAATTAGTAATTCCAAAACGAAAGTAATGGAGTTCAGTCGAACGAAGTCAGGTGATGCAGGAAACATTAGATTAGGAAATTAAGTCTTAAAGGAAGTAGATGAGTATTGTTACTTGGGTAGTAAAATAACTAGCGATGGTAGAAGTAAGGAGGCCATAAAATGCAAACTAACACAAGCAAGGAAGGCCTTCCTTAGAAGAAATCTGCTCACTTCGAACACTGATATAAGAAACAGAAATATATTTTTGAGGACTTTCGTCCGGAATGTGGCATTGTATGGAAGTGAAACATGGGCGATAATTAGCTCAGAAAGAATACAGAAGCTTTTGAAATGTGCTGTTACAGAAGAATGCTGACGGCGAGATGGATAGATCGAATCACGAATGAGGAGATACTGAATCCAATTGGTGAGAGGAGATCGATTTCGCTAAATTTGACCAGAAGAAGAGGTAGAATGATAGAACACATCCTAAGACACCCAGGACTTGTGCATTTCGTTTTTGAGGGAAGTGTAGGCGGTAAGAACGGTAGGGGTAGACCAAGGTATGAATATGACAGGCAGATTAGGAGAGATGTAGGGTGCAGTAGTACGTAGATATGAAAAGGTTCGCACATGATAGGGTGGCATGGAAGGCTGCATCAAACCAATCTAAGGACTGATGACTCAAACAACAATGTCCGTTTCGGTAGTCATGCAAGGAGAACATTTGAAAAAAGAAAGCAGGGCAATATTGAAAAGTTCCATCGACATACACTTTGTCACACGCCCGCTGTCTCCGCTTCTCTGTGCTCCGCTATGCAGTCTTAAACTATACTCACTGTAGTATTTAAAAAAAGATGTTTCACCCCCCAGAAAAAGTGTATCCTACTGTCGTAAGTAGTCATACCTGTACTAGCAGCTTGATGAGACAAGGTAGGAGCCACTAACCGATGTCTGACTGCCTCCAAATCATACCTGTTGTAATTCGGTGTTTGATACTACAGTATTACACTGGGAACAAACATGACATTGCAGTTTATTCTGGGACAACCGTGAAATATTCATAGGTCCATGATTTCCTCTTGGTGGTCATCAATATGCAATGATGATGCTTGTTGTTTAAAGGGGCTTAACATCGAAGGTCATCGGCAATATAAGTACTGTTTGCACTCACCCCCGTCAAATGATTAGGCTTAAATAAAACACCGGTAACGAATTTTTCCTCGTGCGCTGAGTGTGATTTTGCAGACCTTTCTCTAGCTTGCTCGTGTATTATACACTGAGAATAGAAGGCCAAACTTCCTTTCATGACTTAGCCTGTTGTCACACTAGGCAAGATGTAAAATCCGGTTCTCAGTGTGTCGCGCAACCGTGACGTAAGAAGCGTGCTTATATTCCCGAAAGTCTCACGAGGCATGCTTTTGTGAGAAAAGCAGTGAGAAGTTCTAGCGATTCTCGAAACATGCGCTCTTTAGATCAACAAAATAAAGGCTTTACTGTGTGATAACGCCTTAAAGGTAAAACTGAGGATAAATAAAATTAAATAAAACACCGGTAACGAATTTTTCCTCGTGCGGTGAGTGTGATGTTGCAGACCTTCTTATAGCTTTTGCATTATGGAATTGAAGCTTGGACTTTTAAATCGACCACCATAAAAGGCTGGAAGCTCTGGAAATGTAGTTTCATAGGAAAAGGCTAAGTCTCCTGGGCTGACCTTGTCTCTAATGAACAGATATTGCAGAGAACAAACTCTAAAATCATAATTTCACCAGTATTGATAAAAACATAAAAATACTTAAGGCCCCCTTCTAAACACTACTGAAAATTGTTTTATTCATATTGACCAATACTTCAATCCCAATTTCAATTAAAATGACATTTCTGAAAAACCTAATATTTTATTCAACTTCCTTATCTGCTTTTTCAAAAATGCTAAATTTACAAACCCAAATTAAATATTCCCGGTCTTATATAGTTCCTACATTTTCCACTTCCTATAACCCATCCACCTAATCCTCCTTAAACTACTACACCTCGTCATTTATTTCACTATTTTTTCCTTTATTTCAATCATCATTTCTCTACTTCAACTTTTTCTTTCCTTTTTACTTTCCTTCTTTTTTTTCCCCCTCTCCAAATTGAATTATATTTCCTAACATCTCTAATGATTTAGACCACTCTAACTTTCACATTTATACATTACGCTATTCTAAGATCGACGTCAACTCTTACCTTCAAGATATAACATGCTATGTCATTACGCTCCTCAACTGTTCCAATTTTGCACTTTTTAGTATTTTTTCCTCTCCATAATTGTTTTTTTCTATGCCGTAAGTTTCAATAACTTCCAAAAATCTAACAAATTTCTTTAACTTGGATATATTTCTTTTGACAAATAATATACAACTATATTGTACTATTTCACTCATATCAGCATTTAAAAGCTTGATACTTGAACTTTTTTAATTTTTTCATCGGATTTCCACAAACTTTTGGAAGTACAGTACCAATCAGCACATATGTCTTGCTACTCTTCAAGAACTTGCTCAGTACTACATCTACATACTTGATCTACGGCTTCTTCAATATTTTCGGAACTATTGACATGCAGTGCTGGCCCCTAAAATTATACAGCACCTCATGAACTGCAACTGAAAAATACGTATTTGATTCTAAGACTTCTTCATAACATTGAAATTTCAACACACATTGCTCTCTAAAGTGTTAAAAGAGTGTTTCATAAACAGTATCTGAAAGAATTATTTAATTTTCACATTTTGTTTACCTGTGCATCATCTTTTATACTTATTTGTGATTAGCTGAAATTTCAACACACAGTGCTCCCTAGAGTGTTGTAGTGTTTCACAAACAGCAACTGATGGAATTATTTAAACTTCACATTTTATTTACCTGTGCATTGTCTTTTATACTTATACTGGTTGAAACTGGTACCAATTATAATTAAGTAGGAATGCAAAACTTACATTTCTTATTTTAATAGTGTTGAAGGTTTGAACCATCACATATCTTCTTTCAACTTAATAGTGAGCTCACTTCAATTCGGAACACTATGAAATTCTTCTCTCTTAATGGTGTGACATTAGGTGAAAATTCCAAGATCTTGTCTGCAAGCACTGCTATATCAGCTAGAGGCATTAACTGGGCCACTAATATAGCCTGCAAGTGCGGTGGTAGTCAAAGCATGAAGAGTTGTTTTAATATACTTTTGTCATGAAGTGAGCTACCAGCTAACAACTTTAAGTGACGTAAAAACTATGATGGTTTCCTATCACCGAGTTCTTCGTCACCAAGAAGTTGGCGAACTCACTGCTGTTCGGATACTGAAAAGTGACGAACCAATTCAGATTTAGTTTATCGTAACATCCTGTAGCAAAGGGGGTTAATGACAATGTCTTCTACCTTGGCTATGACTTTGGTGTCAAGTTGTGAGATTACATTATCAAATTTAGTCTGGTCAGCCATAATGCCTGCGAACCTGAATTGAGTCTCTACCTGGGCGAACCAAACAGTGGGTCTGTCATACCAAAACGGTGGTAACTTGGCAGAGATTTTGGCACCTTGGCCAACACTACTAGACATAGCAACAGCACCAGCAGACTCATGCTCCTGGAGCCGTGCTAGTAATGCCTCGTTCTGCTCTTGCAAAGGCTCCGTCAAAGCAATAAGTTGGAGTTGGTTCTGTTGTAAGTTGTTATTTTGTTCCCCTAAATCTTTTAATCGATTCTCCGTTATAATCAAAATGGGTACACAACACAGAAGCAAAAAAGAAAACGAATTCTGGAAATACCGGACAAGATTAACAAAGAAGCAGCCAGAGGTACAATGTGTAGCTGTGTCTGTAAGTGTGTGGGAATGTGTGAGGATGAACAACACAAGCACAAATAGCTTGGGACAGTTTTATAGATTAGCTGCAAACATGAAATGTTATGCAGGTAGCATATGATAAGAGGTTCACAAACATATAAACTATGATAAGTTGACAAAATAATCCTGCGGAGATTATACGTCAATTTAGGTTATATATATGAAGATATTAAGCATAAATCGTGGGTCCCAATGTCCTTTTTAAGTTTTGAGAAATGTCCATATAATCAATTTTATGTTATACCTGTACTGTAACAACTTAAAAACAACTAAAAGGGACAATTATAGATTTATAAAAGACAGGTACAACCATTCAAACAGTTGTAATGCATGAGGAGTAGGCTATTATGAAGTAGTTGTACGTGTTTGAACAGCAGATAATGGTAGGCCTATATTGTGAACTAGTCTGTATCTCAGGCCTTAATTAGCAAAAAGAGAAATAAAAAATTGCACAAAAGATTGCTGAATTACGTACACATCAATTAAACACCAAGAATGTAATTATGGTTAGAAAACTAGGTACTGTCCATGTATAGAGTTCTCTGTAATGTTCGTACAACTTCATGCCGAATTTATGTTGTGCATAATTTTGCAAGATTCCAGAACAAGTATAAAGTAGTTTATATACATACAGGTTTCCATATGAAATGTGGTGTTCTCGAGGAGTAGCAGATGCAGCGTGCAGTTGCCGGGTGAAGTCTAAAGCAATGAGTATCACCAACGATCGTTATGATTCTGGCAATGGTTTTTGTCGTTTGTTGAGTTGGTTTCATACTCCGAAAACATATAGTAGTCCCGATGTAGTAAACAGCCCAATGCCTCTTTGAAATAAAGTATGATAACATACCGTAAGCCGTGGTGAAGTATGTGGTCGAAGATAGGTTATGGTATGCATGTGCTCTATACATGGGGTCACCAATTATAGTCCTGGTTTGTAGGCGTCTCCACATCGTTACCATAAATGAATCAGTCTTCATTGATAAACAGATTTATTCACACACAGTCACCACGTACAATTTTAGTACACTTAACTTATAGGATACCGGTACATCGGTTACACCAAACGAGACATAAAGAGACGTGATGCTCACACACATTCACAACTAAGTATTTTTTATTTTCCACCTTGTTGATACATTAACTGCTTAAGGCAACTTATTGGTTAAAAGTGGTACATGTTTCGTATATTATTAACATCTTCAGCCACATAACACTGTTTAGATGAAAAATTCATATATTGACAAATTATCAATTTATAAAGAAGAGAAAGAAGTATCAATGCATTGATTAATTCCCCAGCGACCATGTATCCAAATAAATCTTGGTATGGCATAAAGTGATAATCTACAATTAAAGAAAACAAGTTTCTCATAGTGAACATAGTTTATGTATTTATTTTTTTTTTTTTTTGCTAGGGGCTTTACGTCGCACCGACACAGATAGGTCTTATGGCGACGATGGGATAGGAAAGGCCTAGGAGTTGGAAGGAAGCGGCCGTGGCCTTAGTTAAGGTACAGCCCCAGCATTTGCCTGGTGTGAAAATGGGAAACCACGGAAAACCATTTTCAGGGCTGCCGATAGTGGGATTCGAACCTACTATCTCCCGGATATTTATTTTATTAAATTAGAATTAAACCATTACCAGCAGGGAAAACGTCCAAGAAAAGAAAACCACCCAAACTTAGTTACAATAAATTAAATCTAGAGATTAAATCTTAATGTACCGTCCGGACGGAGAAATAAAATAAAATGATACATTTGCATAACTTCCATACAACCAAAAACTCTTGTCAAATTAATAACATGTTTCATGCATCTCGTCTTCCAGTAATATTTCTTTTTGACAATATTTCTTAAACTTATACAAACATTTCATTACTCTGAAAACACCTAGGCAGAATAAATGATCACCACGGAGATTCCACACGGCCTCCAGTACTTGCCTCGCAGATCAGAAAATAGCAGGCTCAAACTGACGTAAGGCCAGAAAAATATAAACACCAAAGAGGAAGAGGGATAAATAAAATTACATTAAAGCAAGGATAGCTAGATGAAAAAATCACCAAGAATCAGGACAATATCTGCACATGTTATTAAAAATCACAACTCCACCAAACAACATTCAACAATCACTATCACCAACGCGACCAGTTACCATGGTGACGTAAACATGCCAAGAGACCTTGGCAACCACCAAAACATGAACCAAAACAATAATGGTCCAACAAGAAAGGTATCAAGGAAAAAAGAATAAACTTACAACTACATGGTAAAAATAAAATAAGGAGAAACAGAAGTTAACAAGAAATAAAAATGAATCAAGAGACTGGTACCCAAGTGAAATCTCGCATAGTTTTAAAAATTTATATATAGAATAGTTTCATAGAATTGCTCAATAGTATTAATCCGTAAATTATTTCAATTAATCACACACTTTCTTTTCACGAAACAGTTTGGACGTATAACTAAGTACAATTTGAAAACCCAGCTTAGAGGAAACTAAGGTAACTTAAAAAAAGGAATAGTGGAACGACTTAACAAATTCAAGACCCATGACGATTCCGAAGATGAAAGAATTTCAACTCATTTTTCTTCACAAAGCAGGAAACAGATGCAAGATAGAAATGAAGAAGAGACTTACTTGCAGTGTTGGAGTTTGCAGAAGCATGCTAGTATGAAATAATTCTTGAAGCTACTAAATTCATAATATAAAAAAATGAGACATTTCCCGAGACCAATAAGGCAGCACTAAGGACTAAATCCTTATGCAGAACTCTGTTATCCAGTATCCATGTGGTAGATTGAAACCCGATCTAGAAGTGAGAACGAAACACGTCTTGACTCCATCGTGCTCCAGCGATTACTCCTGGCCTACAATCAGCATGGACCTCCAACAACGAAGGCTCCAAGCGCCGTGATTGGCTGAAGAAGGAGAGGTGAAGGAAAGACTCGCTCTCAACGTAACACTTCAAAGTTAGGGCAAGAGATCGTACAAGACGCAATTTTAAGAATTACAGGAGAAAACATTACAGCAATATAAGAGCATAGCCTCAAAGATGAAGATATCAAATAACATGAGCAAGCCACGCAGGAAGAAATAGTGGAATACAAGGCAGAAATAATTTCCGAATGATACCAATTTCTACAGCATGAATGTCATTTCAAAAATGTGTCTCAGAAGAGCAATAAACACGTCACCAACGTGACAGCTCGAAGCCCTTATTTGAATCCTATTGAGCACGTCTGGGACCAGCTGGGGAGAAGAGCCCATCAGCACTATCCAGAGACCCTACAGGACCTACAAAATGCCCTCCTGGAAGAATGGGAGATGATTCCTCGACAGGACACTACCGCATTAATCAGGAGCATGCCTGAAAGGTTGAATGCCGTAATTGGTGCAAGAGGTGGCAATACACATTTTTGAAGATGCGAACAGAGGTCCCCAAGATCGTATCTGAGATCTGTGAAGTGAAAGTTTGAAGTGTATAAAATCAAAACAGAAGGGCATTACTTTTATGACCTTACTCAATATTTCCTTGAAATGTGCATCTCTGGCTTAATTTGTTCAATTTCTTTTGTTTTCATTGTTAGACACTTAGATGGAATCATACCACAATATCATAAGGTAGTGGATTAGTGTCATAAAAGTGTCAAAATAAATTTCAGTTTAGAAAGAAATTGAAGTGTTGCGTTTTTCATGCCGCTCAGTGTATAATGTACAGTAGTTAATTATATGGTAATTGGCAACTTAGAATATGTACCACCACCATTGTTACCATACACATCAGTATGTTCAGAAATGAAGGAGCTTAGGATGGTCTTGGTACATCTAAAACAGTATAATCTTCTGCCAACATAACTCTGCATGTATCACTGTCTCCCAGTGCCTGCCTTGCTTCATCTAGCAACTTCATAACACTGCATGCCTGAAAAATAAGTATAAATATTCAATTAAATCATCTACAATAAAAACAGACAACTCTTTCTAAGTAGCACATACCAACTTTTGTTACTTAACCATTTTTTATTATATCTTGTACAAAAACTGGAAACAGTAAGATAGAGTGGATTTATGACCCAGTAAAACTATATCTCAGGAAAGAGTACAGAATTCAATGGGCGAGAGAGAGGAGACAAAACATGAAGTTCATAACATGAAAAGTGCCAACCGCCATACCATGTTGAATAACATGAAAAGAAAGGAAGTGTATTTGGCAACAATGGAACTTATGTTGAGTCCTCAGCCTAAGGGCTGGTTGGATCCTCAACAGATCCACCATCAGCTACCATAGGAGCAAAGGAGTCTCTGAAGAGGCATACTAGGAAAATGCCTTCCTCACCAGCAAGCTGTTGCTGTTACATATCGGTCTGCCAAACTCACTGAATTATATACACCAACTGACTCTATGAACGACACTTTCACACACCAACTGGGCTGGGTGCATAAAGCAATGGCATTACTAACATCACTCATACCTCAATCACTTTCATATCATCAGAGTCAAGAATGAGAATGAGACAGACAGAAAAATGAAAGTAAAGAATTAAAGGGTCAGATAACAAGCGAAGAGCCTTAAAAGGCAGGAAGATGAAAATCTTGTAGGGAGATGGATAGGAGAGAAGAAATGTTGATGAAGAAAGGTCAGGCAGAAAAGATAAAATAAAGGAATTTGGTATAAGTGGAAGTAATGCCAGTCTCATCTGGAACCCATGGATACCACTCCACATTCACAAGGTTCAACTCCCTGCGGGGATATTGGTATGAAGTCAGAAGGGTTAATAATACCACCGTTATCTTCCTTATAATAATAACTACTGGGCGAGTTGGCCGTGCGGTTAGGGGCACGCAGCTGTGAGCTTGCATCCGAGAGATAATGGATTCGAGCCCCACTGTTGGCAGCCCTGAAGATGGTTTTCCATCGTTTCCCATTTTTACAGCAGGCAAATGCTGGGGCTGTACCTTAATTAAGGCCACGGCCACTTCCTTCCCACTCCTAAGCTTTTCCTATCCCATCGTCGCCGTAAAAAAAAAAAAATACGTAGTTGTGAAGACCAATTTGTGTCGGTGCAATGCAAAACAAATTGTAAAAAAATAAAATAACTGACAGCACCACAACCATTTATTATCATTATTATTATCATCATCATCATGGTATGTTCACAGTTTTGTGGAGCAAGGCTGGAGTGGGAGTGATCCATTATGGCCCCAACTCATGTGACGTTGCTTCGTTACTCGCTGCACAAGCAGCTTCGTGAGTGAGTGCTGGCACACATTGGTCAGACACTGCTGCAAGTGCAGTCATTTGCCGCTGTGTCGATGGAGGCCTCAAGTGGTACAGATACGATGAGCCCGTGAATTAAGAGTCTTCCATATCTGGAAGTTTCCACAAACTTCGAGTGGCCGATGTATCTCAAAGGGATAGTACCCTTAAATAAGGTGGCGAACAAGTGCGAGGAGTTCAGTTCAGTGTGAGCTCAGCCAGTGAGCAAACGACAGCAATGAGTGTAGATTCACAAGTTCAGTACGAGTGAGTTACCGCCTGAGCTGAGTGTATCAATCTGTTGGAGTGTCTGCACGTTGGAGCTGAGGACTCGTTCTGTATGCCTGTCATCGTGTGTGTGTCTCTCTTGGGCCAGCTGCTGGAAGAGAAAGTCATGTGTTCTGGTGCAACATGGAAGAGAACATCAGATTTCGGCATGGGGCTGTGAGCAGAGTTCTACCGGAGTGTGTGGATAGAGGATACAATCCTGAACTGTGAGACTGATGTGTGCAGGCTGTGAACTGTGACAGTGGCAACAAAGTAACTGTGTGAGACTGTAGTGTTAGTGACTGAAGTCTGTGTGAATTAGTGTGAATGAACATGAGAACAAGACCGAGAGCACGAACAGTGTAATTGTGTGTGTCACATACTGTGAGCGTAGGCTGTGATCTCGGTATACCTGTGAATGTTAATATGTAGACTAGTAATTAGTTCATAAATTTTAGAAGTAGAATGCTACCAGCTTCTGTATTCATTTATTTACCCCACCAACATATTACATTATGTTGCCATTGATGCTTTCACAGCCACATTATTATTATTATTATTATTATTATTATTATTATTATTATTATTATTTTATTGGTTTTACAACTCATTAACTACTTGTACCGTTTTCAGAGATGCTGAGGTGCTGGAATGTTGTCCCTAGGAGTTCTTTTACTGCCAGTAAATCTACCGACGTGAGGATGGTATATTTCACTACCTTCAAATACTTCTACACCGGAGATGCTCACGCTGGGCATTTCATCCCGCAGATGCCTAGCAATGTAAGCGGGCAGGCAGGCAGGCGATGAGTGTATGCTATTCAGCCAGTGATGTTCTGGCCATGAAGGCTGGGTGAAGTTCTACCACTCACTCTCGATCACTGTGGTGATATCCGGGTTTGAAATGGAGGCAGAAAATAATGAAAGAAAGAGGGCAGA